>NC_045749.1:4825440-4855461 GCF_008692095.1 Etheostoma spectabile | reverse complement strand
AAACACAAGTAAAAACAGTTAAAAATCATAAGCATTAAAAACCGGTAAAACACATGAAGAGACAGTTAAAAAATAGACACATAAAACTCAAGAATAAAAGTTACAGTGCAGCACAAGAAATTTAAAGAAATGAGCAGTCATTTAAAGAAAGGCAGCATCAAAAAGAAAGGTCTTCAGCCTTGATTTAAAGAACTGAGAGTAGCAGCGATCTACAGGTTTCTGGAGTTTATTCCAGATATGAGGAGCATAGAACATGAAAGCTGCTTCACCCTGTTTAGTTCTGACTCTGGGGACAGAAAGTAGACCTGTCCCAGATGACCTGAGAGGTCTGGGGGTCATAGTGCAGTAGCAGATCAGAAATGTATTGTGGACCTAAACCGTTAAGTGATTTTATAAACTGCAAGAGTACTTTGAATCAATTCTTGGACACAGGAAGCCAGTGTAAGACTCAGAACTGGAGTGATGTGATCCACTCTCTTGTCTTAGTGAGGACCAAGCAGCAGCGTTCTGAATCAGCTGTAGCTGTCTGATTATTTTTTTAGGGAGACCTGTAAAGACCCCGTTACAGTATCAAGTCTACTGAAGATAAAGGCATGGCAAGTTTTTTCAAATCCTGTTGACACATAGTCCTTTAACCCTTGATATATTCTTAAGGTGATAGTAGGCTGACTTTGTATTGTCTTAATGTGGCTGTTAAAGTTCAGGTCTGAGTCCATGACTACACCAAGATTTCTGGCTTTGTCTGTTGTTTTTAACAATTGTTGTTTGAAGCTGAGCGCAGACTTTTAATCGTTCCTCTTTTGCTCCAAATAAAGCTATCGAGCTATCGCAATGTCCAAGATCAGAGTGTCTTCTCACTTTAAAGTAGGTTTTAAAGAACTTTAACTGCATAAACACCAAGTATGATTGGAGCAGTTTATTCACAGTCTCAAATGTGTATTCCTTTATTTTGGGTTTGGCAGGTACCGTAAGAGCAAAGCATAGAAACTAGTAATAGTATAAAGTGTCCATACAAGGCATAAACATCATGACAAAGTGTGTAGTAACAGGGGCTGGAGTTAAATTTGTTAACTACTAAGGCAGAAACCAAAGGGTTACCTGATTGTTGTCTCACCTGTCTATCCCTATAAAGTAACACAACTGATCAAAAAAAAAAATACTCAATCAATTATGCCTACAGAGAAGGGCCATAACACTGTCTTTACAGTAAATTCTAACCTGTGCAAAATTCAAAGAATAAAAAAAATGTGACATGCACAAACAAAGTATGTGAAGACAAAACAAACAAAAAACATTGCCAAAAAGCAACTCGGTATAACAGACACCTTTTTTTCTCATTTTCTAAATTTGTAGTTTGGCCCCAAAGGAAAGAAGAATGTCTGAGAGTGTATTACAACACAACAATTTACTTCAACTAAAGCAATGATCTTTTCATTACAAAGTTATGACAACTGTCAAATATTTTCAGAATGCATCAATGGAAGTTGCAGGCGCATAATCAGTTTCAACAAAAACATACAGTAGAGAATACCACAGTTACTACCTTCACTTAATCAAATGAAATTATAGACATGTCTGATGGATAGCCTCAACACTGTTTTAATGTAGTTTCTAGTTCAGCCCTGGGTGTTACAGTTTGACAAGGAACATGGATAAAACTACTTTTAAACAAAAGGAAACATCAGCAAAAAAAATTTTTTTTTTAAACCAAAACATGTGCATACAGCTGAAATGACATTGCTGTAAAACAACATAATGTTTTATTCAGCATTTAGAATTATTTCAAACTCAGTAGATGTCAAAACAATTTGTCAGAATGTGAAAAAGCTAATGCAAATCTCTTTTTAATGTTATTCCAGCACCAGATCTGAGACTTGCATCAATCTGTTTCTACATTTGCAGCAAAAACATCCAGCAGCTCTTCCAACACACATTCACTTCTTTCAATAGACACTTGGTCCGTTCTGTAATAAATCTTTAATACTGAACTATTAACACTAAAATGATATCATCGTTGGTAACATATTGTTAAGGAGGTGGCTGAACCACTGGAGTGGAATGATGAGTTTTATGAAGGCTTATTAAAGTAAAATAATATCCCTTCAGTCAGGACGAAGCTCCTCTAGGGTTTCGGGGCGTTCTGCATCCGCAGTCGCCTCCTGGCCAAGGCCTCCTGCTTCTTTCTCTCAATCTCGGCTGCAGAGCACTTCAACGTCACTTGGCTTGTGACAAAAACTGGAAAGGAGAAAGGGGATTTTGAAAAAAAATTAAATAAAAAGAATTTAAACACTTGCAAAGTCAAGACCTGAAGAAAGAAAGTCCAAAGCAAACCTAAATCAGACATAAATAACTTAAAAACTTTGCTACCGTAACTAGGACCAGTGGGTACTCATGCTAAAGCTAATTTGAAAGAACAACCCCCCCCACCCATGTCCAGAACAAAGTCAGTCTGCAATTCATTGGAAATGAAGCTTCCTGAGGTTTGGATTCTTGACAGCATCCCAAATTAAAGCCATTGTGCTATGTTTACTTGCTTTGAGGGAAAACTGTTCATGTGCACATGCATTGAAATGTCAATGATTATAAGAACAACATGTGACTTCTGTTTTACTTGTGAGTTTTCATTTCAATATCTGGTCTTGTAGCAAAGTACCGCAGACAGTAGATGGAAAAGACCAACCGCAAAGATGCATTGACTTTTTTCATTCACTTTCATTTGTGATAACATTATTAAACATTCAAACTAAAACTTCATTTACATTATCTTCTATATATCGTGCTTTAAAGCTTTAGTTTTATGAATGAATGTCCTTACATTCAAATGAGTTGATACAAAGCTACTTAAGACTATCAGCTCCACACAACTCTCTCAGTATTTCTCAGTATGGCTATGTTCAAAAGATTGTGTTGTCTGGCAACTTCCCTGCGCAGAAGCTCGAGTGAAGATAAATGACCTCTTTTGAATAATCCACCACGTTTTTTAATCCTCCTTGTCCTCCTTGGCTACTAGTAACTGCGTGGAGGAGAAGGGGGGCTCTCGTATCATGTGGACGAGTCTACAGTGTTGTTGTCATTGCTTAGAATTCCTCATGGGGACGACAGAAACTACGCACTATAGCTTTAATTAATTTAAGACAGTTTACCTTTGTTGCTTATAGCTGCTGAGTCAGATACATTTCTCTTGAAGGCTGAGTGATGGGACTTGGAGTTCTGTGGTGCCCTGGCTGTCACTGTATGTGGCTTCAGATCCACAGTAGCATTCCCAGCCTGGAAAGTTCCAGAGGAATCCCTGCACTGGTTAAATGTGCCCAGACTCACACTGCTTCCTGGGAGGCTCTGAGACATCCGGGATTTGTCGTTGGCACCTTTCATGGGAATGTTCCATCCTTGGTAGTTAACAGTGTCCCTGCTAGTCCCTGGTAATGAGTTAAACCGAACAAAAGTACGTGGAGACTGTCCATTGGCACTGGCATTCATGGCCCAGGACATGTCGATTGGCAGGGGCGCTGGGTTTTTTCGCTGTCTGTCTACAGCAGTATTTTGTTTTTCTTGGCCGTTGCTAGGGCTCGCTTGCTGCGGCTGACTGTTGGAGATCCTCTCCACGCTGTCACATACCTGGTAGAGCAGCGCGTCATCGTCCCCATCATCCCATAAGCTGTCTGAAATGTCTTTAACAGCTTCATGTGTTCCCTTCTGATATTTAGGGATCTTGTCAGGAATAGGAATGGACACTGTCTTTTTGGTATCAGATTTCTGGTCAGACATCTTTGACTGAAGTTGTATAACAGTGAAGCTGGACTCGGAAACCTCTCTGGCAGCCATCTTGGGCTGGAAGTGAGGGTTGGGCTCTAACTTGAAAGTGCTTCGGTTGGTAGTCTTTGGCTTGGGACACAGTTCCTGTAGTACACTGCAACTTGGCTTTGAGTGCAAGTTCGAAGGCTGATGTGCAGAGTTCATATTTGCAGTAGGCCTGCAAACGGAGGGGAACCGAGTAGTGTTTGTCTTAGTGTCAGACTGCAAGGTGGTTTTAGGGTTGGTGTCATGTTGCTGCTCAGGATTCTGGGTCATCGCCAGCACAAAAGAGTCATTAAGTAGGTCATCATTCTCCCAGTCATCATCAAAGTCATCACAGTTGTTCACACTAAGATCACAAGGTCCTTTTTCTCCAACAGGATGTGCAACTGGGCCAGACTTGTCAGGTGACTTGAGCTCTGGTTGTCTGGGTTCAGCTGAAGTTGAAGTCAAAGGTTGGTGTTTTGTTTCCTGTGAATGGACCGATGCGGAGGAGCCCTGGCTTAGCCGGCCGCTGACTCTCTGAGTGGAGCAGTCAAACAGAGCGTGCAGGTCTGCCTCCACCTGATCCGATGACGATGGACACTTTAGGTCCTTCACGTTGCTTGGGAATGATGTCTCTGTCAGTTTTGTTTTGGAAGTGTTCACACATTCGTTGAGGTTGTTGTTGACAGTGTTGACAAGCTGTTCTGAAGTCTCTCTGTCCTGCTGCATGTTCTCGTCAAACTGCCTGGCCAGTTTCATGAGGTCGTCCACGCTGCTCTGCCTGCAGAGAGGAAGCAATAGACAAGGAAATCCTTAACAATCCAAAAAAGACAGGACAAATTGAGAACTACTACTGCTCAGAGTTTCCGCTAGAAATAAATTGGTGCAGGCCATGTGACCTGTTAGGTTTCATTTTACCGGTCAAATGGGAAAAGTTCTGCTCAAATACTGTATGTTCCGTGTAACAATTGCTAGGCAGTCTATATATGAATAACATCAAAAAATATCATCAAGGGATGTAGATTTATACAATTTTTATTCAAAATGTAGGCTACTTGCTACAGGCAGAGAGGGCAAAAGAATTAAAACAACGCACACAACATTTTAAAGTGCCTAAAATTAAAATTAAAATTAGCTAGGCTAAGGAAATCAAAAAATACAAACTACAGTACAAACAAACTGGCTCATACAATTATTAAGTGCTGACTTGATTCATTCTGTCCTCATCATTTTTTTTCCGGTCAATGACCTGTAATTACAGGACAACGGAAACTCAGCTACTGCTGCAGGTTAAATGACCTATAAGGACTAATACCCCAGGTCCCCAGTCTGTGAGTACCTGGGTCAATAAATTGACTACCCACCGAGAGGACTTCTTCCTGGCTCTTGGCTTTGGAATGTCGGGTGTGCATGGGACGGCACTGTCACCTATCCACTGCAGCAGAGGAGATTCAGTCCCTTTCCGTTTCACATCCTGGGTGGGACATAAGCCAAAAGTTGAAGAATTTCATTTCAAAATATGAACTGAACATATTGAAAACCTAAAAAAATGGACAGAACTAAGACACCAAGAAACAACGCACCTTCGGAGCAATACGATTAACAATATCTGATATTTCCACAACTCTGGTGTTCCTGGGCCCCGAGCCTGAAAACAGATTGAAACAAATACTTATAGAACTACCAACCCTAAAAAAACAATGTCAATTACACATGATAAATATGTCCCAGGTTGTAATATTATTAATGATTTTTATTAAAACGCATTGTTTTTTCATTTATTTTCAAAATGCATTCATAAGAGTCCATTTTTCGGTTTCTTATATGTGCATGGTAATGTAACCGCTAGTTGTATCTATGTATGGTTCCGATCCCCACTGTCACTACCCGATGTGAGTTGAGTACAGATGTGAGTTGCGCATGCTCAGATTTAAACGGTTTATAGCATAATGTGTCATAATGAAATTTGTGAAATCCATAAAATAATAAACTTTTCTCATTATAAACAAAAACACAAGATGGAAATCATTTGAAAAACGTTTTAGCTATTGTTTGATTGCTAAAGTTAGCTCAAAATGCCATTCAAGTGACAGCCTTTGTTGTGTTTCATTACTAACTGAAAGCCAGCAGCAAACGAACTCTGTAGGTCCATTTTTTACTGTATTGACATTAGAGAAGTCTCTCGATAGCATCTTGTAGGTTACGTGTGTAAAATGACGCATGCGCAAATCACATCTTTACTCGACTCACATCGGGTAGTGCCACCCACATCTAAACGGCAAGAAGCCTGTTCAGCAGGTGTGTCACTCATGTAGAACCTGTCACTCTGATGTGACAGCCTGTATTAATAACAGTACATGAAAAGAAAACAGATGGGATTTCTGTGTTGAGTCTCGGAGTCTTTACCAGTACTAGCTGAAGTGGGCGATGTGGGATCCCAGAAAATGTCTTGTGTTGGTTCCACATCACCGGGGGAATCCCCGTTATTCAAGCCGGGGTATCTGCTGTAGCCTCTGCGCTTAGGGCTCTGCAAATCTGTGTATCAAACAAGTATCAAGTGTTATCTTATATCAGCTAAATCCTCCACAGTCCCTGCGCTATGGTTACAGTTATTTGTTTTTTGCTTTTAACTTCAATATAATACATAATTTGACACATGTGTCCAACTAGTTTAACATGACTATGTATAGGATTTTTTAGAGGCGTTTCAATGCTGACAGGAATGCAGATCTAGGATACAAACTTACTGGTAGCGTTTTGGCATTAAACTGGTCAAATTGAAAGCTTCTGGTAATCATCTCATAATGTCAACTTCTAGCAGCTACAGTAATGTTACACACAAAAACATAATTACTAGAGATGGTCCAATACCATTTTTTGCTTCCCGATACCAATTCCGATACCTGAACTTGCAAGTCGGCCGATACAGAGTACTGAGCCGATAGCTGCAAGTCATATATTTTATTACGTTTTAAAACTGTATACTACTATCCCTGTATGGATGTGATATGATGTGATTTGTTGTTGGTCTGGCTCGGGTTTGTGAAACATGAACAAACACAGACATTGAACGCCACAGAACTTTCTTTTATCATCCAGTTTGACAGTCAGTCATAACAGAAAAAGAACATAAATAAACTACTTTAACGTAAATTATTAGGGCTTTATTACGTGGCATCGGATCGGTGCATAAACTCCAGTACTTCCTGATACAGGTACCAGCGTCTGTATCGGAGGTGATACCGATACTGGTATTGGTATCGGAACATCTCTAATAATTATATCGAATAAGATTCCCAACACTGTTTCACAAATTTAGACATTACACATTTATGTACTCTAGTAATCCTAAAAGAATCTGACTTGAGTTGTTTTTCTCAATATATTATCTTTCTCACAATCAAGTATTCACTAATGCCTGTGATTTTTTTTTTAAAGCTAGTGTGACTGAGTTCAAGTCAGAAGTCAGCTAGCATGTTGTCACTGTGTGATCGCCTAATGGCCGCCGCCACTCCAAGTACCGTAAACGCAGAACGGGGTTGTTGTTTCCCAACCATCGGTTTATTACTTTGTAAAGGGGATCGTGCTGAGCAGCAGATCGTTGTCCATTGAAATCAGTCAGCAGCCTCACCTTTACACATCGTCGATGTTGACGTGCCAGACAGCTGCTGTCCTGTTTTTATGTCTTGTATGTTGTTGCTGCAAAGTTTGGAAACACTGCCCCGTAGCCCACTGAACTCTGGAGCAGAGACATCCTGTGTCCTCCGCTCTGACATCGTTGACTTACACAGCAGCAACCTCTGCTGAACATGATCGTTCTAACTGCTTCTTGGTGGATGCTCCGTGGTTTAAGACAACGCTGCTGATACCGTTTATTCGCAGTTTGTTCATATTGTCGCAAACACGTTCGTTGTGTTTTTGCCTTTAGCTCATTCATTCGAAGCACGCCGCCATGTTGGCTGTAACGTCATCAAACTACGGATGCCGGACAGTTTTAAAAAAAATTTTTTTTTATCGCAGTTCGCTCGACGGCGGCGCAAACGTTTAAAGAGGCTGATTGACTGAGCTGTTCTAAGGTATGTACGTGCATATGCGTGTCAGTATTTCACTTTCATGTTCGCTCATAAAAGCGCAATATAAGAAAATATTAGCAGTGGTGGAAAGCACTAGCCAACTGCTAAGTAGTTAATTAGTAGGCTACTGTACATGTACAGGTAACATTAGCCTAAATGTTCTTCACTTTTCTATTTGTATGCTACTTCATACCTGTACTACTACATTTCATAGGGAAATACTGTCATACTTTCATTCCTCTACATTTACTTAGTAGATAGCTAGGCTTAAAAGTTACTTTGTAGATCAAATTTTTTTGACCTATTATGATCATATCTGACATTTTACTGGCTACAATGACCCAGTAAAAAACAAATCTGTCTCAACATGTTTACAGTTGCTGGAAAAATCACGGCTGAAAACACAATTATCGATACAGTTTTTCCAGTTTCAACAGAACAGGGGCAGCGAAAGCTCTCAAACGGTGTGCTTTATCTGGGAACTTCATGACATACAGACATTAAATCTGAGCCTGTATTACTCGTGGCTAGTTGCAAACAGCACAGTAAATATTATGGCAGACAGCCGGGTACTACCAAGTGGGTCCACCCGTGTGTTCAGCCAGTAATTGTGCAGGCTTCATTGGGCCTGAAGCTTGTTTGTTTGTGGAAGTGTTGTTGTGAAGGTTGTTGTTTGTGTGGATTGCATGCATATTGTCAAATAAATCAATCACACTTTTCACAAATGTTTATTATGTGACAAACAAGGCCTAATTCATATTACATGGTGTTTGGCAAACAATTCCACAAAGGTCTGTTGAGGTTACCACAGTACTAAGGCTTTTACTGTCTGCAACTGGTTTCCCTTTATGAATATCAGACTGTGAGAATCAGCCTTCGGAGTATCTTTGTCAACAGTCATTATCCTTAAGATTACCAACCAAGTAGAGCAGGTCAGATGAGTCAACATCTAATAGTCAGCATATGGATTTGAGCATACGAGATTACAACATAATAGTTCTTTAGTTCTTATTGTCTCTTATTGTCAGACATTGGAAGTCCACAACGTTATTATTCTCACTGACAAAGTCTGATGTGTTGTATTTTTGTAAACATATTTGAATGTTGCCATGCCAATACACCAAAACCAAGAAAATTACGAGACTGAATGGAAAAAATGGGAGGAAACTGGCCTCATCTGTCTTACAGTTTCAAGCACAAGAATTTAATTTGCATGTGTTATAATTTAACTTGGTGTCCCATCTTGTACTCAGTCATTCAAATATGCAGAATAGTCAGCTTTTGGCTTTCTTCAATCCAAACAATCAGCTCTTTTTGGTTTAGAGACACCTTAAATACATGTTTGAATATATGTTAAAAAAAAAATTACATTGAATGATAGTTTTTTTTTCCCACAAAAAAGTATAAAAGTGTTACGCCTGGACCAAATCTGTCTCCCCCTTTTCTGCAAAAAGTTCATTCTCAAGTTTAAACGGTGGTTGCTTTAAGTTTCCATATCACACTTATGTGCAAGTTGCATATTTGATCATAATTGGCTTCCAAGCTAGCTTGTAACAGGTTTAATTTCAGAAATCATATTTTTACGTACATGTCTTAAACTTTCCCCTTACATCAGACGAATGTGAAAGCAGCCTTGTAGTGTCAAACTGTGCACGTACATCCTTCTGCACGAAGGTCACAAAACGGCGTATTTTTGATTGGAGGAGGACTTTAAACCTCAGTCACCAGATACGCTCTCAGTGGTAACAGTCAAATGTCAGCGTCTTTACTGCAGCTTACTGAGGTACATTAAGGTGAGAACACTTTCATAACCAATCTAAAGTGATAACTTTAGAGCCTTAAGATCAAAGGTCAAAGAAACTATTAATACAGTGCACTTAGGATAAGTATGCTAGCAAGGCTTTTTGAGCCAAGGTGGCTGATGGGTCAGCTGCTTATCTTTTGTTTTAGTGCATTCAGGGATAGAACGTCAGTGCCAAAATCTTAGACTAAATAAATGATGCCCAGTTCTGAGAAGTTTGAACACAGTCTGTGTCTCTAGACTACTTTTCTGACCTCTTAGACTTGTCTCATATTATTTTTAATTCCACCTGGATTTGTCTGTTGTTACTTTTTCCAGCCTATTGGAAAATCAGAGACATTTATTTGCGACACTACATCCACCTTTGTGTATTTTGTCTCCAGTAATACCTTCCTTTTTTTAACATTTGTGTTTTGAGTAGTTGAATATGAAACGGTTGAGCTGATGCAGATTTATATACATCTACGCTTAAAAAGTTTCTTGTACGTTAGTTTTAATTTGGACAAAAACGGTTTTCAGTGCCTGTTTTGGTCTTCTATGGGAATCATAAGAGTCTAAATCTTAGTAATATCATTCCTTTAAACCATATTTGGCATTTCACTGTGTGAACGTTCAAAAACGTGGCTTTTTGCATGCACACGTCTTAGTCAAGTGAATAATTGGTTCGGTGGTAACAGGTTAGTGACATGTGAGTTGATGATTCCAGATAAATCCTTGTGTTGTTGAAACTAGTCCATGTTTCCACCGCCATGATCCTCTTATCTTTGAAAGCTGAGGAAAGGAGTTACATGAGTAATGTTGCTGTTATATATTTAACCATGTCACACACACACACACACACACACACACACACACACACACACACACACCATACACCACCACAGTATTCAGATTTCCACTAAACAATGACTCCTTTGATCAAAAATGTGACATTTGGTTACATTTATTTTCCAAATTGAGGCTCTTTTTTTCTGAAAGGATACAGAGATCAAGGTGGTCAGGAGAAGCAAGAGAACACTGAAGGATTTTGAATTTAATCAATCGGCTATTGTGTATTTCATTGTTTTGCATCTCTGCAGATTTGCCGAATGTGATGGATTTGGTCCTAATTTTATCTCATTCTCATGTGACGCGAAGAAATAATTTACTATCTTCCTGCATTGAGAATTTTGGGATGGTAACGTTAAACCAATTAGGAACAAATATTCTAAATGTAAAATATCTGAAGACTTGGTAATCTTCAACTCATTTCTTACATTCTGCAGAGCAATTTCCAGAATAAAGCACTAGATGGTGCTTGTATACCTACTTGTTATTTTGTGTGTGTGTGTGTGTGTGTGTGTGTGTGTGTGTGTTGTGTGTGTGTGTGTGTGTGTTTGTGTGTGTGTGTGGTGTGAGAGAGAGAGAGAGAAAGTGAGATACGTAAGTAAAGCCAATGTAGACTGGATACCGAGAGACTCACCAATTACAGAGGTGCTGTGCTGCTGGAATAGTATTTTTTATTTTGTAATACACACACCACACACACACACACACACACACACACACACACACACACACACACACACACACACACACACACACACACACACACAAACACAAGCTGCAGTGAATTACTATGCTTGATTATACTTGATTATGCTTTGATTGTTTTCATTTGGAAACAGTTTATCAATATAGAGAATTGGGGAAGCCAATCAACTGTGTTTGTTTGATTGAACGCCAGAAACTGTTACGAACAGATGACCTGTAGTTGGAGACTCCACTTCCTTAGTTAAAGCATTTTTCTTGTTTCCTTAAAGACATCAGCAGATATTTAGCCACTAAATGCATGGGAGTTGAGGGCAACTGCAACAAGTCATCTCTCGGGCAAACTCATCCTCAATTTGTGAAACGAAAGCATTGTTTTTGCAGGGAAGAAATATGATTAAAACCATTCAGGTGCCCCAGATCCTCTCAAGTCGATTTTTTTGTTCATCATTACAAAACAAACCGTATGTCATATGTTCACCATACAGATATATAATATGATATACAAATGTTTAAGTGTGCCATAGTAGTTTAAATGCTAATTCATCATGAGCTTTCCCACCCTGAGTTAAATTCTGGAGGACATATTCAAATTGGCATATACTTTTTAAAATTAATCAATTGATTGTTTAATCTATAAAATGTCAAAACATGTATCAGAAATTACCCCAAAGCCCAAAGTAACATTGTATATTTCAAAGATATTAAATGTACAGGGATATAAAATAGAAAAAAAGCTGAAATTCCTCAAAGAACTAGTAGATATTTGCATTTTTGCTGGATGAATAACTTAATCAACTGAATCCATTCATTGACAAATCTTTTAAGTGGTGCCATCTTTAAAAATAAATATATTTTATTGATTCATCAATTTCTTTCCTCAGATAAACATGTCTGCTGAGATGCCATACACACAGACAGACAGCCCTTTTAGGCCCATAGGCCATTGTCATGTTAGTGGTGTAGTTGTCAATGTTAAACAGGTTAAGTGGAACTGCCAGTATGGATGTAACAGCGTTCTAATCAACAGTTGGATACGTTTCATGCCTCACTTTAATGCATTCAGCTAATCTTGTGGGTATCCCCATTGCTCTGTCAAGCGAGCTGTGTCATATCACGCTGCCACGCAAATCCACGCCTGGGGAGCGCCGTCTCCTGCCCGTCTAAAAGTCACTGTAACACCCTCTGTCACACTGAATGTTAGCATTTCTCAGTGATAGTTAGACCACAGAATAAAGGGCATGGATGTGTCAGCCTGAATTTGAATATGAGGCATCAGCCCTCCATTGCCTTGTGTTTTTACCCGCTCTGTGATTCCTCCTCCTGCAAGCCTTTTGCAAGCTGTGGCAGAAAAAAAAAAAGTTGCCAAAGGCTGCACAGGGAGGCGAGAGAAAGAACAGTTTAGCCCGGATTCTCCAAGCTAGCTTGTTTCTTTCCCAGAAGCCTGTCTCTTCACCTAACTACCTACCGCCTTCATCTATTTATCGGTTACGCCTGGGTTGTTTAGAAGCAATTAAGGAGCTAATTGTGGATATTTCTGAGGACTGGGTATTATAGTAAAAAAGTAAAGAGCTAATGGCTAATTGCCCAAGCAGCTGCTAGTGTTTATGAAGGAGGAGCGAACATGCCAGGGGATCTACCAGGCGTAGACAGCAATGAGGACAAGGAGGTGTGTGTGTGTGTGTGTGTGTGTGTGTGTGTGTGTGTGTGTGTGTGTGTGTGTGTGTGTGTGTGTGTGTGTGTGTGTGTGTGTGTGTGTGTGTGTGTGTGTGTGTGTGTGGCGCTCATCATTGCTGTGGATCCCAGGGATGGTTCACACTGGGCAGATGCCAGGTGAGTGAGACAAGCTGGAGAATATAAAGCTCAACTCAGAATAGTGTCTGCATAAATAATAATCACCTCTGATGGCCTCTGGTGCTGCATCTCCAAGGAGTCAGTCTTGTCTTCTATGTTTGTATGTGAGGAGTATATTCCAATGTTTATACCACCCTCCGTCTACTCCCCCATTCTCCCTCACCCATTCTACCAAACCCCCCTTTGGGCCAGCAGTGCCTCATGGATGACAGTTAGCATGTGGCAGAGCTCTCTGAAGTGGAAGGGATCCAGGATGCTGGGTTTCTGTGCCAGCTTCACCGAGCTGGGATTTCACCCATCTCACAGTGTCTGCCAATGGCTGGGAGTGTGAATGGAAGCATTTGAAACAATGCCTGCTTCTGCAGTGTCAGATCAGTGGGCTTCAGCGGTGGTTCGATGCGGCCTAAAGTGGTTTGGCGTTCATTTGAAAGAATCCTAGCAGCCCTTTTTGGTCACATGGGGCGAAAAGGAAGTGCTAAAGGGCGTCCAACAGCACTTTCAACCAGTAAGCGATGGTAGAGATGAAGAGGAGAAAGAGGAGAAGACAACATCAAAGCAGGACAGCTGTGGTCTTAGGTTTTCTTTTTTCTGTCTTTCTGTAGCCTTAGTTTGCTGGCCAACATGACTGTTGTGATTTCAGGATTCTGAACAAGTCCAATGTTTGCTAAACATGTATCCCAGTTCCCAATTGTTTGAATGTAAGAACAGGGAACACCGTTTTTAAGACTGAAGAAGGAGTTTGATTTGTCACAGTAGAATTATGTTGACCTCGGATATTCAGGAAAACCTTAATCTGCCGCTCTAACCACCCGGTATGCATCAATTTGTGGGAAAACTCATGTGGAAAAGTCAAACTTCAAGAGAAATTGAATGAGAATGATATCAACAGTACCACCCAAACTATTTGATTGACAGATGATCTCATAGAGAGTGCCATGCAGAAGGCAATGAGTAGCTTAGCAACATAAATGAAGAAAAAGAAAGAAAAAGAATCTCGGAGTTAAGCAATAGCTTTATTTTCACATGTTCATCCATTTCATTAGGCTAACCTCCAAAACGTAATGTCTGTAATGAAATAACATAATTTTAGTATATCCAATTAACCTCTGTCTCGACCCCCTCAGGGCTTCACTTAACATAGATTCAACTAAGGTTGTCTTGACTGCAGCTCTGCTTTAGGTGTTACAGATTAGGTACAAGACCCTACTGTTGTGATCTCCATAGTCACAATTTATGGGAAAAACCTGCAACATACTGCATTATGGTAAACCCTTATATGTAGTGGGAGACGTGTAAAGGAGGCACCAAAGAGGAAGCCATTTTGCAGAATTAAGACACAGCAGCAATCGTGGAGGAAGACGAAAGCAAGAGAGCGCAGAGGGGCGGTGTGTCTGCGTACAGCACTCTGTAGCAGCAGCAGCCTACTTTGACTGCTCATTTATTCTGTTTATAATAGCAAAGCCGATGATAAATGTCCCGCAGAGTGCACATGTGCTAAAATATTCATCAATTGGAGGCCCCCTAATTTGCAGAGGAGGAAAACCAATAAATTCAGATGTGAGCGGCAGTCATGTTATATTTATATGAATATGCAAGACCATGGGTGGGACATTAAGATTAATCTGGCTTGTATGCGCTTTTAACCAATTCTAATGTTCTTGTGTTAGACGGAGATGTGTGAGAGGAAGGTGAGAAACAAAGTGGGCTATGCTTTCACGAAGGACCTTGATGGAAATGCACCCGCTATTTCCCAAATTATGTTTCTGAGTTTTCATGGTTAATGTCAAGCTACAAAAAAATCAGAACTTTTTATGCATGGTGCTCTGATTAAAGGAAAAGTGCCGGGACTGCTCTTTCCCTTCATTTTGATTTTCAAACATATACTGGATAATAACATCGAAACTGCCCCTCAGCATTTTGGTTGTGGTGAAATTTGATTTGTCATTATCATGGCATCAACTTGTTTTTTCCCCCTCCCAAACCACATGGTTTAAAATCCTTCTTGATTAATCCGTTTTCTTCAGAAGAGCTTTTTTTTTCTTGCACTGGCTTTTTTTCCTCCCTTTCTCCCACTGTGTCTTCTGTCCTTGTCTTTCTTTCCCACCCGGATTCTGTCATGGTCTCTCCCAATCTTTTCTTCTCTCTCTGTTTTTCTCCCTGTGTGTTTTTCTCACCTTTTCTGCTCAGGTGTGTGGGGGCCTGGAGGAGGAAGAGGAGGGGGGTTTCTACAGTAATATACCCTGCAGAGCCACTCTCTCCTAGGGTAAGGATGACAGGAAGTCAGCCAGATGGCACAGAGCAGGTCTGCAGCATGTGACCTCCTCTCTGGAGAGACGGGAAGGAAGGAGGAAGAGGAGGAGGAGGAGGGGGAGGGGGAAGAGGAGGGGGAGTGAGATTAAAGAAAGGAGGTGAGGAGATCGAAGAAAGATGAGAGGTGGGGAGCCGGCTGAGCCACTAATATATCAGTGTTAGAGTTTGTTCCACCAGTAAGATCAGGAGCTTTGAGATTGTGATTTATGGTATAATATATTTTTCTAAAGGCCGAAGTCAAACCCATTTTTATATAAATAAATTTGCACTGTTCTGCTTTATGTCTCTGGATGATATAGCACAGTGATCCAGCCAGTTCATTAAAGCATTTACATTGGCTTTTCTGAACATCCAGTGTTGGGTTGGTCTTCCTGTGGAAAAATATGTTTCTGGTGAGCAGTGATAAAATAGAAAAAGATGTAGGTTATAAGACAATATAGTGAAACGCTACATTTCTGTTACTTTAAAAAAGTCCCATCCTGGTGCTGTAAATGCTCAATAGTGCACCATTAATCCACCGTTTAAAATAGTCCCCAACAAATGCATTATTTACTCTTGAAGGTCCCATGACATGGTGCTCTCTGGATGCTTTTATTTAGACTTTAGTGGCCCCCTAATACTGCATATGAAGTCTCTTTGCTCGTTTGAAAGCCATGATGTCTCTCTCTCATGGGTGGGCCAAATTCTCTGGGCAGGCAAAGCAGAGAAAGGGCAGGTAACCTTGACCCTTATGACCTCATAAGGGGCAAAATTCCAGATCGGCCCATCTGAGCTTTCATTTTCTCAAAGGGAGAGCAGGATACCCAGGGCTCGGTTTACACCTATTGCTATTTCTAGTCACTGGGGGACCATAGGAAGGCTTGGGGAACTCATATTAATGTTAAAAAACCTCATAAACTGAAATTTTCATGCCATGGGACCTTTAATAAAATTATTTTCTTTTCTAAAAACACCAGCCTTATCCTTTAAAAAGACACATTTTTAGAGACACTCTCAATGTTTGATTGATGTGATCTCTGGAAGTGTGCGGCTTTTACAAAAAAACAGATTAATTTAACCACAAAGTTACAATTATGACTGTATGCATAGACGTTGGAGAAAACATCCACTAACACAGATGTGTAGATTTCTTTCTGCTTCCACTGCAAGAGAGACATAGGAAACAACTATACTCAAAACATCAAACGCTAATTAGCATCTCCTGCTACATGTCCCGTTCTCCAAATTCAATCCTGTACAGGGTCTGTAGACAGTAAAACTCCCAGTGTGGTGACCTGGAAAAGACACAACTTAATTTCATCCAGCTGGAAGTCACATCACAAGTTAACAGTTCCAATTTGGTATTGACATCTTTAGTGTAAGGGGGTGAGGCATAAATTGACACATTTCTCCATTTATTATTATTATTATTAACATTCCCATGCTCGCACAGATTTGCTCATCACATTGCACAAACTTCCATTTCATGCACAACACCCCGTCTGCCCCAAACCAATTCCCTCTGTTCCCCTCATGCCCGGGGTTGCCTTTGATCTATATTTGGCCTCGCTGCAGCGCTCACTTTTATCCTCGGAGCCCTTTTCCCTCGGAACCCGGTGAGCATATGGCGAACACCCCTCACCAGAGTTTCCTACAACAGGAGGGACCGCCCACTCTTAACATCTCCTGTTCCCTGAGTCCTTCCATCACTCTGGGTTTAGAGATGTTGGAAATTAGTTACACTGTCGTAGCTATGACAGCAACGCTTACAAGGCAAAGTTTATTTTAATCGACTCAGTTGAGTGTCAGCAAAACTGAAAAATGAGCAACATGAAGATAAAAGCGGTAAATTGATATCTTGATCTCACCCACCTGCTCTCCTTTTTTCTGAACCAGGTTCTATGTATGCAGCCGTCCAACTGAACAACCAGATGACACACATGTTCAAATATTGTATATTGCCATATTAAATATCTTTAATATTTGGTTGGAAAACTGGATTTGCCCCATCAAATTTTTTTTCATGTCTGCGAGTGTGTTCTGGGACATGAAGATCACCTTTCTCACGCTGGTCTTTCACTTTGCTGAAACAGAAACCTGCCCATTGTTTGCTAACAGAGACCTACAGTCTTTTGGTCTCCTCATCTCCAACTGAGGAGTTGTCATCTGCTGCCAAAATGTCCGTCAAGAGACAACGACCAAAGCAGATCCTCTGTACCAGAAGCTTTTCGTCAAAGAAAATACTGAATGAATGCCTTTTGAAAACCAACGTTCCTTTGATGCTCGCAGAGAGTTGAGTCGTAGAGTTGTGTTTCCCCTGTGAAGGTTTGTGTAAACGGCACAAGATTTGACAATTACAACTTGCCACAAAGCAGTTAATAAAATCCCAGGGACTAATCGCAGAACTTTAAAAAACAAAAAGATTTCATTTCTCTGCAGGTATGGCTTTTATAAATGCTGTCAACGCTTAATAGTATATTTGGGCTGAAATAAACAAATAGGAATGATTTTACATTCCCCTCCAGTGAACAGAATGAACTATCAAAATGAAAATAAACTTTTTACATTACAATCAAAACCTAATTAGAACTGTCTAGACGGCCATTTTATTTACTTGGTTTCCGGGGATAAAGATTTTAATCTTTCCATTTGTAAATCCTTTCCGTGTGAAGGCTGTTACACTGTACGTCTATGAACAAAAATACATGTGTATGCCGGAAGGGATAAAGCATTTATCTCATTACCATTTCTTAAATGTTTACAGCCATTGTCTTCCCTTACAGTGCAAACACCAAACTGTACATGTAAAAGCGCTGCCGGGGTTGTTTTCATGCTTTTATCTTAAATACATTCTTTCCAGATTGTTCAGCCCTAGAAACTGGTAATTACCATATATTATCACCTCCACAAGCTCCACCACTAGGGTTGCCATGTTTGAGGTAATTATATCACTCCCAAGTTGTCTGTATAATCGCTTAACAGAAGAAGCAGCCCTGCATTGGTGGGAGCTTTGACACAAACTAAGAAATGTTAAAAGTATTTCACATTTAAGCTTGGGGGATAAACAGATGACTATATTTTATATATGCACAGGAACACCCAAGCTCCAGGTTGGGCATTATTGCTCAGATTTTTTTTTTCTGAGCCTTGTCTGAAGAAGTTTATGAAATGATCATAAACAATAAGACCACGGCAAAAGGATTGTATGGAGAAGATAATGCAGAAACAGTTACTAGCAAAAGTTACCAAGATTAATCGTGTGAGGATGTTAACCTTCACACCAAATTTCAATTTATAATTTCCCTGCTATGGGAATTTTCTGCTAACATCAAAAACCTTCACATGACAAACATGAGAAAATATGGTGCCCAAGTGTTCAAATATCCATTCTAATTATTTATTATTTTGATTGTTTCATGTTTTTTTCCCTTCTATTTAATCATATTCACTGTCACTGGCTTACCTCAAAACCTTTGGTTAGAGAAGTAGAGCATTCTTACATCATCGGAAGAATATATTCACATTTTAAATATGATGTTAAGGCAACAAATATTTGTCATTATGAGTTTTGGAATGAAACTCTAGCAAAACATCTATTCTTATAACTTAACCTCTCCCTTACCCTGGGGCCATTTGAGGGTTTTTAGATTGTAAACACAACCATGTTGAGACACATCAGTCTCTTTCCGTGCACCACAGACACCATTATCATTCCAACGCTTATTTCAGCAGACTGTGATATTGTGCTGCATTTCCGTGTTTGGTGTTGTCTGGTTCCATCGCGCCAGCTGTTGGGTTATTTATAACTATGGTTGTTGATCTAAATGAGCTAGTAATTAGGCAGCAATGCGTTTGAGGAGACATCCGTTCCTTCCCATCCATCCATCCACCCATTCATCCATCCCTCCCTCCCTCGCTCCCTTCTTCTCGCCATCCCTCTCTTTTGCCCTTGTTCTCCCTGCTGTCCCCAAACACACCAGGAGACAAGCGGGAGATAAAGGGGAGACTTGACTTTACTGAATAATTGAACGGGTTTTTACAAGTGAAACTGCTCGCTATCTGACCCCATAAAGACAACACACAGGGCCCTATCAGAGGTAAACACATGCGTGTGCACACAAATGCACAGCAGGTGTCATCAGGTCAAAGGCAGAGCCTAAATTAGCCGGACAGTTTTTAATTGGCTGCAGCCAGCAGCTTCACCTACTGTCAGCACGCTACTGACACCCTGAACCAGAACGACAAAACCACGCTACTGTTGTAGCTCCAACAGACACCAGAGTTTGTATGTCCCCCCCATTACAAAAGAAGGCAGAAACATGCCTGTAAGCCGGGTCCCCCCCTCCCCCTCTCCCCTGTGATCACCCCTTTACCTCATGCTAATTTTCAACTTTCAAAGCTTGTAAACTTTATCTAATTATACACAAGTCGATAGACTCCCTTGCCCAGATTTTTGGCAGGTTGCGGTGTTAATTTATGAAAAACAAATCTGAAATATGCAGATGTCTTTTGTTTGAAGCAGCTGTTTGGTCCTGTTGCCAGGTTTCAATCAAGCAGCCTCTGGGGATGCCCGTGTGTGCGATCTGTGGCCAAGGCCCCCTGTTTGATGTCTGACAGGGACGGAGGGACAGGGCTTAAGTGCGGGTGCTCACCCACAGCCAATCCACAATTACTGTACAGGATGTGTGTATGTGTGTATGTGTGCTTTTACTGTTGTTGTTTGTCTGTTGTTTTTAAAATGACATAATATTGCAGGATGTTTAAATTCATGTGTGAAATGGTTTATGAATAATGAGCTGTAAAACTTTATATTACATTTTCCTGAAACGTATCATCAAATAAAAAACAGGATTCTCAAAATGGGTGCTATTTTGTGAAAACAGGTGTTAGTGAAATATAACTTCTGTAGACCTATGCAAGCAAGTGAATTTGAGGCTAAATGTGAGGCTTGTAACCCTTTGAAATCACATATTTCTCATTTTGACCTTCTTTAATACAAACTGGTTTTCCTTGTCAACTCTCACAGTTCTTCCTTGCCTCATAGGATCCAGCAAATCAGATAACAGCAGAATCCCTTTTCCTGCACAAGTACAAGAAGTGAACTCTCTAACTCTTATATGAACTTTGATCTATTTTACAATTTGAATTAAAGGATGCGTCTCAATGCTGAAGAAACACACGTATAGAAAAAGTTTGGATGCCAAGGCATATTTGCATCGACCGTGTTCTGACAAACGCTGTCAGCCACATTCATTGCTAATTTATGGCGCTCATTAAGTGACGCGGAACTCACAAAAAAATCGCAGCAATTATCATTTATCTTGATATATTATTTACTAGGGATCATTTTCCTGCCTGGTTGGGGACTGGGGTGAGAGAGACGGAGGGGAGGAGGTATGGGAGGAGGTGGGGGGGTGTGAGGGAGGGAGGACCACAGGGGGTTGGAGACAGCTGGCACGAGAGAGACAGGGAGAGAAGGAGAGATGGAAGACAAGAAAGAGACAATGTGATGAGCGTGTTTGAAATGATAAGGATCTTTATGGCAAGTATTTATTTAAGGCTGCACAAGGCATGCTTTGTATAAAAATAAATAAAGTGTGGCTACAGCAGAAAAGAGAGTCCCACACTCCTTATTGAGGCCAGTAGTGCAAAATAAGTTTATAGGTTACTGCTAAGAAAGCACACGATCAAAACACATAAGTGCCTCCTAAACAGCAGCAAGTGAAAACTTCACCCAGGGAAAACTGGACTCAACATATTAAACAGTACACTAGGACTTTGTATTCTTAGAACAGGTATAATAAGTGATGGAATACGTGTGATTATAGAACCTGTCTTATTGTTTAAAGCAGGGGTCTTCAACATTTTTTAGGCCAAGGGCCCCTTATCTGAAGGAGAGACGGAGTAGGGGTCCCCTATATTGTATGAAAATAAGTTGCATGTTAAACTGGGCTGGATGAATGAAAATGAATAGATATACTGTATATTATTTATGCATTATGTTAAACATACATGTGGAAGGCACAGTGAATCCGTAAGCTTACCTCTTTGGCTACCAGTGGCTACTTTACCTGTAGTACGCTTATCTTTAATTAGTAAATTAAACGTTTCCACTTAAAGGCAGAATTATCTTTCCTAATAATAAGTTGGATTTATTTTATTGTATATCTTCGGACATATTTGAATTTTTGAAAAAATAAACTTTTACAAGCATTTCAGACAGGATTTGGCGGCCCCCCTTGCTCTTACATTGAGGACCCCTTAGGGGTTACGTACCTCCAAACAATCCTCTCATTGATGTAATTTAGCCAACGTCTAATCAATATATAGAGGACATGACATTTGTAATACATATAAAAAGAGATATAGAGAAAAGAATGTGACTGATCACTTTTGTAAGCTTTGTTTGATCTTAATGAACTCTGTTAAGGTGCACTGTCTTGTATAGCTTTCCACAGACATCATTACAAAATCTCATGCCGGCGATATATTTGTATATTGCTATGTTTATTATTTTAATATCAATAACATATAACCACATTCACTTTGACATCAAGACAAGCCAAGATTGTCACTAAAAAGGCCGGCAGGCTATGGCCAATACGCTACAATTAATGTTAAATGGTGTTTGATCTGGAGGAAAATCAGCTGGGTTAGTTTACAACAAAATCAGGTAGAGCACGTTCAGAGTGAACAGAGCTAAGACTTTCAGAGTCTCATTCAGGTTTTTTTTGTATGATTAAAGAAAAACAAACACATGCAACCACAACTCCGAGTGGAGACATCCTCCTTTCAACTAGGAAATGGCCTTAATTTAAAAAAATAAAAAAAATAACATAAAGAACACCACTGTTGTGGTGTGGTGTAGAGGCATCCAGCTGTCTTGAATAATGGGCCTATCTGTTTGTTTTACATTACTGATACCTATGCAGTATATGTTTCAGAAGTTACTATAGCTATTAGTTGTGATATCACTGTCAGAGACTATACTTTACGACACAATCTGTTATGTTGTAAGCAGCATGTATTTCTGTATTTCCACATTTTATGGAATATGAGGAGAATGGAACAAGTCTTTAGAGGCTAATTTCAGAAGAACTTCTCTGAAATTGTTGACGGCAAAAGTTTTTATGACAACACGCACACAGCCAGATATTCTGCTGGGTATGTCTCTGATGTCCTGATATGTTTTTCTTTCTGCTCCTCATTACACAAGAGCTGGCTGTTAGTCATAACAATGTCACTGCGATGGCACTGCAATTAACATTATGAATATTTTGCCTCTCCCGCCTTGTTTTCTTTCTCAACACCCTTTACATTTTTCACTCTCTCTTTCTCTTTTTGTTATCTCCATCTCCACCTTCACCTAATCTCCTCACACCTTCTCTCAGCCAGTGTCTCTATCGTTCCATTCATCCCTTTCTCTCAAGGTCTGTTTATTGATTGCCTACATCTCGTCTTCTACTTCCTTTGCATTCACGTTTTGTCTTCTTTTCTGCTCCACCCTTTTCTTTCTTTCTTTCTTTCTTTCTTTCTTTCTTTCTCTCTCTCTCTGATCTCCAAGTTTTCCCCCTTTTGTCGCTCGGTGACAGATGCCTAATTGAATGACGAATGGCCTTTTATTATGCTCTAATTGAACTGCACGCTCCTTGATTGGCCGACGCTTGTGCGGCTGGGCTCTTCTGATTGGTTGGACAGATTGTGTCGAGGGTTCAGGGGTGGTGTGCTGGTTGGATGAGTGCGAGTGGCGGCTGGCAGGAGTGGCAGCCCTACTCTCCATCTGTCTCCTCACCTTCCCATCACACCCACACACAACAAACACACACCACAACCACACACACACACACACACACACACACACACACACACACACACACACACACACAAACAAACACACTGTTACTAGTGATGAGCAACCTACCCCCCATCACCCCAGCCTTTCTTCTCACCTCTCACACAGGGGAATGATGTGGGTGTTACAGAGTGCACATGCTCTTGTGAATCTTAATAAATTATGCAAATGCCTACTGTTGAAGGACCAAATATTTTTTCTCATCGCTGTCACTTTGCCCTTGTGTTCTTGTAGTTGTACTTTTGTCCAGTCTGATGTTACTTGACTCATCCACCTCGCTTTAATCACCTCCCCCTCCTGTTTCACCTCCTCCACCCTAGCAATCTCACACATGCACTCAAACACACACATGCGTTTAATCTCACACACCAGCAAGGACACATACATGCACTCAAACACATACAACCCACGTCTGAACACACATAGACACGAATTAAAGGCACAAACATAGAGACACACACTGGTGGGTGTCTTGGACCGGCCCTGACCTGACAAGCGGGCAATGAAGATTAATGCATCCTCTCTGAGTGACAGGCTGGGGAATTGAAGGGCAGGGGCCTCGTTAATAAGAACCTGACAGGTGCCATTCAGGCCCTCTGAACAACTGCAGCTTCCAACACACACACACACACACACACACACACACACACACACACACACACACAACACCCACACACACACACACACACACACACACACACACACACACACACACACACACACATTAAGAAACAAACATAAAGCCTCACTAAGGCAAACCTACACACATTCCTCACTACCTCAACCCTCACTCTCTCACCTCCTTTTCCTACCGCATCCACTTTTCCAGTTGAGCAGGCCGGTGTTAAGCACAAGCAGACTTAATCATGCACTGCCAGAATTAAAAGTCATTCCTCAGAGCCAGGCTGCCGGCACGAAAATAAGAAAATCAATCGGGCGCTTGGCAGGGCTGCCCATACTCACCGACTACGGGTCTTTTCCGTTCTCATTTGTAGGGGCCTTGGAGCTGAAGGGGCTCGAGCTGGGCCAGGGTTTATGATCATTCATTATAATTTACCTATAACGCCTTGTGCTGGGATCATTACCGGCCACCACTTAATGATTAATTCCCTAATTCTCCCTGAATTTCTTCTTGGATTCAGGTCCGGAGGAGTAGGAGGAGAGGATGTTTCTATATTATTTTTGTTTAAATTACCTGACTTAATAAAGATATTGTTTGAGCAGTGAACATGAAGTGTTGCCGAGCTTTTTCAGTGTGGCTAATAGCTAAATGCTATGGTTTGTAATTGATTTCATCCATAAAATCCAATTTAATAGGTAAATGTGAGGTTAAAGACGGAATTTGAAGCTGTGTAATAATTAAAACACATTGTGCAAAAGCACTGCATTTCAATATTTTCAAGCTACTTGTATGGTGCATTTCATTTCTCATTGTAAGTGAACTGAGAGGGAGCAGCACAGGGAGTGGAAAAGAATGGAGTTAACTAGGATAAATGTGAAATATCTCTAAACACAAATCTATGTTTTTGTCATAACCAGGGAACATTCTGCTTCAGTCTTCACAAGTGTTAAGTGGAAATAATGAGGAGGCAAATTTCATCATTTCTACAATCAGCAATAAAAGCAAGACCTTATACTGTATCTCTTTACCTGCCTCCCAATGCTCCAGTGAGCCTGCGTTCATTTCATTTTTGCAGTCTGTTTTTATTAGCTAATGGAACTTAATATTTCATGAGCTATTAATGGAAACCCAGCTTGTAATTAGCACTGTGTCAGAGAAATACGGGCATGTATCTTCATTAGGCATCAGAGCAAGTCTTTTCATCTTCATTACAACCACTCCGCATCATTTTTCACTCTCTTATTACGCCTTTGTTTTTCTTACCCGATGTCTCTGCATGCTCGTTATGCAGTGAGATGGTGGTCGACGGCAACAGAGGCAGGAAGAAAAATATGGCCTTCTTTTACACATGTTGAGTAACGATCCTGGAAGGATGCCCTCGATTCTGCCCCCTAATCGTCACGAGGAGGGTCACATTCTGTCTTTTTCCAAGTTTAATGCGAATACATATTGATAACGAGGCCATTGAAACTACTTGTTTTTTTATTCAGAGAGGGCAGTGAGGTGAAGACTCGGCTATTTTAGTCTGCTTTACATGGATTGCCAAAACGTATTGTGTCTTAAAAAAAAAAAGAAGCCTAATAGAGATGATAAAGGTATTAAGCAAATTGTGTTCAGATCAGCACATTAGCTCTCCATCTCAACGACACAGCCCCATAGTTAATGAGAGACAAGACCATTGACCTTTGGACCTTTACTCACTGTAATAGTATTTGAAATGTCAAGCCCCCATGTAATAAACTATGTATATGTCTGTAGATTGTGTTTTGACAGGACAACTTACTTCAGGGAATGTAAAAGAGACATTTTCTTTAAAGCCTTTTGATTTTTTAATGTGAAGTTCCACAATACCTTTGACGGCATTTTCACTAATTTTAGGATTATTATTACTAAATACTCACCTGCAAACTCTGCAGTGGTGGAAGAAGTATTCAGATCCTTTACTAATACCAAACGGTAAAAATACTAGTAAAAGCCCTGCATTGAAAATGTTACCTAAGTAAAGATAATCAGGAAAATGTACTTAACGTATTAAAAGTAAAACGACTCAATGGAGAAAAATCCTCACATTGTAAAAACTGGAAATGATCCAAACAGTTCTGCCTATTAACTAAGTGTTTAATGGTCTAATTATTTCAGCTGTACTTGTTGGCCTATATGTTGTTCGCTAGTTTAATCTAGAATAAAACATTTTATAAACTACATGTGTTTTGTGTGCAAACATCTTAATTTGTAAGGTAGATAGTAACTACAGCTGTCAGATTAATGTAGTGGAGTATTTCTCTCTGAAATGTAACAGAGTAAAAGTAGAAACTCTGCATGTGCAACACATTACTTAACCATTTTTAAATGGTCTAATTTTACTTTCCAGCAGCCAGGTGTGAATGTTCGGATTTATTGCCGCTCATATCTCGAAGAACACAAACGACAATTTCCAGCCAAAGGCCTCAAGGGCGCGCAACATCGTAAGGCCGCCATTGGTCTTTACCATGGCGATTCACGGGGCCTCCATTTCCAGTTGTATTATCTTAATTGTCCTGGCAAGTATGTTCAGCGGTTATATTATAAATTTATGGGCCCTCTTGCCACCCCATTAATCCAGCCATTAAAACACTGTAACCAGTGGCTCAAACTCTCTGCGAGAGGAGCATAAACCTGTCCCAGGATCGCCTGTGGCTCACAAGGCAAGATAGTGCTCTGATATAGAGGAAGGAGGAATTTTTATGCAGGTATCTTGTCATTGCTGAGACTTCAGTTGGAGTTAAATGATTACACATTGAAATAGAGGCAATATAGGAAAGGATCATTACTACATCTCTACTGTCACGGCACTGGAGATGTTATCATAATTCCTTATTGCTTATAAAGACTTGATGAATCTGTGAGGACGGCAACAGGATTATCCATGCACATTGCATATTGAGTGAGGGATAATATAGAGCAAGCTGCTTCTTTTATTTATTACAAAATATATCAACACAGAGTGATCTGGGTCTCACTGTGAAATAGAGCTGAACTGCAAATAACAAATCTATCTAAACAACAGCAAAAAGTAGGTGTTTTTAACAAATTAAAAGTGTTTCTTTATTCTTGACTTTGGTAACAGTTGAACTAATGTTTAACACGTAGTAGCTTTATCCAGACTTTCAACAACCAGGCCATTCACATCAGACGCCAAAGACCATCCTTGAACAGAGACGGAGGTCATGATCCCCATTGACGACCACCTGCTATTACGCGACTGAAGTTGACAATAACATGCAGACTGAGCTGATGAAGACTGAGATAGAGGGGAACGCTCAGGGAAAAGCTGGTAAATACATCTTGAGTTAAGATTTACATTGTCAAACCAAATTAGAATGATATTTTAAACTAAATGAATTGTTTGCAGTAACAAATCATTAATGTGCTTTTGGCGGAAGTAAACAGGCTCTTAGAATGCCTTCACGGTGTAATTGGTGAGACCTTGTTGTTTGAAGCCGTGGCTGCTTATGTTTAGAACTGCGAGAGACTGATGTCATATGCCACAGGTCAAAGGTCCGATGCCTGATCCAATTACAGGCGTGTCATATACTGCACATGATCCAGATGACTAGCTGTTTTACAGAGAGTTGCTCGTCCTCTGAGGCTCGTCCACAAATCAGTACAAGGAACAGCTGCTGTATTAGAAACAAATCTTAATCTAAAAACATGATTTACCATAGAGAAAAAATCACCAAAAAACGATAGTGATGGTGTACATGAAAACAGCTTAATGTACTTACAATTATTTTAAATAAATATAAATGTTCTAAGTTTACATTCTGCAGATACAAGCTTTTCATAAAATAGTGATTATTTGTGAATACCAAATATGAAAACACCTTTCATGTTTGTGTGTGTGGAGAGGTCTGTATGTAGTATCTAGTTTGCCTCTATCACTCTCCAACCTCTTCCCTTCTCCAGGCTGAAAACTGCACCAGCAGTAATTGCCTGACCTTTTACGGCAGTGAGATAGTCTCATTAAGCCTGATGGATAATGATGGCGCCTCTCCATGCTACGTGAACCTCTGTGATAATGAAACAACAGAACAGCCCCGTTGCTCCTCCGGGGGGGTCACGGGAGAAGCCTGATAACCCAGAGAGAGCAGCTCGTTCTTGGCTAACGACAAGACCCAGAGCCCCCTGTGGTGTCACCCTTCTCCCGTACGTCCACGTGGGAGATGGCGGTGTCATGGTAATGTGCTGTTGCCGACTCCATTTTCACATTCCTGGTTTTGATTTGAGACCTTGATATTCCGGTGGTTGGTAAATCTTCCAATTGAGAAAGATGAGTCAGTGGACAATTAGGAAGTGTGGGAGTTTAAATGCAAATTGAAGGAGAACACAGGTATCATTTTGAGCTCATTTATTTCTAAGTCTACAAATGAAACAACTCAGCTGCAAAATAACTGAAGTAAGGCCAAAACTTCCAACTGAAAATCAAATCTGGTGCATCATTTCTTGTGTTAAACTTTGGCTGAACTAGCTTCAATTAGCGGAGTTCATTATCAAACTCTATTCTTGAAAGGATCCCAAAAGAGTTACTTTAGTGTCGCGTCCTGTTCTTATGTGTGAACAACAATACCAGGAGAGTCAGGCAGATGTCAAGCACAGACCGTACAGTACATTCAAAGAGAGTTCTGAGAATAGGTTTAATCAGAAAGTGTAACTAAAAACACCTGTGTTTGTGTAAAGAGCTTTTAATGACCCCCCTCATTGTGACAGATAGTCTCCTCTCTCTTTAAAGTGTGTGGAAGGTGTTTCTCATTCTGTACATGCTGCAGTGCTCTGACTGTACAGGGCGAGTTATTGCCTTCAGATAGATATCTACTGGGTTGTACACCAAGCGTCTATTCTTGACCGTTTTAAGCAGGACTAATTTGCTATGGACTCTGGGCAAATTAAGACTCTGTTTAAAGAACCGCTTCAATTTACTTTTTTTTTTTTTGTCAGCAAGTGTAATTTTATTTTCACAATAGAAATATTTTTTTTTCTACTAGGGGCGAGGGTGGTTAACTTTTTAGCGCACCTGGTTTTCGTGTAAATTTCTAAAACGCATTACTAAAGTCTAACAGCAAAACAAAGACTGGCTTATCTATCCAAACCTGTCCTAACACATTTGTATTGAACAAAGCTGAATGATTAACTTATAACTTATAAAATTATAAACTTTTAAAATGAGTGGCAAGTAAGAACTAGAATAACAATAATACAGTTGTTAAGTATTCCAATTCTGATCATGCAGCTCATGATACACAGGTTTTCCCTCTAACATCAGATAAATGCAGACATGTCGTTATCCCAATTATGAAAAACCTTAAAATGAAAGCAAAAATGTGATAATTTTTGTGGGTATTGATGTAATGTATATAAACCACATATCTCGTATCCTATTGCTTTTTATTATCTTGGTTGTTGGCTGTAATGCTGAAAGACATCTGTGTA
This sequence comes from Etheostoma spectabile, assembly GCF_008692095.1. Lineage (NCBI taxonomy): Eukaryota > Metazoa > Chordata > Actinopteri > Perciformes > Percidae > Etheostoma > Etheostoma spectabile. The sequence continues at coordinate 4,826,197 of NC_045749.1, read as the reverse complement.
AATGTGATCCAGGGCTGCATTAATAAATAACTTGAACATGACCTTAGCCAAGACATGAACTGGTATCCAGTTTACTTGCCACATATAACCTGGTTGAGAAATGTAGTATGATATGTCGGAGCAAACATATCATACTGCAAGGTCTGCATGTCCGACATTGACATAGGAATTATTACAGTTGTGATATTGAACAGATGTACACATTCATATACACAAACACAAAGGGCACGTGTGCTTTCATAGTCAGCATCTCAAACAGGGGTCACGCAATGTAAATCCGGATTAATCATCAAAAGGCCCAGTTTGGGAAACTTTCATATTGTGTCAAAACGTGTGCTTGTGTGAGTAAAAAGATGTGTGTGTTTATGAAATTATTTCCTGTGATTAGTGACTCAAAGCTTTATACAAAGTAAATGAGCAGGTCAGTGGATCCAAATGCAGATGTTACTTGGGTTTGATAATGACTGTGTCTGATGATCTCTGAAAATAGCGTAAAACCTGTATATTCACGCATTTTGAGTCTTTTAGATCCGGCTTTGAAGAAAGTTACACAAGCGGTGTCGTGGAATTTGCTCGACCTTCTTAATCGGAAAATGATCCAACTGGGCTCACAACAGAGATAATAGGAGAGGAGGAGAGAGTTGGATGGATGGGTTGGGGGGTTGACAAGGGGGCAGATGTCCCTGTCATGCAGCCAAAGCCAGCAGGGGGTGCTGACACCCTGATAACCATGTGCTAACTCTCCTCCTCCTCCTCC
>NC_045749.1:4819730-4825430 GCF_008692095.1 Etheostoma spectabile | reverse complement strand
CCTCCTCCTCCTCCTCTCTGAATAGGCCCTTGGTTCACAGCTTGTCTTCTGGCTCTGGGAATCTGTGGATATTCGAGCTTGTTGGACAGTCGGAGTGTAACAGTGTTTAGGGTTGACACAGAGCATATTGCTAAATGATGCAAAACCTCTGCGCTAGGATCTTTTTTATTTATGTTTTTAAAGTTTCACTCCTAATAAATTCTTTTCCTCAGGAACTAAATCAAATTGGAATAAATTAGGAATTAGAGCAACAGATCTCACAAATTTAAGTTTCATTAAGTTACTCTGTGATTTCTGCGTGATTTTCTTTTTTTAAATGTAACAGATGTGCGTTCGTGTTCATCGGTATAATTTGTTAAAAGTCATGTCTCACACTATCCTCTAAAAATGATAACATTGGTTGTCATCATATTTTTGATTATAATATAATAAGGAAGGATGTTTCCTGTATTGCACATACTGCATGTGGTAATAAAGGGAAATATCGGGTCACATATTCACTACTGAACCGTTTAATTAATTATGAAATAATAATTATTCATCTAAAATGCCCTAATTATTAAAACAGTATTGCTATTCCATCAATAATTTCCTAATTAACATTATAATTATTATACAGTTGAGGCTTCAGATATTAAAACACTGCAGTCTGAATTATCATAACTGGGGATTCATTTATGAGATTTAATAATACATTACAAAAGATTTTTGATGTTGTATATCACTATAGAAATTGATGAAAAACATTTGAAGAAAAATAGAACATGCAGTGTATGATAAAAATCACTTAAAGCTTTATTTTTACACTTAATTATTACAGACCTATGTGACAAAAATTACTCCTATAAATAATTCCTAAAAGCAGATTTATCACAATCTTTGTTTTAATATCACTCTCTCTGAATTACTGAGAATTATGAATCATCTTCTTTCTGCAGTAAATCTAAACTTCCCGTAGTACATGTATACTGCAAATGGAGACACACTGTATTGATTATTATTATTATTTGGATTATTTGATCATTTTTTTGTTGACAGGTTTTGGTGATAGAGGCATGTTACAGTCAAACAACCGCACTAAGCCCTTTATACATATGCCTCTCATAATATAGTTATTTTAATAAACTTTCAGCCTTGAGTCTTGTCAGTATTTAAATGCACCAACCTACTAAGTAAGCATGAATGAATGATCGTTTTATATTAGTTAGCTCATGTTGGCCACACCTCCTGTGTATTTGTATTAAGTGATGTATTATTGCAATAATACACATCTTAGTTAATTGGGGCTAATTTAAAGAGTGACTGCTGTGTTAGGTGACAGATGAGCTGCATTTATGTGATGATTGAAATTTCCTTAGTCACCTTTCCAGCTGTATTATACCGTTATTACCGTGTATCACCGAGCTCAACTGAGGCATATTGAAGCACAGCCTCTGCTATGAGAGCTGTGTATATGAAGACAATCAATTAATCTTCTGCAACTATTACAAATCAGCAACAGGTTAACAAAATAAAATGGAATATCTGTACCCTCTGTTTACAAGGAATGCACTGAGGTGAAAGGAGATGCATTGATTTTTGAGTGCTATGCTTTTTATTTCTCCATGACTGCCATCATGAGCATAAATGAAACAGTCTTTGATGCTTTGGCCTAAAAAAGAAAGCGAGAACAAACTGTGATGCTTTCCTATTAAGCTTTGTGTTAAGTTAAAGATCAACAATAAAAGTAAAGGTTTTTTTCTGCAACATATCCTGTGAGTCACAACATTCACAGTTTGTGTGGTTTCCAGGATCCTAGCAAATCCTCAGATTGATATTTGCTCAGTGGTGTGTTAATGCCGCATCATGAGCTCTGCTGCAAGACGCTGGGCTGTACACTGAGTGCTGTGTGTTACATGCCAGCTGTGGGAGTGGGTGGGCAGGCGGAGCTCGAGCCAAGCCAGGCAGGCTGGAGTGGATCAGCTCTGTGATACTGCAACCCCCGGGGCCTCACGCCTCAGGGAGGGGTCACAAGTTCAACTCCCTCGTCTGCTGGTCACACACAGGAACCCTGGGCCTCCCCTTTGTGTGTGTGTGTGTGTGTGTGTGTGTGTGTGTGTGTGTGTGTGTGTGTGTGTGTGTGTGTGTGTGTGTGTGTGTGTGTGTGTGTGTGTGTGTGTGTGTGTGCGTGCGTGTGTGAGAGACTAGGTAGCGATAAAGCAAAAAATGATTTTGAGATATTTAAAACCAACAACACTTTTTACACATGATTAGAGACACAAATCTGTGATGTACAATATTTGTTTTTTAATTTGGTTTTATTTTATTTCAAATTCACTTGCCTCAAGTCTCAGGGTCTCTGGTCCTGTTTGCGTTTCACATCATCTCCAATCTATTTCAACATAGCTGGGGTGCGTACATCATCGCTCTGTTGAAATAGCTGCGTTACAAATACCCCCTGGTTCCCCTCGGAGGACAGCATGTAAAACATATCAGGACTTCTGTATATGTATTCAGTCTCTCCTGAGGTGAACGCAGCGGTGAAAATGCCATGAGGCAGGCCCTCCAAACCGTTTCAGCGGACTGCTTGATGAGGGCTTGTGGGTTCAAGGTTGTCATCTGTCGCCATCTCCCATACGCCTCCGCTGTTTGACTTTCACATGGAGGTGCTAGAAGGAGATTTAGAGCTTGTAATCCTTCTTTGGAAAGCATCCATTTGGGTAATTGTGATATCGTAACTTGAGAGAAACACAAAGGAGCTCGCGTTGCAGGGGACTTTCTAATGCTAAACCACAGAATGAGGTTATGTGTTTCTCTCTGTTGCCTCTTGATTAACTGATAATAATTGATTCCAACTTGAAGCCTTGTCCTACAATAATGTGAACTGCACGACTGGACAAAGTAATTGCAACTTTTCCCCTGTATACAATAAGCTACTTTTGTTTTCGTCAGTGGTCTGGTCCACTGGTTCTTCTCTGAGCTGAAGAAAATGAGTTTGTGGTTTCTGCCTCCATGGTCCAATTGCTTTGGAGAAACTTTTCCTTTTTCAGCATTTTTGTCTTCTTTTCCTTATTTTCAACAACCCACCTTTTTTATTCATTATGAAATATTTGAGATTCCCTTTGTGCATTTGATTAATACTTTTTGCTCTGATTTGGTAAAACCCACCCGCCTGGTACCAGATAACAACTACATCTGAGAAACATTTTATTATAGTATCAATTGGTCAAATAGTATTGCAGTGTTTGACCTAGTTTTCTCTTTATATAGCAGTTTGTGTATCTTTGTATTATTGGTAGTGTTTTGAGCCTTGTATCAATATGGGCCACTGCAGGGACCAGACAGATCCAGCTATTCATTGCTCATAACTGCTCCTCCTCTTACAGGAAGGAACATGCTTACCAGAGGCACCTCTGCAGTGATAGATATCCACAATACTTCACCGGCCAGACCTTTGCAAATAGAATACCCTGCTGTGCTAAAGAAAACAATGTGTTTCTGAGGAGCAAAATACAATCCATCACCAAGTCTGTTAGGACCGAGAAATGGGAGTGAAGGAGGAAAGACAGGAGGCCGAAGAGTCGGGTGGGAGGGTTAGGGGGCTACCTGGTTTTCACATCAGAGAAGTTTGGGGAGGGGTAGAGGGGTTTGTGGCGTCTCAAAGGCCCACAAGCCATAAGGCCTGCACTGAAAGGACCAAACCATTCTCTGCTTCTCCTGTTGTTGAAACCCTAGCCAGGTTCAGCCACTACCACGTCAGAGCCTTTAATCAATCATCGGCTGTGGCTGAGGTAAGAGGAGGCATTCTGGGAGATTAATTGTAGTCTTTAATTTAAGGCCTGATGTACACAAGGAAGGACTCTAGCTCAGTGTGATTAGTATGTGGCACGGGGGGTTGTGGAAGTGTGTTTGTTTGAGGGTTAGAGAGCAGATAACTGGACTGTCTAATACAATACAAATTCCCAATCAAGGGCTACATCAGAGTGATTTCAATCCAGTATGTGAGAAAATTAAATACAGCTGATATCTTTCAAACTGCTGTTGTTATTGCAAAACATAAAACCCAATCCTGATGCAGATCCCTAACCAGCTTTTTATCATGCACAGAGGCAAAGCTGTACGGCTTGGAGTATCTAAACTAGTGTTTCTTCAACATATGCATGTAGGAATTTAAGATGGATCTCTACTGTAGCCAAGAGGGGCAAACACCCTGCAACTTAATGAAACACACGCAAATGAACAAAACACAACCAAATTAAGAAAACATCTTCATAAATTTGACCACACGTGTGCAGCATTTAGCGAACGTGCTGCAAATAAAGAATCAATGCAAAAAGAAAAGCACACAATTCCCGAAAGAAAATGCAATTAAAACAACACTGCATATTACACAGTGCAAGTTCTCCAGGCCTCTAGGGGGGGCACTAAGTTGAACACCGAGTTCACAGGTTTACATTTTTGAGTTTACAGACACTTCTCTGCTGATTGAGTATCAACTGTGACCTGAGCCAAAAAACTAGAGACACACCCACCAAACGAGAGAAAACATATCTCAAACATATACTTAAAGTGCTCATATTATACTAATTTTGTGGGGCAGCGGCTTATACATTGTCCCATACTAGCAGTCAAAAATCTCCTATCTTATCTGCTTTTATTTGTTTAATTGTTTTTAACTGCTCTTTAATGTTTCATTTCTAATACCGTTATGTAACTTTTATTTTCATATTTCATAAATAGTACTATGCCTTGCCTTGCCTATGAGGGCGTGCCACGCTGTTACAAAGTGAAGCACGTTTGTCACGGAAGTAAAGGCTGGACTACAGCTGTTTGGAGCACTTTGTGAAGAGTGTTTTCTGTTGGAGCTTGTAAATCACTTTGGGGTGGACTTTGGGCTTTTTCACTTTGTGAACCTATAATGTGCACAAAAAATACATAGAACACAATAAAGGAAAGGGAAAAGCCAAAAGGTTTAACATGAGCATTGTAATATTAACACTCTGTGATCTCAAAGCATTAGATGGTGCACACAGTTCTGAGATTGAACATGCCCTCTCTCTCTCTCTCTCTCTCTCTCTCTCTCTCTCTCTCTCTCTCTCTCTCTCTCAGTGGGGTTGAAAATCAAGCTGTTCCACTTAGTGCTCCCCCTAGAGTTCTGGAGAACTTCTGTTGTGTAATCTGGATGCAGTGTTGTTTTTGTTGCATTTGTTTTCATTTGTTTGCTTGTGTTTTGTCTATTTGCAGGTGTTTCATTAAGTTGCAGGGCGTTGGCCACCGTAGTTCTCACACTTGTCGAGTAGTTTTCTAGAAGCCGGCTTGATTGGGGCAAATATTTTACCATACTGTTTACGGTCTTACCATTTTGGTACACAACATAGCCAGGCACAATGCCACCTTTCAGGTAGAGCCTCCCATCCAAAATGTGGCATACAATAAAAATAGCCATTGACATCTGGTCTTACTATCATGCCAGCAACCATTTTGTCAGAGCAGGTGTCAGGTTAGATTATATCGTGCGCAGCACAAGGACAAAACTTTCAGTCACTGTCTGACTTTTTTTTGATTAAACCTTCTTTAGCCTACTGTGCACAGGAATGGTCTCTCTCATTCATTATCTCCCTCACCTAAAGACCTCAGTATAGATGACAGTACCCACTCTTGTCTCCCTACGTTTCCCCTCAATGACCTACCCTCTCATTTCCTGAGAGAGCTCCCCCCCCC
>NC_045749.1:4782737-4819720 GCF_008692095.1 Etheostoma spectabile | reverse complement strand
CCCCCATCAGAAACATTATGCTGAGTTTTCTATACACCGACCTGTGGGGACAGCAAAAGACACCTCAGTCATTACCCATGATAACTAATCTATTAATGTTGAATGATGGCCTCATTAAAAGGTTCAAATATAAGTCTAAGCTTATGTGTTAATGACATGTTAATGCTTCTGTCAATTATAAGCTGGGGTAATGACACCTGCAATGAGATGATATGGCTGGTTGAAGTCAAACTTGTAATTCCATCCCCCGAGAGGTTAAGTGGACCATTGATCTTTGGGTGCCGAATTGAAGATGAATGTTTCACTATGGTTGAGTGTATTACTCTCATGTAATAGTTGAGGAAAGTTAGAGGAAAATGAAAGTAAAGTTTCAAGTCATGGTGGGAAATGTGAAGAATGAGTGAAAAGTGGAGGTCTATGGAATTTTTGAAATGTATGTATGTATATTTCATATTTACTTAAAGGTCCAATGGCATGGAAATTTCGTTGTATGAATTTTTTTGACATTAATCTGTGTTCCCCCAGCTTGTCTATGGTCCCCCAGTGGCTAGAAATGGCGATATGTGGAAACCGAGCCCCGGGTATCCTGCTCTACCTTTGAGAAAATGACAGCTCAGATGGGCCAATCTGGAATCTTGCTCCTTATGACCTTATGAGCAAGATTCCAGATCGGCCCATCTGAGCTATCATTTGGGGTTGCCTCCCCTTTCTTTGCTTTGCCTGGCCCGCCCATGAGAGGCTTGACATAGACAAAGTGGAATTTGGTCAATGCCACATCCCTACCCTTCATCACTAAGGTCCACGAAGGTCAATATAAGAGAGACTTCAGATACAGTATTAGGGGACAACCAAGGTCTATATAAAAGAGACTTCAGATACAGTATTAGGAGACCACTAAGGGTATATAAAAGCATCAAAAAGCAGCATGCCATGGGACCTTTAAAGAGATACTCCACCAGTTTTACACACAAGGATTAGTTGTGTAATGTCTCCAGAGCCTGGAGGAGTATTGTATCCTACTGAGGCATCTAAACCCCTATTGAAATATCCAAGACAATGTCACAAAGCCCGGCTGTTTTCTTAAGTTGATAATTTAGAGATAATTGGTTTAAACTCTGTAAACTCAGATTGTCTCACCTCAACATTCGTAATGTGATCTTGGTTTAAAGTCTGCTCCTGTTTTGACCCAAGCAAAAGAGACCACAAGTCCTGACAACCCTGACACAGCTAAATTCCAAAAAAAATCTCAGCCAAAGACTATGCAGATGTTAATGAAATGATTATTGGATTTAGATTCAGATTTATGTTAAATCCTATCTGTAAAGGTATGGCACCCTCCCGAGCCTCCCCGTTGCAGGCCTGTCTCCATGTCGTATGGCGTTCATATCATCAGCCTGTGCCAGCTGTGCGATCAGTGGGATTGATCTGTTGGCAGCAGGACCATATTCATCAGTTCCCTCTAAAAATCTCTCTCTTTCCCTCTCTCTCTCTTCTCCTCTTCTCTCTCTATATTTTAAGCAACCATTCTCTCTCTATCCCTCTGTCTGTCTTTCTCTTGTCGCTTTTTTTCTGCCCAGGCAGACTGTCTCAATGTGAAATCATGGTTAATGCGCCATGACAATCTGACATAACGCACAGTCCAGGCCCTGCTCCATCTGGTTTCAATTTAATTTGGTCAGAGATGTGTGTGTGTGTGTGTGTGTGTGTGTATGTGGGGAGGGGGGGCATGAGGGGATGGAAGACTGGGTGCCTTTTTGAAGGGGGTGGGGACAAGATGAAAGCTTAGCGTTTTATTCTTCCCCGAATTGTCTCACCATCCTTCGTACTTCCCAAATTGCCCTCTCCCCTCCTCACATAGCATTAACTCCCCCTAAAAAGTCTAAAATGATAGCTGTTCGATCAAAGGTCTCCAAAACTATGTTAAAGATCTGTAGGGGGAACAGGCCATGGTTTGGCTCATTAAGACCATTAGAAAGTGTGTGTGTGTGTGTGTGCGTGCGTGTGTGTGTGAGGGGGGGGGGGGCGTTGACGGATCTGACCATGTTGAATGGACACAGGAGGGGTTTAGCCTCGGTCCAAAGCGTTAATGGGGACATCTTCTTGCAGTTTGCTCTCGTCAGAGGGAGATGGAAGAAATGAAACCATTACTAAACGGTGGACCTGTTAAAACCAATTTTCCTAATTATGGGGATGGAGTGATGTGTCACTTGCCACGGTAGATGTGTGAAGACCATTGGGTTGTGGAAAAGGAAAGTGTTAACTCTTTAATGTGACTAACTAACAGGCCTCGCTTAGGCCGAGGCTTAATGACTTAATGGAAGTAATGATCTAAGAAAAGCCATATGTGGTAATGTTGAGGGGGCCACAGCGGTGCAGCAGTGCAGCATAATACTGTATGATCGGTTCACTGTCCTCATACAGCATTGTGGCTAGTTACAGTGCAACACTGAAATACTCCATTTTAGTCTATATTGCTTGAACATCATGATATTGTATCATACCTTCTTTAATGTGCTGTCATTCCTGTTGAAACCGGCTGTTTGGAAGAACGTCAATATTGGAAGACAATGCTCAAGACAATGCTCAAAATTGGCATGGGATACTTTCCATAAAATCATCTCTCAATGCAAATCAAACCGGCTATGCCATGCCAATCTCTATGTATGGTGAAGGGTATGTGATGATGTGGGGCTATTTTAATTCTAAAGACCAAGGGAACTTTATCAGGATGCATAGTATCCTGGATCCATGAAATAACTGGCCTTTAGTAATAAAAATTGGCCTGCCTCTATGGGAATTTAACATAGGGGTATGTATACTTATGCCCCCTCTATTTTAAGGAAGAACATTTATTTATTTACAATACATTATTTATTCACAAAGAAAATTGGTGTCCTTAAAGGTTGGATTTAACCTCATTTTTTTAATTAAGGCATTAAGATAAATTTCGACAACAGGATTTTTTTGTTCCTCTTTTTAGTCAACTTAAGCATGGGCATCTAAACTTATGAGCACAACTGTAGTGTGGAAGGAATTTGATTCAAGATTCTCTCTTTCCAAATGAACCTTGGACTAGACTTGACATGTTAAATGTTAAATGTGATTATTTGCTTTTAGCTGTGATTAAATAAGCCTGAAGGTATGTATTTTCAGTGAGTTATAAAGTTTAGAGAATGCCATCTGTCTGTTTAGGTAACTGGATACAAACCCCATACATTAAGTAATTAATCTCTGTTTCTCTCTATTTACTAATTTGCTATCTTGCAGACAGACACGGAAACCTTTCCTAACCTCCACCTCTTCACCTCTACAGTTTAACAAATGAAGTGACTGCACAGTGATCTGTTTGCCGAGACAGAATCTCTCCAAACCTGTTGCAGAGCCATGCCTGCTCCCAGAGGGTGAGGGCCTGCTCAGCATGCAGCTGTAGCAACAGCGCCTTGTTTCCTTATGGAGGTCAGGAATGCAGGCATGTCTCTCCTCATCCCAGTGGAAGGAGATGGAATAGGCCGCAGAGATCGCGAGTAAGAGAGAAAGAAAGGGCAAGATTCCCACCTCATCTATCACTCTTCATGCAGGGTCTGCCTCCTCATCCCAGCCCAGATTTATACACCAGCTATCATATATGACTGTCTTTATGGACTGCTTTTCACCATCAGCCAACGAAAGTGAAGGGATCATAGAACGCCCCGGAAGAAATTAGTTCACGTCAGCTCTCATTTATAATGCGTTTAACTAGTAGGTGCTACAGAGAAGAGACGGATTTGTGCAGCTCTATATTTCTGCCCTGCCCCATTTCTCCCACTCCTAGTCAAATACGCACAGCCATTTTCATCTAAGGTTATCGGGTCAATAAAACCTGCTGACCTTAGCCAATCATAAAACAGTCAATGCAGGAGAGCACAGATTGATTAAGTTCATAACTCGATTTGAGCTGCGGGAAGCCCAGACAATAAAAATTGGAATGAGTATAAATCTAATGCGAGGACTTAATCCGAAGAAAATCAAAATGTAAAGTAGATGTTTTTAATGGCATCTTTTTTCATCATGATAATATGGCCTTTTGACTGGATGACTATTGATATCTTTGATCCACAACCAAGGCTTTTTCATCAGTTGCAGTGGATGGTTGAAGTGACAAGTTTAAATTGGTGGTACAGTTTTACATCCTGTTAATGTAGGTCATGACCTCCTCTTATTCCATGCTGTGATCAGATCCCTTCCATAATAATCTACACTGCAAAAAAATACGACAAAAGTTATCAGCGGGGATAGGTTGTTCTTGTTTTTAGGTTGGTAAAGCAACCAAATCAACGCCATCCAAGCCATATGTTGGCAGAGGGACCCCATTCTTAAAATTAGGCACACCTAACCTTGGGCTCCGACTACCTCAACTTATTCAGTTAAAGAGGTCAAGAGTCAATGGTGCTTATTCTCCCCAGTAATGAAGTCTTCTTTGTGGATTTTAGAGAAATATGCTTAAGTCCATGTTGCAACATTACCAAAGTAATCACATAAGCAGGGAGGAACTTAGAAGCATAAAGCAGGGAGTTATGGTAAAGGTGTTGGTTGACATCATAGACAAAGTGTGTTCACAGACAATAGACTGTTAAGCATTGTGACCAACAGCCACTTGTGTTCTCCATTTAAAAACATTTTTTTTTCTAGTGATTATACAGTGTCGCTGAATTCACAGCAGTATGCCACGCTAAAATAAACATATTCAAACTCTCTACATTTGGCCAATGATCTTCTACTGAAAACTAGTGCACTGCTGTTAACATAGAGTAAAACTCCAGCTGACCTTATGATATCACATTCAAGGGAGCATTTTCAGCCATAGGTCTTGGCAGATTGCACCATGGTGGCCATGTACCCATATTCTATATACCCACACTGATGGTGCCCATCATCCAACTGAGCAGATGGCTGGTTGCTTGAACAGCTTTCTGGTGTTTAATTATTATCATAATCAAGGGAAATAAAGATCAATTAAAGCGCAAGTGAAACTAATGAAACGCGAGGGCCGGACAGTTGTCCAGAATGTTTCCCATAATAAATGCAAGCTGAGTCCTAAGATAGCATTAGTATGAAGTGCTGGCTTGAACGCAAAACATTTGTGTTGATGGCCTTTGTAAAGGAAGGCCAATGTATTCCAGATTCATATTGCAGTTATAAACTGCAACATTTACACCTAAGTGAATGACCGTAAAGCTGATGAAACACAATAATGATCGATAGAGAGATACAAAATGAAAAGAAGCATCTTGCAGATTTAGAACACTGAAAGGAATATATTAAGTTGACATGAATATACGTGTGTGCCAGCAGGTGACATTTTGGCCTTGTTCCTTCTGTTAAAGATTTTGGAAAGTTTGAAGAGTCCCAGCTGCCCTGATTTTGTTTGAAGTTAATGCATATTCTGCATTTTCTGTTCATTTACTCCTCAGAGATGGAAATAGCCAGAGCAGCATGTGGCTGTTGGCAACAGTTCAACTGCTTTTCACCAAGCTGTGTGTCGTACTGCAAGACTGCACAGTCCATCTGAGCCAGGTGAAGAAGAAGGAAGAGAGAGGAGGGGAGTGGAGGAGGAGAAGAGGTGAGGAGGATGAGACAGGCGGCGGTGGGGGGAGAAGTGCAGGAAAGAGGGAGGCCCAAGAAGACAGATGCCACCACTGTGGCCATGGCATTGTTGGATATTAATAGTCCAGGGCCACATTGTGCCAACCTTATTGGAAATGTGAGCGCTGCCATGCTGTGCCTCCATCACACGCTAGCATCAAAATGAAATGAGTAGGGGTGTGAAAAAAAAATAATCCTGGTCAGGGGAGATTTCCATAGCCACTGAGGGGAAGTAAAATATTGCAATACAGGTTTTATAGTGATGTAAAGTGATGGCTGCAATGTTATGTTATAATGGTTCGTAACAGTCATTACAAAATCCCATACACCCAAAATAACATGTTATCTGGAATTGATACTGTACCTTATTTTAAAGGATTAAATGAATGAAAACAGCTGCCCCTATAAGTGTAAGGAATTAAACAGAGGCCCAAATGTCCTGCATGTATGGTGCCATGAGGCAAAAAAGCACGGCTATTCATAATTCATCAGTGGCAGTGGCACCCTTTGCAGTGATGAATGACTTAACAATATTATCCTAAACAAAAAGCGGGTAATTAGTGACATTTCCTTTAAAGTCCAATGTAGCTTTACTGTTTTCTGAGCGCACAGAGCTCCAGTTCAGAGCGGTAATGGCATAATTTATCTTTTCAGAGACGCCCGACATGCTGCAGCTGATTGAATCATGCTGGAGTGAGACCAAGTCTTCTGTGATACAAGATCAGAGGAGGTATTTATAATTGTTATAGCCATTAGGTCTGAGGCTGTATACGCTGAGAATACAAAATACACTCACATATGGCATACACTTTAGGTTTTGTATGGGACTGTCATGCACTGAAGCCATATGCTGCAACCCCAACTCACACACCTCAAAGCACCGTGTGTCTGCAGGCTATTCATGTTCCATTACCAAGCTTCTGGGACACGCCAAAGCCAATATTGTGACCTCACAAAAGTTTGCCTGAAAGACAACTATGTTATGATAAAGAACAATTCCAACCTAAAAAAAATGTGCCTTTTTGGGGGGTATTATTTTATGATTTAACAAGGGGTGGTTACCAGGGAAGGATTGTAATCCTGTCATGAGTTACAATTTGGGATTTTGATGTTCAGAAAGATGACATGCCTTTTTTAACTTTTTGGAATTAACTCATTTTTTTCAGGCATTTCAAATGTAAATAAACCGTATAATCTGTTTTTGCATATGAACAACACTGCCTTAGGAGCATGAATTTGATTCATAGAAAACCTGACTATTATGTCATTTAGATATCTTGTGAGCAAAAGGGGAACATTTGGCGTGAGAATGGAACAGGAAAGCTGATGCAGTGTTCAAAATGAAAAGTGTTTGTCTTCTGAATTTTATAGCAATTTGCCAATCAGATTTTTTTTTTGGGTGCACATGGGAATTTACTTCTAGTAATATTGCTACACAAAAGGATTGACCCAAAACATGAAGAACTAGAAGGGCACTCGGAGAGCACAGAACTCCACAAAAGCATGCCCTGTCTCATAATGTTAATGCAGTGTGAGTTTTTCCAGTCTGGAACTCATCCAATTATTCTGACACAACATTAATGCAGCATGCCCTATCTCACAATGTTAACAAAAGTAAAAACATTATTTCTGTATCGGCCCCGGGATTGGGCTCTGCTCCTAAATTGAATGGGCTCTTCCTTGGCCCATGGTACACCCTTTCACCAAGTTTCATGAAAATCGGCCCAGTAGGTTTTCCCTAATCCTGTTGACGGACAAATGCACCAACAGACTCGAAGTGGACAAACTGAACCAAAAACATCTCCTTGGGAGAGGTAATCACAGATTGTTGCCTTAAAACATTCATTGATCCTTTAAGATTTAACTGTCTCGAAACTCATATAAAACTAATATTTACGTGCTACTTACTTTCATCTGTGTTATGAAAAGCTCAGTTACACAAAATATTTCAATCCATTGCTTTGTAAAATCAGTCACAAGGCACGGATCTGATCTTTACTGAGACCCAAGTTGCTTTCTCTAGTTTCTGTTTTACTAAATAAAGCTTTCATCTGCTCTTTATTGTTTCTTTTCCATCTCTCAATATGTTATAAAAACCAGTTTACATTCTTACATGGAAGTCTTCTGATGTCCCTCGCAGGACCCCTTACAGCAGTGCAGTATAACACATCAGCCTTGTGCCGTTATCCCCGGTACCACTGAATAATTCAACCATGCACCACTGCCCCTTGCACACTGTTTGGAAAATGCAGTAATGAGAAAAGCTATAAAACGCCTCAATGGTCTTTGCTGCTGAAAAAAAAAAAAAAAAAACTGAACCCAGACTTAAAATAAGAGACACCAAAGAAGATATCTTTGTGTGTTTTTTTCCCACAGATTTACTGTAAATGGGAGGGAGCACGGAAACCACAGAAAGAGAGAAAAAAGCACTTCAAAAAGATGACCTGCATATTTTTACCCAATTAGATATTTCTTATGTTACGTTTGAGGTGTGATGCTCAGCCGAGCGTCCTCTGGCAGAACAAAGGAAAAGAATGCGTCAGTGTCTTTCCCCTCTTGATCATCCAGCGATTTTCAAGGTGTAAACATTAAACTGCTTAGGGAGGAATTATCTAGATGGGGGAAACGTTGGCAGGAGTTCAGAGAAGGCTTTGTAAAGTAAACCAGATTTGTTCAGGGGTCTGTGATCAGTTTATTTTCCCAGTCCCCCCGTCTTTATGCTAGGCCTTCTTGTAATTGTCCTCATGTTTCAGCTAATTTCACATTTCCACAGAGAGTAATGGAAGGAGAAAGGGAGGGAGGAAAGGAATTTGGCAGTGTGAAGGAGTAACACCCTTAGACTTTCATATCTTAGTTGATGTCATTTTGAATAGATTTGGAGCATTTAGGGGCAGTTCCAACGCAAAACCTCTGGGGTTTCAAACACTTTTCTACCACTTTTAAAGAATGTTTTTTAGTTATTTTATTAGATAAGTCCTCAACTAAACTAACCCAAACCAATGTCAAATTAATATTGTCATTCTTACCTGAGCCTTGTTTATTTTCTGTGTATTGTCATTAAGTCTTTATATATTTTTTTTCAGTTATTGAAAAAGATCAAATATCCCACACGTTCAAAGGAATCTAAAAAAATCACACACATATTATAAAAACGTTCTCCAGCATTTTCCAGATAATGTACTTCTTCTCACAAAAGTGACTGAACAGCCAGAAAATCAGCACCTCCTCTCAGATACAGCCGCGCTTTGAAACTAGTCCAAGTGGAGCAGCACACTACAATGTCGCAAAACTTTTCAAGGTCTAATGTTTCCTTTGATAATCTCTGGCTGGATTAAGGTGCATAATTTGAAACCCAATGAGGTGTGCTTACAGGTCCCATTCACAGACAGGCCAACCTAAAACAGCATCTCACTCCACGGACATGATGTAACCACTGTTTGAGCGGAACTCCTCCTGAGTGTAGATGATGTGCAGTCTTTCATGTGTGAAGAACTTGGCTTGCAATGAAAGAGCAACTGCAATTAACAGGGTTTTGGGCACCACCGCTTTTATGAAGTCATGTACAGTAACAAAATCCCCAACACATAACGAATGTTTTGTGTATCCCAACGTTGAATTGCAATATACTATTATTGATATGTTTTAGGTAATTATAGTGTGTTCTCCTATTGCAGATAACAATCTGGTAAATCACATTTGTGATCCTGATTAGTTTTCATAGATGTAACACGTATAATCAAAAATATGTATTTGTCTTGTTGCTTAACAATTAGTCTCGCTTTGCCAAACCTTCTTTCACAGCTCTGTGGAGGAGGGTGGAACTTGTTTTGTAGAACATGTGTATGTTCCAAAGTCTTTTTAGTCGTGCAACAGAAAACTCAGATTGGACAGACAGATTGGAGTCTCGCTAGCTCTCTGGATTAACACTGGAGAGATCTGATGAGCAGTTAACCATAGTCCTCATAAATCCAGTTTCCAGTTTAAAATTCCAACACAAAGAAAGCGGAAGGTATGGACATGGCGATAGGTGTAAACCAAGCCCTGGGTATCCTGCTCTGCCTTTAGGAAAATAAAAGCTCAGATGGGCCAATCTGGAATCTTGCCCTTTATGATGTCATAAGAAGCAACATTACCTCCACTTTCTCTGCTTTGCCCGTCCAGAGAATTTGGCCCACCCATGAGAGAGAGACATCATAGCTTTCAAACGAGCAAAGTGGCAGTTGGTCAAAGCCACACCCCCAGCCTCCACCTTGCCCCCCCCTCTCTCCTCCTCAAAAGGCTCAGAAATGGCACAAACTAAGGAAAGCTCATTGGGGGACTGGCTCTAGTGGCTGTAATTCTGCACCAAGGCTGAATTTCAAAAAGGAAACTTCAGATACGGAATTAGGGCACCTCTAAGGTCTATATAAAAGCATCCAAAGAGCACCATGTCATGGGACCTTTAAGGTTGGAAAGGCAGTGGCTTTGGCAAATAAATGTATATAGTTAAGTCATGGTTACAGTTAGGAAGTTTTGGAAGGATTAAAACAGTAATTGCCGGTCTGTGACGGAATCTTATCTCATTTTTGGACAGAAATTGTGGGCTGCTGTTTCTAATATACTATAATATACTGTTTCTAGAAGGTTGACACTAAGAAAGCTGGTAAGGTGCAGGCCTCTACAGAAGCATGGCTTTTTGATGCGTGCTGATGTGTGTTGCCCTTAAGGGACACTTGTAAACATTACAGTTGCCACTTTATTAGGTACACCTAACTAATGCAGTCTAATAAACAGTCCTACAATAAATTTTCATTATACTGAGAGGTGTTTCTGTTATTTAGCCTACCTACTCATTGTGAGGTGTGACAAATGGGGTGGACAAAGTAATAAAAACAGTATAATGCAATACAAACTGCAACCTCCAAAACGGTCGCACAGTTGAAGCAATACATCTCTTAAACAGCTTTTGCTGTGACCCCTAGTATGCTCTATTGTAAGCTACCCTGATCCAGAATATTGTATATTAATCTTGTATCATTGTTTTTCTTTGCTTGAGAAATAAATGCCTAGCAACATTGCTTCCAAAATTAGACTAAATAGTGGGGAAGTAGTTTTAAAATGTGGTCATCTCAACACTGACCACTGTTATTAATCAGGCACCGTATCAGTTCCTCAAAGATATAATCTACAGGGTAGTAAACTGTAGATGACACAAACGTGATACTGATGTTTCACATGCATTGTGTAGCTTTAACAGCATGAGAGTCACATTTGCTAACTGCAAAGTTGAGAGTTACCTACTGTCTTTCATTTCTTTACTTGGCTGTTTTTGTTGTAACAGTACAAATCAGAACAGCTCCTGTAGGGGCTTCGGAAAGAAATGAATGAACGTCTTATAAATGCCATCACTCTTTACAATCAGTCAAATCCTTCAGGCAAACACACTTACCCTCAGTGATCTCAACTCAAACTCCAGTGGTGGAGGGGAAGGAGGTGGAGGGAGGATGCCTTTGAAACTGAGAGGAGCTTCTCTGAACCATTACCCATCAGCCCCTCCACTCTCAGAGGGCTAATCCCAGGGGGAGAGTGGGCGTCCGCGGAGTATACGTTGTCTCGTATGCGTTAATGGGGGATTACACATGTTAACATCTATCTCACAGTGCGCTTGGCCAAAGGGGCTCTGCTATAGGGGTTTAGCATATGAATAAGGAATAAGGGGATGATTGAATAGAGGCTATGGTGAGAGTGAGAACTGCCACTTGAGGTGGTAGAGTGATTTGGATGACACAAAGAAGGAAATCTCTTGGAGAAAAGATCGCTCTCGGCTGAATGAATTTCATTCAGCTGGTCATTATTTGGTACTGAATTTAGAGTTAGCTCTGTACATATGTTGCTTATCATTTGAAAATGTTTGATTAAGGGATAAAATGTAGAATAAAAGAAGAATTTACTTTAATAAGTGAATGATTTAATTTAGGATGGAGCATCTTGATCATAATGGGGTGCTAGAGCTTCCCTATGAAACTTAATCTAATAAAATCCATTGCTCTTACATAAGATTTTAAAATACCACATCTATTCAATGGAAATTAATATTAATATTTATTTATTTGAAAATGAAATGTGGCGGCAGTTTTCAGAGACTTTGTGTGGAGAGAGTGTGCTACTACTTTATTAGTCAACTAGCTGTTCAAGTGACAATAAAACCAAATGTGCAAAGCTACTCAGCAGTTGATTTATTGGAAGTGTGTGCACTTTATTCAAGAAAAGGCTTCTTTTTTGTTTTACAGAATGGGTTAAAGCACAGCCTGTACTGAATATGTATCAATTATTCATGGTAGACTAAACCATATAATATAGTGTATTGTGCATCAGTTGGCGATGCCAAGTTCTCTTTTACAGATTGGCAGACAAAACAAACCCTCGACAGCAGCAGTTGTTTCAACAAACGGCCAATAACAACATAGGATTACCACAAAGCTCTTTAACAGCTATTTCAATCCGGAGAGACTTCGTTGCTGATTATATATCATATACATAATGTCAAATGTGCAGAGACTTTGGAGACTCTTTGGAGACTCCATCCGCTCCATTGTTATAAAATAATTTTTTAAAGGTGTAGAGAAGCCAAGACATATCCCCCGATGGAGTCTAGACACTGGTGGTGGTGGTGAAGGAGCCCGCACACCGAACCGAAGGAGTTGACGGGTGTAGTCTGTCGGAGGAAGACCCAGGTTGCCGTGGGTGATGATGACTGGAGGTGGAAGGGGAGAAGGAAGAGTTGCTCTCTGAAATGCCTGAAATGACAGCTGACGGCAACAGAGAGAGAAACCGTTTTGAAGCCGGACTGTAATGCTGTGATTGGCTCGTGAAATTCATGGCCGATACTGATTGGTTTAACTTAAAAGTGAACGCCACGAACAAGTTGATCAGTTTTAGGAAGAGAGGTACTGCACTTGTGTATAATAACAATAAAGGCATTCTATTCTATTCTATTTGTTTGTTTACCTTTTCCTCCCTACGTTAGTTTCTTCTAACTGAGACCACGATCATTCCCAAAGAAAACCTTAACCCTGAACAGTGTTAGATCAGAAAACACTTTGATATTTGTTACAATAACTTGTAATGGTTTTGGAAGGCACTAACAAATGATGCCGATAAGGACATCAGCATGTTTTGTCATTTCATTTGAAAGACTTGCCTAGTTTTAAGTCAAGGGGAAACATTCGTCATATCGCCATTCTGACAACATTGACCAGTTGATTTTAAACATTATGATATATCACCAAATCGAAATATTAGTCTAAACCTGGTCAAAGCAGACAAAATGTTTTACAAGAAGAAATGGAAGTTCATAGACTATTTTGGATGAAAGACTTTCTTTTTTCAAAAAGTCTGTGCATCCGTTTTAGTTCTGTCCTGAGACCTGGTGATGGAATTGACATGCAGCGCAGACATCAGCTCAGCTCTCGGGGAGAGCGAGGTGTTTATTTCCTGAAGGTCAGCCCTTTTGTGTGGAGAAACTTCTTGCCAGATGAGATAGGGGAGTAAATTGCACATCTATCATCCCCTCCCTCCCTCCCTCCCTCCCTCCTTCCTTTTCTTTTCTGTCCTCATACTCTCTCCTTCCCACACCGTCTCTCATTCTTGCCATTCTCCTCCGCTCTCCTTCTCTAAAGCCTCTCACATTTTCATCCTCATTTTTGGCAATCTACCGCTCATATTCTAAACCACCGTCTCCATACTCTTTGTGCTTCAATCCTCCCCTCTTTCTGCCTCTCGCACACTCCGTCTCTCCTTCAGTGTGAAATCAGTGGAGTAACCGTTGGCACTGTCTGTGATTTATGGCTCACTCTGAGCGGACCCTTATCAGGTGCAGGCAAGGCTCTCTGTGCTGCTGCCTGCGTCTGAATGACAATGGAGAACCAGTCGCATTATGCTCCGCAGCCTCGCCCCTTGCATTCTGGACACTGCAGATTACATCTAGCTCCTTGATTTATGGACGCCATTTTGGCTTCTGAGAGGGACATGAAGGGGAGTTTGGAGTTGGGGGGGGTTGGGGGCTGTGGTTCCTAAGGCCAGCTTCTGCACTCGGCCAACATCATTTTGAAGGGAACCTGGTGGAGGTGTGTTTTATATGCATATGTGTGTGGGAGTAAAAGCCGATGAGTGAACAGTATTTATGTGTATGGATACGTGTGGGTGTTTGTGAATAGGAAGGTGTCATTTATCAATTTGTCAGGAGTTTTGTTCAGCACAGATATTGACAGTGTACGTTGTTGGAAGCGGTGTGCAGCCATATCAACATTAAAAGCTCAAGATTAGACCGAATAAAGCTGTATCATCAACTGTTTAAAAAAATATATTTCTCATCTCTACTCCGTAATTGAATCATTGCCATGTGCATCTCTGGAGATAAGATATGTTATTTGGGAAAATTATTTAAATGTAGAACAACGTGTTAGCTAATGTAATTAACAGGCAACTATCACAGCTGCAGTTCTTTATGGGAAAGAAGTAATTGTGTAATCTAACACATTAAATGAGGGAAATGAGCATCACATCTCAGACTTAAACACAGCAGGCGTTTTATATTCATTTGGCTCAACAGTCAGTTTTTATCGCGTGAATATTGAGAAAAGACATAATGCCAAATGACAAAAAAAAAAGACAAATGCCATTTTGGTGTTACACCTATACAAAATACCAGACAGCACAGAAGTAAAACAAATCTCTCCATCTGTGCCCTATGTTTCTTCATATAATGTATTTACATTCAAGATGTAATAGTGTAATAGCATGTTACAGATAGATAAACAACGGTTAGAATCTTGGAATTGAGAAACAAAAATGTTTGCTTGTCTAGTTTTCCTACAAGTCACTGTGGAGAGACAATGGAAATCAGGCTGCTCCAGATGATCTGCTTAATAATTTTTTTAAAGTAAAAAAAAACAAACTCTTATTTCTGCACCCCAACTTCCCCAGATATACTTCTTCTTTGAAGTCTACCCAAATCCTCCCCCCCCCCCCCAAACTCAGCACTTCACTAAGAATTGCTCTCAAATGATAGGATTAATATCTTTCTAAGATATGAAAATACTGTAAATAGATTTAATTGGTGTGTAATAATGGAATGTCACTGCTCTACACAATAGTTTAACAGCTAGAGAAAGATTGTGTTTAAAGAAGAATAACAGTAACATTCTTCCATTTCTGAACTATTGGTCTAAGGTAGAACCTGCCTGAGAGTAGATAAAACTAACACGAAAGCTAAGCTAATAAAGCTTTAATGCATGCATCAGGCTGTGACCTTTCTGGTCTTTCGGCTCAGTTGCTTGGGGTTGCTTCTTTTCGACAACAACTGGGAATAAATGTAAATATACATGTAAATGTCATTCTCTTACAGTGAAGTTCCCTTTTCCTGTTTTCCCTGACCTGGCCTGTAAAATGGCCACCAGTGAGGTCTCTGGTGACAGGCAGCTGGCTGATAAATGTCTCCCTGAATACATTTCTACAGCTATGAAAACCAAATACTTTTAGAGGAGGATAGGGCGCAGCTCGGCACAACCAGAAAAAGGAGGAGGTCTGGAAAGTTGTGATGCCTCGTGTTCCAAAGGCTATAAGAGCCGTGGCTTAAAGTGTTTTCTTTTTTTAACAGACTGGTTGTTATGGTTCTTGCAGTTGCCAAGTGGCGAAGGGCTAAGTGGAGATAATGCGTCCTTGTAGCTCATCAGAATATGGAGAAGCAATGTGGGCGGTGTGCTTAGTGGACAGATGGCCAGAAATCACATGTAACACAGTACAGACCCACCCTCCATGTGTTTAATGCAAGTTAATTCCAAACAGTAGCACA
Organism: Etheostoma spectabile; assembly: GCF_008692095.1. Taxonomy (NCBI): domain Eukaryota; kingdom Metazoa; phylum Chordata; class Actinopteri; order Perciformes; family Percidae; genus Etheostoma; species Etheostoma spectabile. Next base: position 4,804,266 of record NC_045749.1, on the reverse strand, counting down.
AACTATTTACTAGGTCATATTTTGGTGACACCCTTTAGCCTATTTATGTCTCTTTATACTTTGTTCCAATGTAGTGTAATAATAGGCAGACTGAAGCAAATTAAATTGAATAACAGACTGAAGCAAATTAAAGAGTTTGCATGCATTCATCAAAATTAAATTGTGTGTATCATATTCAGGTTTTGCATTCATTTTATCCTGACTAAGTAGCATATGGTGTAAAAACAGAGTTTGTGAAACATAATGATGTGAAAAGTTTCATTGGTACCTGACATCAGTGGGAAAATAGATTATCTAAAATATTACTTTTTATATAATGTACTCTATGTGCCTGTGTGTGTGTTTCTGTGTGTGTGTGTGTGTGTGTGTGTGTTTGTGTGTGTGTGTGTGTGTGTTTGTGTGCGTGCGTGTGTGTGTCAGATAGAAAGAGAGATGGTGGTGGCAACTTGGGTGGCTTCCCATCTAAATTGGGCTGTGTGAATGCTTTTTGTCAGAGTTGATTTCTCACAGTTGTGAGAACCCTCACTAACACATTGCCTTCCCAAGTCCTGACTCTGACCTTTACTTAATTCCAAATTTAATCCTAAAACCAAGCTTTTACCCTGAAACAGTCCTTTGAAGAGGTAAAGACCAAAATATGTTAACTTTCCAAAAATGAACTCTGAAGGTCTAACACAAGGTCCTCAAAAAGATAGACGTTAAACAGCACACACATACTCACACACATGAAAAATAACTACAATTAGAAGTTAACAGTATTATTGATGGTAAAACTCACCCCTGATGTACACTTTTACATGTATTTAGGTAAACACAAACACACTCATTCAAGCACAGATCCTAAAAAATACACAACCACATATGCAAAAATAAATGCAATATATACCACATCAAATCATTGTACTGTATCACACAATTCCCAATGGGCTCACCACACACACACACACACACACACACACACACACACACACACACACACACCACACACACACACACACACTCAAAGGGGCACCAGACAGGACTTGGAAGGGGTCCTGGACACTGTCATGGGTCCACACGTCAATTGAGCCGGGGAACCAAACAACAACAATAACAACAGGAGTTAGAGCATATGGGGCTCTGTACCAGCTGAGAAGGGCCAACAAGGCCCTGTGTGTGTGTGTGTGTGTCTGTCTGTGTGCGTGTGCGTGCGTGCATGTGTGTGTGTAAGGGGCATAATAGCTAAAGACTGGTGCCTAGAGAGATGAGAAAAAGAAAAAAGTGTGGTTGAGAGAAAAAAGGGGAGAATAAAAGCTAACACGGCAGGCCTCAAGCCTTCATGCTCTTTTCTTAAGGTGCTCTCCTCTTCTGAGTTTTGGATCACTGTTTGTGTGTATTTTAGCACAGTAGCCACATCCAATAGTAATACAAACCAAAACCAATGTTGAACGGACATGTGGGCAGACGTAACATCTGTTTTTGTTCCTTGACTTCTTGGCTTATTTTGAACAAGCTTTGTTCCTTCCAGTTTTGACTGAATTCAGGCATCATGTTGGCTATTTGCCTTTGTTTCCATTACATAATAACTCTTCGTTATTCATGCCAATGATGACTGATCACAGGTGCTGAAAGGATCAATGGAATAATTGATCAGTAAGAAATGATTGTCTTTTGATCAGTTAATCAACAGACAGTTATTTGAAAGAAATTAACAATTAATTTATCTAGTGGGGTTGTACTTGTGCATAGTCAATGAATTACCTACAGTAGATTGCGGTCAGAAAATGTCTAGTTTGGAGAAACAGACCGGAGTACTGACACGGAAGCAAAGCAATGTACTGCTATTGACAAGGGCAGCAACAAAAATGTATTTTAGCCACCTAAAAAAAGGGCCACTCAAAATAACCACATCTGTTTAAGTGTACGTTGTATTTATAATATTTTCAACCTTGCCATCAGACAGCTCTTTCCTTTGGCACTACATTTTCCTAACTGTAGAATTTTTCTTAGGCAGAAGCTCTACTGTGGCCCACACTGTATTACGCCATAGATCAGCTGTTGGGTCAGAGTTTAAGTAGTTTGTGGAAGAGACAACAATTCAAAGAAAATAAAATCAAGTTAATATGACAGCATCAACGAAATGCCGTTCACTGTGGAGACAGTGATGTTTTATAGACTAAAGAAGATAGATAGATTCTTTATTATCGTTTTATGTGTTACCAAAGTTTATACAGAACCTTACATAGGTACAGTAATACATTATTCACTCCAACATAACTGCATGAAGGACATCAGACACATCCACAGTCATACACACATTCCTGTACCAATTGCAACTACACAAAAAAAATTGAATTGATTAATCAGGAAAACTAGTCGAGACATCAACCTCTAATTACTTACCCTCCAAAGACAACTGGACAGTAGTGGTTGGTAACGGGGGGGGCTGAGTACCCAGGGCCCTCATGTGAGGAGGGCTCAAAAAGATGCTAGAATGAATAGCTGTGGATGCGGGGAGGGGCCCATAGAGAATGCCTTTCTAGAGGGCCCCGAATTTTGTGCCATGCCCCCAAATGTAGTGGAGTAGGAGTACATGTATAAAGTACTATAAAATGTATTAAAGTACATAATGATTAACGAAACATGAGGCCAAACGTATTAGAAACTATCAGATCTCTGTCACGTGGGAGGGGAGAAATGAAAATGATCTTTACAGCCTGAGAGTCAAAGTGAAAGTCAGAGAAACTTTGAGAGTGGGTAGGAGGAAGTGGAGTGGGGCTGAACTCTGGGCAAACGCTCCATGGCAGCAGATTAAGGAGGTGCAGAGCAGGGATTACCCACCATGAATAAAATAGTACCCGCTGGGCTTGGGTTTGTCTGCCTGCCTGCTCTGTACACACACTCCACAGCAGAGCACAGACACACACACACACACACACACACACACACACAAACACACACACACACACACACACACAGACACACACACACACACACACACACACATACAGAGGCATACAGAGGGTCCCTCTTCTGCTACATATGTATTTGCAGAAAGAAATACATACAGAGAAGGAATCATGTATTCATTTACCTTGATGAAAGTGATTGTCATTCCTAATTGATGCACTAGGGAGAGCGACATAGCTAGCATGTGTATCTCTGCTGCAAAGAAAATCAATAAGTAGTAATATATTTTTGCAGGATCCAGTGATTTTCTCTATTCTCACATAATCACATTTGTCTTGACATGTGTTCAATGAGGTTTCAGTTTAAAAATGTTTCCAGATTTTAATCTTCCTGTATTATATTTATCAAAACACGTCCTTGCCATCAGGTGTTTGGTATTTTCCAATGTTCTTCATTTACACAAGCGGCATTACTTCTAAAGCTAAGGAACCACATGCTGTGATTATGTCATATCGGACATACGGTAATTATGATCAGCCAGGTGAAAGAAACTGTTGAAGTCAGCAACAGTTGTGTCAACAAACAACCTAAATGTAGTAGTCAAATATTAACACTGTCAATGTAGCTAATTACAAAGAGGCTAATACTGTTGGTTTGCATGGAGTTGCACTTGATTACAAGCTCTACAAATATGTAAGATGATAAAATTAGCTAATTTGTGCTCAATTGGGGATGACCATGAGATATGATTAGATAAGAACCTTTATGGCATTATACTACTGTGCACGACAACAATACAGCGGAATTGTGATGGCACTCCCTGATAATGAAAACAATACAACATGTGGGTAAACAATATAAAAGTCAAAATAAGAGCAGTATAAAAAATTATAATTAATACAATTATAATTTCAATTATTAAACATAAATACAATTTAAACAAATGTACAAATTATTTTTTTTATGATATGTGAGGGGTAGGTTTTCTTGTACTACCCACTCTGTCACCATGGATCTAAAGTGACGGTATGTTAACAACAAATAATTGTGATGTAACTTAAATAACAACTGCAATTGAATCTGAATGCATATAACAGTTTGTTGGCAGGTGCCCATGGTTTAAGAGTGATAATACTCTCAAAGCTTTGATGATTGTAATGGAGGCAAAGACTCACTCAAATTAAGGGTACACTTTATTGAATAAACACTGAGTAACACACTTAGAGACAGCCAGATGATAGAAAAGCAAATATACACACTTATATACTGTATATATACAGCAGACACAACACTGCATAAACACACAAACACTCAGAGAGCCTGCATATGCTCCCACAATACAAAAACATACAGACACAAATTCATATATTTTCAGACACACACCAATTAACATATGGATATATACAAAGACATGGGGCTCAAAGGGCATATACACACACACAGATACGCATTGTTAATAAAACATAACGAAATGCACTAGTTTACAGTTCATACTCACTCTCTCATTTCATCTGAAAGGCCCACTTGTAATGCTATCACTCTAAAAGTCCATTTTTGCACTTTTGCTCCTGTAATCCCAATTACAGAGCTCATTCAAAATGATGGATAATCCCTTTCGTAGTGCCTAGTGAAAACAATTTGGCCGCTGTACTTCGGGAAACCTAAGAGGAGAGCCGTGCCACACACATCATTTTTCAGCTTACATTTATAGGGCTCATAAGAGCACGGCTTGTAAAGTGACTTTTGGGTGAGTTGATTCTGGCCAAAATGGGCTCTCGCTTTTCTTGAGAATATGGTCAAACGCACAAAAACACACACAGTCACAGAGAGTAAAAAGAGAAAAGAAAGATAGAGTGGAGAAAGAGGTGGAGAAGGCACATTAAATGATAAGATATAAAGTGACGAAAAAACAAAAGACTGCCAGAATATTTAGAAAATAGGGCCCGGAATCAGGAACAAACCTTGAGCAAAAGAAAGGATAGAAAACAAACCAGTGAGAATAAATAAGGATGCTTAACCACAATTGCAGACTCCAGGCATCATAAAATACATTGAAGCTTTCAGCATGAGGCCGGTGTGGTGTGGGCTACAAACGGGGCCGGTTACACCAAGTTCCTGATGACATGACTCCTGGGTGTGTGGAGTAATTCCTGCAGCTATGGTTAGCTACCAGGGGTTTGGGGTTTGGCACACATGGATGTTTCCACAGCACAAGGATGCTTTCACATGAAAAGCTTCTTCACTCTGTGGGGGTTTATGTGTATTTATTTCTAACTGCTGTAATTTTCCATTTGATTGTCAAGTGAATATTTGCTAACGTTTTACATGTTGCAGTTTATAAATTGCTGTCAGCTGCATTGAAACAAATAAATATGTTAATGAATGGAATATGTAGTGACATGAAAGAAAAAATGCACCCAGAGGAAATTAATTCAAGAATGACACAGACAAAACGACACAAAAGGTAGAAAAACTCCAACTGCCAACAGGGACGTACGTATTAGTTTTTGAGGTAGTATTAGCATGCCTACCTGGACTGACCTTCATAAATGACATTTCTGCTATTGGGCTGATTTCATTTTACAACTGAGGCAAAACTAATTCATCTTTTTAATTTAAGACCTGAATTTGCATCATTTATGGGCTGAAGAATAAGGGTTGCGTTATGCTTGAACAAAACTATTATAATAGTATGGTATAATATAATGAAATAACTATTATAATGTGTAGTCTGACCTGGTCGCATAACAAAAGTGTATAAAGTTGGAAAATGGGTTGGCGCGGATGACTTTCATGTGATTGACCGGAGTTTGTGCCACAGACTGGCAATTAGCATGTGTTTTCTCAAGCCATGACCATTATCTTTACCTTTAGGCTACTACATGTGCCGTAAACAGATAATGTAAAAAAAACAAGAATAAAAACATGCAAACCTGGCCTGGTTGTGGAACGTTCAGTATTGACATTCTTGTCTGGTAATATTGTTGGAAAGATACAGCAGTGAATTCATAGAGTTGATCTATTATTATTGACAATACACTAAGTGAATGATGGGTGATCATGAAAAGATGAACAGCATTTAATGCACTACACCTAGACTGGCACTGTGGGACTATTAAGCATCTGGACTAATTTAATACATCACATTTTGTTTAACACATTTAGGTGGAGACAGCAGATTTCATTCCCTCTCTCCACACTCCCTCCAATCACCAAAGCTTTCTCTCCGTAGATCCTAGATCATGTAGTTTGTCCATTGGACCTAAACTGTTGCATTCTTTCTGGCTATCCCACCCTTATCTTGCATATCTCTGCTCTCCCATTTTATCTCTTCCTGACCTCTCTCGTGTGTACCTTTATTCTTCTGATATTCACTTGCTGTGCCTTTCCCCTTGTCTTTCTCCAGAACCTTCATTACTTCCTTCCCTCTTTTTACTGTCTCTTCTTCTCTCCCTGTTGTCCTCAGTTGATATGGGAAGCTTCTCTCTTCTTCATTCCCTCTCCACATTTCTATCCCCCATGTTCTATCCCCCCATCTTCTCCCCATTTCTGTCTCTTCTCATTAAAACTCTATCTTCTTCTTCTTACATCTTTCCTGTTTTCCACCTTCATCTCCCTCCTCTGCTCCCTTTGTTTCTCCTCTTCATTTTTTTCCCCTACTGCCTCTGTCACTAGCCTATTTTGACTCTCCATTGCCATATCTCGTCCCATCTCTCTACCCCCTCCTCATATATTGACATCTCTCCTTCCACCCCTTATCTCTTTCCCCAAACCCTCTCTTTGCCTTTGCTTGGTTCCTCACCTTCATGTCTTTCCCACATCCCTTCTACTCCTTTTTCTTTCCTACCATATCCCCCAGATTTTATCCGGGCTGTTTCTCCTCTCTCTCTCCCCCATTATTACTCCCCCCCTACATCCCTGCAGCCGTTCCCCAGGCGGTTGGGTGCGGAGGGCGCTGGCTGGCGGGGTGATGGATGACCATTAAGGCAGCTTATTGGAAACAGTCTGATTTATGGGCAAGCGCTGCCTCGGCCTAATGGCTTCATTTCTTTCTGCCGCCACATGATGTCACAGCCAAGGTCACCGCGGCAACGCCCCCCCCCCCTTTGTTGTGGTTTCGCTCGCTGATGACCTGAGAGAGATGGAGGGATGGAGAGAGAGAGAGAGAGAGAGAGAGAGAGAAGAGAGAGATGAAGGAAAGGACAAAAAGGGGGTTGTGAGGTTTGTTTGTGAAAGCAGAGAGGTGATGTATGAGTGTGTTTCGGTGAAACGGGGTACTTTCAATGCTTTAGTACAAATTTTGTTAGATATGGAAAATGTGTTTTTACGGCTTATCCTTCAGCCCGTTTTCTAAAGTCTCCCTTTTCCCTCCCTGCTCTCCTGTGCCCAGTAAATTTAAAACCTCCATCTCTTCTCCTCTCCTCCTTCATCTCCTCCCTTCCTTCCATAACCCCAATGACAAAATACGATAAAAACACACACACACACACACACACACACACACACACACACACACACACACACACACACACACACACACACACACACACACACACACACACACAGAGGTTTATGGCCTTCCCTCAGACAGCTATTACTCACTTCTACTTTAAATGAGTGCCGTCAAATATATGAGGCCAGCCATTAAGAAACCGATCAATAAAAATGCCATTAGGGGTGGAGTAAAAAAACGCTGATATTAGTAAAGCTCAAAACAAAATATTTGATTTTCTCTCTGATAGTTAGCGAGACGGTGCTTTTGGATGAGGCTTCGAGCGGAGATTGAGTCAGAGTGGTTGGGCGGTTTGAAGGTGTGTTGTGTGTTGCAGTCAGTTATTTACTCAGGGACGTTAATTCAAAGCTCTGTGTGATATCCCCATCTGCCCGTCTACGCTTTTCTCATCAAATTCTGTCTCAGGAGGTGGCATTCTGGTTGAAAGTTGTGCAGACTTTTAGCAGCAGTTCTTCAATGTAAACAATATTTAATTGTTGAGCAATATGTTTGATTAGCTTAGAAAAGGTCTTTGATAAATCCTGCTTTCAAATGCAGTGCCTCGATATTTTCATCATTTGTGTAGGAGTTCTTTCTTTTAAAAGTGTCATCCGGTCACATAATGTTGTGTCTTTTTCTGAAAACGCTCAATGACCAACATGAGTGCATTTGTGTGCCCAAGTGGTAATTAACCCCCCCCCCCCCCCCCCCCCCAGCTCAGGCTTGGAAGAACTTTCACAGGGAAACTGAAATTAGCTCCAACACACGGGTGTTGGAATTTAGCATAAATCACAACTAAAGAGAAAAGTACAAACGGTCTCCTCAACAGCAGTGACACAGCTGGACTCACTGGTGTTGGATCCACTCCCCTCTGGTATCCTGTCATGTTACATGATTTCTGGGCTTGGCAGTTTGAAGGCTGACACTGCTGCAGCTGCTTGAGATTTGGCTTTCCCTGCAAATCAGGAACACAGCTATGTTGCTAATGATAGTTAATAATCAAATTATGATGAATGGTAAAGCTTGTGGCTGCTCTACAATATTAAAACAAGGATCACATCAACAGTCTTGAACACAATTAGGGGCAGGAGACAAGACATACACATTCCCAACCCTAAAACCAGTGGTGGAATGTAACTAAACACATTTACTCAAGTACTGTACACAAGTACAAACTTGACGTACTGTACTTGAGTCTTTTTCTTTTCATGCCACGTTCTACTTCTACTCAAATACAGTTTAGAGAGAAATATGGTAATCTGACAGTTTTAGTTACTTTACAAATTAAGATGTTTGCACACAAAACACATGTAGTTTATAAAGTATGTTTGATTATAAATTATACTACCCAACCATACATAATATAATAGAAAAAGAAACAATATAAATAATTAACCAATTAAACACTTAGTTGATTGACAGAACTGTTTATGTTGTTTACAGTTTCTAAAATGTGAGGAGTACTTTTACTTTTAATAATTTAAGTACATTTTTCCTGATGATACTTTTAGTTAAGTAACGTTTGCAAAACAGGACTTTAACTTTTAAGAATACTTTACAAGTGTGGTATTGATACTTTAAGTAAAGGATCTGAATACTTCTTCCACCACTGCCTAAAACTACCTTTAGGCTGATGAGACCAGAGAGTGCCAATCTTGATACTGGAAACGCAAGGGGCACAAATGTCCTGGACAGGGCTCTGGGAGGGATGGCAGAAACTGTAAAAAAAAAGCCCATTTTTCTTTCTTCTGCAAAACATTAGATGAAAAAGTGTACATACAAAATAAAAACTTGTGATTTCTTATTTAAAAAATGTATAGCCAAGACAGCAGGGTTACTTTTTACTGTAATCTTCTACAGTGTGGTCCATTGTCTATAGTGACGATAAATGAGAGAACAAAGTTGAGTTTTTATGCAACATATAGGAGTTTTTGCTTTCTGTATATGTTCTTGCTTCTCAGCTCTCTGTAAATGGTTGTGCATGTGTGTTTCTTTAAGATTACCAGGAGTTTGCGTCCCCATACACGTGTGTGGGAAACCTTTGCACTCATTTGTTTTGTTTAGGTTTGTTTAAGTGCCTCGGCTCGTGAGTTTTAATCACTGTGTAAATATAAGAGTCTGACTTCATCTGTGATTTATTTATTGACAACAGACGTTCACTGGGTGCTGGGAACTATAGCCACTACAATTCTAGTGTGCTTTTTTGACTGACCATGGATGTAGTGGGACTATCAGACCTATATCTGCAGCACTGTGTCAGTGATGGACTATGGTCTGGCTACACCACCTATCAATTCAGGGATAGGGGTAAAACAATCTAGCTTGTTTGTATTTTCTAAAACGAATCCCAACTGCCCCGGGTGGTGCTAAGCCCCGATAGCAAAGATTGCAAGAAAGACATCCGGTGATGTGCATCCGTTGAGCCAGACTACCTGCAGAATTAGTTCACACCACTCGTTGAAATCCAATTGACACAGCTTAAAATGTCACCCAGTTGTTTGTGATGATACAATTTATTGTTGCAGTTATTCAGTGTGCAGCCGCAACTTGCTTTCTGGATTATTCGCAGGCTTTGGTTGAAAATTAAAACTTTTTTAGTCAAAAGCTTGTTGACAGACTGACCTTGCAGATTTATTACACATCATTATGTGAAACCTGGTTGGCATTTGCATTTATAGTCATACACACACAACCAGAATTACCATTGATTTTAATCATACAAACGTACAAAATGAACACAACACCAGAACCGCATGTTTCACTCCTCACACACTTATTTTTAACCCAATCAGATTCCGATTTGAACATTACATTGCCACCCCACACACACCCTTACTTTCATCCACATTCACAGCAGGGACCACATGCACAAATACACACGCATTTAAACAAACAGTATTACTTGATGGTCCCAGCAAATGTGACCACACGTACGCACACACACACACACACACACACACATACACATTCACACACACACACAAACACACGCACACTCACACACACACACACACACACACTCACACTCACACTCACACTCACACTCACACACACACAGCTTCCAAGACAGTGGTCATCTCTGCTCTCTGTGCCATGCCCGGTTTCTTTGTTTTCCGTGTTTGTTTAGCTGCCATGATGGATGGAGTCTTCCTCTGCTTATGTTTTTGGCCACCTCTTTGTGAGCTTTACCAGCTTTTTGTCCAAAGGTGTGTCTGCCCCTTAGAACATGCTCCAGACATGAGACACTGTCCAGAGTCTCTCCAGCATTCCCAAAACCAGAGCAGTGTGAACACCACTGGGTAAAAGCCGCGACTTTTAGTCATGAGTCTTAACAGAAGGAACAGGCTGCTGTAGTGTTATGTGCTGATGTGGCTTCTACGATTTGTGACTGATCTTTTGTGAGCTAAATGTTTTGTATCTGTTTTTTTTGTTGTATAATTTTTAAAGATGTGTCATAAAATATTAATATATTCTGTCTATGAGAAAGTGTGTTTCTTTAAAAGGAATTTATCCAGCATTAGTTGACCCCACATGCACAAGATAACACATGCACATTGTCATTATGGCTTGATAAACACCCTGAGATGCTCCGTACCTTTTACAAACCATATTTTATACCGTTCTGGTGACGATAAAGACGCAACTTCCTAGTTTCATGACTCTTCCTTTTAAAAAGAAATACACTAGTGCACCAAAATGCAAAATATTTGGGTTTCTGGAAAAGGTTGCGTTAGTCCATGACTACATACAGTATACTGCAGTTTACAGCTGGTGTTGAAAGCTGTAATGAAAAATAGTGCAACAACAGGAGACAGTAATTAAAATGTGCTTTTTTGGAGAGTAACACAAAAATAACTTTCTGAAAATGTAGAGTCTGTTGTGAAAATAAAATATGTTCCTGCACATAAGTCAAAAATAAGTCTTCTGTGTATAACTGCTTGCCAGGACATGGGAAACATGCATGGTTTTGATGAAAACATCTGTACATAAACTGCTGACGAAAGAGCGCAACAGAAAAAAAATGAGCAAGAATACTATCAGTTGATATGTGTTGAAAATAACATATAGCTCAAAGGAGAGTATCTGTTTGAGGTGTGGCTGCAGGCTGGGGCTCCAGACTAGGCAACAACACGCACCTAAATCTCAGGCTGCTGCCCACCAAGCAATTCTCTTGGTAGGCAGTGCAGGACGCTTATGATTTATGACAAATCCCTCTCGCAATTTGTCACTGATGGCAGGAATGTATAACTCAAAACATTTTCTATTTTGCTGTGCACTGGTTCCCTCCGTCCCCCACAACATAACGCCCCACCACCACTACCACCATTCACACCAACCTCTCTCCTGCTTCATAAATTTGCTACATGTACACAAAAGTGTCTTAATGCAAATGTAAAAAAACAATTTAGCCATGTTTGCTTTTGACTAAAGATGTGTTGTGCTGGAAAATGACACCGGTATGTGATTAAATGTTCTTGAAATGTGAAAACATTTCTCTTCCTGTATGATTTGAAGTTCATTTGTTTGTTACTGAAGTATTTGTTTCTGATTGATTGTGTGTGTGTGTGTGTATGTGTGTGTGTGTGTGTGTGTGTGTGTGTGTGCGTGTGTGTGTGTGTGTGTGTGTGTGTGTGTGTGTGTGTGTGTGTGTGTGTTTTATATCTGCCCTCCCAACCCCCTGCAGCCCGCTGATAGCAGCCGCCAGGCCTTATCCCAGTGGCAAGGTAAAGATTGATGCTGCTCATCTGCTGGAATGGGGCTATAAAAGACAGCGCTGGACTGTACACTCACCCTCCACCTCCTCTTCTTGTTCCCCGCTCTTTCTCACTGCTCGTTCTTCCTGCCTTTGTCCCCTGTGATGTACACATGTACACAGTCTCGTGAGTATTTTATCTATCTATCCGGCTATCTATCTGTGCATCTACAGTATCTGTCCGTCTATCCCCCCACACCACCTCAGTGACACTAAGAGCTGCGGTAAAACCAGACCCCGTCATGTTCCAAGGTGAGGGCTGATCTCATACTGACTTGCCCCCTTCGTTAACACTATACACCCCCACAGCCCGGAACATTCTCCTACAGTGTTAAGTGCTCCTCCGACCTCAGCTTGTAATACCCCACCCCCCCACCCCCTCTCCAGTCCCCATTACAGACTTCCAGTACGTTGCTTGTGCTGATGCCATCCAAGTCTTTTCTCTCACTTTGTTGTAATATTTAATTGTTAAGGAAAAATCTGCAAATCGTTTATTCTCTTTTCAGTGGCTGAAACAGAATTGGAGACTGAATACTTGATAGTTGGACTCAAGTCAGACTGATGTCTCCAAAATGAGGATTTGATTCTCGACTTCTGTAACAATATCGTCTTGCTTAGCAACACAGTATTGATTTTAAATTGTGAACTATGCACCAAAATAGCTTGGCCTCATTCAGCTAAAACACTACTTTAAAAAATGCTAAGTAATTTCCTGTAATAGTAAAGACTGGCATCTTAACTTACAATTTGCTCATGCAACTTGCCCTCAAGGACTTGACACTCAATGTGACTTGAAATGGAGTTGTCTTAAATTGCTTGAGACTTAACTTGGACTTTCCTCTAAAGACTTAATACCAGCTCTGATAGCTAAATTGTTTCACGTACAGTATGCATCTTTACAAGCTCTCAATGCAGAACATTTTTCATGAGCCTCTCAAGTGGTTTTTGAACTGATTTGTTTTGAACTTTAGTAAAGAAATGAGTCCCAGGGTTGCCATTTTAAATGTGCATCCATTTGGAGTGGGAAACAAATATGGAATGAGGGCTAAACAGAACAAAGGCTGACTCAAGATACTTGGCTATATCCAGCCGATTTGCTGATGTTATGCTGCAGAATTATGTTGCAATTTGTTCATTAGTGTTTATTGAATCGCTTATTAGTGCCCCAAATATAAATCATTGTGTAGGCTATTAGTTCACTACACTCAAGTAGTGACCTTTTATTGTGAAGCCCACCCAGAGTTTGACGAGATTGTACACAAATGGTTGTCATGGTAACATGGTCAATATGTCCACCATCCCATCTGCTTGTATAGGTTTCCCCTGTGGATGGCTCATGGTCTATAGTAGAATTAACATGTTGTGGAGAAAGTGATGGATAGGTTGGATAGGGGGAACAATATCCAATGAACTGTGTTCCAATTGCATGCCCAGGCTGTTTATTTCCCATGGTGCCCTTGGTAGGTCAGTCACCAATGGTGCTCTAAGCGCATCCTGTCTTGCAAACTAATTTTGCATTCTTTAATATTGCATGGAGCTCATTTAGAGGGTGTGGGGTTGGGGTACAGTTTGCACACATGGACACATACACAAGCATGCAAACACACTTTCTCCGTTGTAATTTCCATCTCACCATTCTCTCGAGGGTGTATTTTAGAATGTTGCAGAGGGTTTTGGATTGATGTGGTAAAACATGGCAAATGGTGTCTCTGTTTGTGTATACACAGTACATTATTGTTTTTGAGCCATATGTATGTCTATGTGTGGACAGTATACATGTGAATGGGAATATAAATGTGTACGTTAGTGTACATGCATATTCCCTAGCTCTTCAAAAAAGCGTTTCAAACACCCTTTCTGCTGTTCTCTGAGTCATCAATCACGCTGCCACTTTAATTTATGTGCCGCTTCTAGTTGCATTGTCATTTATTTGGGGGGGAAAGAATATTACCATTGTGCAGTTCCATGGAAAAGCTGCTTCTTTTTGAAGCATGCAGAGAGATTTCCTGTATGGGCTGAAAACTAAGCTATATATTCAACAGACATGCTTAAGAAACAATGCACAATATTTTTTTATTCCATTTCCAAAGACAAAAGTATTTAGTAAATGTATGTAAATCGATTTGGAAATAAATACTTAAAATCAGAAAAAAGCTACAAGAAGACAAATGCAGCTGTTTCCTAAGAATGTTGACCCACTTCTGTTTATGTGTTGCAGAATCAGGCATCAGAGGTCAAGGGTTATAAGTTGATGGGTCATACAAGTCATGACTGGATGAGGTCAATGTGAGGTCACTTCCGCTTGGGGATTCCAAACTATTCCTGTCCATCACATAAGGCAACCTGGAAGACCTCTTTTATCCTGAGTCTCTGCCCAAGTCCCTGCTGTCAGAGTGATGTACTGCAGAAGGGAATAGCTGCTGAGAGTGCTAGAAATTGAAGGGAGTCTGTTGGGGAAAAAATGTGCACACATGCGCACACAAAGAAATGCATGCTCACACACAAATATAGCTCTTGCTCCCCTTTTAAGATCTTACACATTCCTTGCAAGGTTTTCCAAATGTATGTTTGGCTGCTTAAAATACATTATTTGTACAAGTCACAAGGTAGGTAGTCTGTATCCTTCATGTTTCATTTCCGAGACTGCTTCGATGGCGCAGGAAGTTCTGCTGGATTCAGGTATTTTCCGTTTCCTTTGGCTTTCTTTGTGTTGGAATTTTAAATTTGGTTGATTAATGAGGATATTGTTAACTGCTCCTCAGATCTCAGATCTCGCAGGTTAAACAGAGACAGAAAGCTAAACTATCTGTCAACTCTGAGTTTTTTCTCGCAAAACTATTTTGCAGCGGCTCTGTATGGAGTTTAGCATCGCTAATGTCGATTCTGATTGGTTTAAAGAAATGCCATTATACCAGAGCAGGTTTTCCTCCCATCCCCGAATGGTATGTGGAGTAGCCAGACCCTCCTTCAGTGTGCTTTGGAGAAGGGTCTGGCAAAGTGAGACCACTAGATAGGTACATTTTTAACACTGAACTTGATTTAAATAACTTTTTCCATAGCATGCAAAATCTATGACATAGGACTTATTGATGCCAATCAACAGACAGCAGATTGAAAAATTCCCAGTGTAACTCATAATGTTGGTCAGTAATTATATATCATTATTTTTTTAATAATATAAGGAGTAGACATTTTTTCACAACAGACATGACTATATTATATTTTTATATTTATTATAATAATAAATGCACAGGTGGAATTAATAAGCCTAAAATTAATGATGACATTAATGTTTATCAGTAAGCTGTGAATCTAATTAGGATGCAGCAATTAATAATAACGAATAAGGATGTCTGCAAAAGGCACATTGCTTTTTTAAGCCATGCTGGAGGGTGTAACAGATACATTTAAACGTCTTCTTAATGTTTTTATCTGTGAAGTTTTTGCTCTTGATTTTTTATTGGCTCGTATTGGGGGTTCACACAGACCCTATACACAACTAGTTTACTTTTATCCTTAAGCTATTACAAAAACTGTGTAGACCAAGGTTGAATGGAGCAAAGCATTCGTTAAAGCAGAGCACTCACTTGCATTTGCTGATCAATCTCAGCATATCTGTTCATGCATTATTGTAAGGTGTGATGCTTGTGAGTAATTACCGAACAGAAGAAGCCATTTTCTCATAACTTTTCCAAAGAAATGTTCAAACCCTGTGGATGTGTCAGACTTTATGACACAGACACCGTAAAGCAGCCTGGAAGGCACTCTTTATGAAAGCACTTGTGTTTTGTTGTGACAGTTTAACCTACGTGAACAACGTGATGCAATAAGCCGACCTGCTTTATTGACTATCTGAATCACCGTCAGCCTTGATTCAGTGTAGCTACCAGCTAAACGCTTCATGCTACGCGCTAATCTCCAGAGTATAACTTGATACTCTGCTTCAGGGATCTTCATCTTTGCAACAAGATTGAATTATTTCTCCTTTCTCCGGCTCAGTTGGAGAAATTAAGTTACAGTGACCAATAACAACCGACTTCTTGTGTCATAGACTTGTGTCAAGAATATACCAGCAGAACACATAGCTAGATGCTTATTTAGCAACAAGTGAGGGCCTACACTCCCTTTTACCATTAGAAGCAAATTACAGTGACACAAAAAAACCAAGCCACGAAGAAGAAACATATTCTACATATTCTTTCAACAAAGACATTTTCACAATAGCTTCCAAAGTTAAGAGGATTGTGTGCAGCCTTATTGATTTTTTTGTAGCAGTGTCAGGGAGATGGCGCCGAGAAAATGAGGTCTGGCTCGAAGGTTTATGTCCTGCCACAGTTAGGAGGAAACGTGAGCCGAGGATTCAGCTGGCCTTTTATTGTAAATGTGCTCCCTCTAGATGGACTTAAAGTGTCTGTTGTCCTGGCTATAGGAGGAGAATTAAATATGAAGGGTATCAGTAAATGGGCAGGAAGACTCCAAACGAGTGTTTAGGGACAGTTTCCCATTATTGTCATCTATTATCTTGGACAGATTGTGATCTTGGCCACTAAGTCGTAGAATGCAATCCACTGCACATTGGTGGCAGGCCGACAGGTCATGGATTATGTGAAAAAAAAGTAGCACAATTAACTGTAAACGGGATAATTTGGGTCTACTTTGCACCACAATCGAACATAAAACATTCATAATTAATGTAGGATGTGAGACAATACATATACAGCACAACAGAGCTTCCAGTTCATGATTAAATCACTAAATAATGTTGAACTTCTGTAAGCATTACTCTTATGCAGTGCATAAAGCCATATTCTTGCTTATGGCAAACATGCACATCATTGTAGCTGTGTTATTATGTGTTTTTGTTTTTTTCAGGCAAGTAAAAAACAGAATTGTGTGAAATCTGACATATAAATCCTTTCTAGTGCCTTGAGAATAGGTTGCTGAAAGATTCATCGAAGCTATGACCGCATATTCTTGTCAGGCATCCACCACTTTAGCACCACGTGATATGTAACTGTAGTTTTCTTACTGGATGTGTACTATGTCAGATACTAGCTTAGTTTTGGGCTCACCTCTGCGTAGCCGCTGTAAAACGCTGGTCTGTACACAGACAGTCACTCTGAATAATAGGCCTGCAAGCCATAAATGTCAGCCCTTTAAATCACACACAATCCAGCGCGGTGTCCCAGAGAGAGAATGCTTCATCACCGCTTAAACTACAGCCGCCCATTTATTATGTGTATGTTTATAAATCACTAAGGAGACCTCACATTCCTGAAGCCTGTAAAAAAAGAGAGAGCGAGAGGAAAGGAAGATTGGAAAGGGAGGAAGAGCAGGAAAAGGGGACCAAAGTGAAGATGTGTGAAGAATGGTCAGAATGAGAAGCTGCTGCACTCATCATGTGCCATTGTTTCATACTACGATGCATATGATTATGAATATTTTGGGGGAGTGTTTGAAAACTAAATGCAAAGGCAGATGATTTTTTAGTTGTGTTGCCTGTGTTTTGTAAATCTCTCTCAATTAATGTGTTACTTTGAAAAACACCCAAGTGCAATTGGTAGGCAACTAAAGCCTTGAAGCATCAAATAGAAAGAAAAGAAAACTTGATAATTTTCTTTCATAATGCATGAAATTAGATATATCTTCATTCTGTTGTTTAAACCAAACATATGCAGGCATCATATTAAGACGGTATAGAGATGTCAAGGTGCACTGTGGCATGACGTTTTATTTTAATCTGAGCCCAAAAAACTATGAGACCATATATGAGTGTACATGAATGCCCAGGGTCTATGTAGTCCAAGTGAAAGACAAAACACATATTTTACTGTGTAACCTATAACCGTAGACATACACAATGTACACTTCTTCAGTCATGATATCAGACAGGTGTCTGCGCAGTGTCAAGCTACACCACCTTTCTCCTCTTTTGTTATGGACAGTTAATATTAACACTCGGCTGACAGTGAATTCCCCAGCCTCTGCCAGAAATGTCTGTCCACAGGCAAAAATATCGCTTCTACTGAAGATCAGTCAAAATAGGCCAATCAGGTCTTTAATCCTGGCCCTTTAACAGCCCCAGCTCGGAGATTTACGAGTTACAGTGAGATGTACAGTTATCCAATATATGTATATACATGCTTTTATGAAGCAGAGTGCTTTTACTCCCTCCATTCCCCCTCATAAAAGATGGCACATTCCTAGATTTTACTCAACCAGAGGTCCCTTTATGTTTGGCTCGAGGGTTTCAATGAAGAGCGACTTTTCTTTTCTTTGTTCTCTCCAACGACTGTGTCCAAGTAAGACAGAAAAACTGGTAGTACCAGGTAGATATGTGTGTGATGTAATTCATGTAATACATTGATTGTGTGGCATGTTATACAGAAGCAATACACTTAAAAATGCTGTTTTTGTTGAGGTTTGATTAGCTATAAAACAAGCTGTAGGTACAGGATTTTTAAATCTTAAGAAGGAAACCCTGCAGTAATAGGAGCTTCTGATTGCAGCAAATATGTCAGTTTGTTTTGGATTTTCATTTGAATTAATGGCAGTACGATAAATAAATAAATAACAATTAAAAATTACACTGATATTATTTAGCACTGCATCTAAAAAAAAAAATTATTGCCAAAGAATGACCTACAGACAAATGGTATTTTATTCACCCTGACTGTACCCCTCCTAATCACTGGCCCACTTTCTTTTTTCCCAGGCTGCTCTGTTTTCCCTCAGGTGCTGTGGGAAGTTCGACAGCAGAGACAGAGGAAACCACATCTCATCAGCTGCTTGGATCCAGCGGGCTGCACTGTGCCATACTTCTAGCTGTGCCCTGTTCAGATTCCAAATTCAGGTTTATCAAGTCTATTTTTGTCTGGAAATTGTGGCTTTGACCCTTGTACTCCTCACCACTGGGTGCTTGTGAGCTTGCCAATCCAGGACTTTTCCCTGAATAGTGTCTCTAAAAGAGCCTCTAGAGAACTTGCATTATATTATTGTTTGATTACAACCAGAAATCCCCAAAAATCCAGTTCAATAGGGACCCATGTTGAGTTTTGTCAGGAATACATTGTTTGAGTATTTCTTTCTTTTATATGTTGGCGTGATAAAGGAAATGCTTTTCTTTAGCTGTACTTGGAGGAGGAGAAAGGGCATTTAACTTGAATTAGGGCAGCACTACATTTCACATGAACATGCAATCAGAAGGGGGTTGAGAGTGAGTGGAGAAACAGGTTGCAGCATGTAATAAACACCAATAAACTTCCTACATGTTCTTTGTTGAACTGCTAGAACATGGGGAATTTTGTTCTAAAATTGGCTACATACTATTTCAAAAGTAAGTTTTTGAACTTTTAAATTATATATTGCAGGCTGTTTGTTCTAGAAAGAGAGAAGTAATAGATAACTTAGAAATAAACACTGTAAATCTTTACCAGACTTTCTTTTTGAAGATTTGGGCATCATTGAAAGTTAAGATTTTAATGAAACAAACTCCCCTTTGCATCAAAAGTTAATTTTGTACTGTAGCTGCTTTCTGTCAGGTTGTACTTTTTGATCATTGCCCTCAAAGTTGCTTGACTCCTCGGCCCATTCACGTACATGTCAATACAGACCCTTGCCTGCTCTTAATTGAGACATATATGTATCGAGCAGCCAGATCTACAAGTCACTCATTGAATATGAAAAATTGAGTATGGGAGGAAGAGGGGAGGGTGGGAGAGAGATCAATGATATGGATCTGCATGTGCAGACTGAGCCTCCATCCTGTGATCCTGTGTGTGTGTGTGTTTGTGTGTGTGTGTGTGTGTGTGTGTGTGTGTGTGTGTGTGTATGTGTGTGTGTGTGTGTGTACGTGTGTGTACGTGTGTTTGCATGTGTGTATGTTGAGGTGCAGCAGCATTATTGGACATCTGAATGAGTAATGATGCCGTCCCAGACTGTTCAATTACCACCAGTGCTCGTTTATTAAAGAGGGGCTGGAGAGATGGAGGAAGGAGGGTGGTGGCTGTGGTGCCGAGGGAACTGAGGATGAATAGGCGGAGGAAATGACAGAATGAACAAATGCAGGAAATTCTACTTTTATTCCATACCATTAATTGAATATTAGAACCATACCCAAATTTATATTTTAGATCTTTTAACACTGAGATATGGGGCCTTATTTTGGTGCTATTGAGCAACAGCGGCTGTTTTTATATTTAAAAAAAACTAAAAAACTAAAAGGATATGGTTAATTAATCTGCTGTTGTTTTTGTGGAAAGGCTAACAATAGCTATTGCCCCCGATACATCTGATTGATTTTGAGTTTAGATCATTTGAGCTTGTTAGCCAACAGCTATCTATCATTGTCTTGTCATATGTGATTAGCAGTGAAGCTAACAGATGAAGTAGAATCATTTATTAGAACTTGTATTTGCAAGCAGTCCCATGCTAAGATTAACAATGGAGGCTTTGTTCAAATTGCCTCCTGGCTAGTTAGCCAGACAGACTGTGGGTTTACTGAGCTTAGGGAGGGGAAAGGACAAGAGCACACAAGACAGGACCTGGAAGCTGCAGGGCAAGCCTACCTCCCTTTTACTTACTTATTGACCAACAAAAACAACATTAATTGTCAACTGAAGTTCCATAATGAGACAGTCTTCACCAGAAATAAATCACAGCATTGGTCACACCTTATGGTGACATGCAACCTCATGTAGCCATGCGGTGTTCTCTCTGAGTAAAGGGGGAAGTAGCTCGATGGGGTTATACTACCAAAAAACCTTTTAGCAAGAATGTTGAGGTGAATTAAATAATTTGACATAAAAACCAGAGATTGTTGTTTCCCATCTCCTACCAACAGCCAACATTTGTTTCTTTTAGCCATGATCATCATTTCCTAACCTTAACCTTAACCTTAACATAGTTTTAGTTGCCAAAGAGTAACCAGACATTAACCATAGACGTGGAGTATTATTATTTGGAAAGTGGTGCAAAGTGACCGTTGCCCGGATTTTCCTATTTAGAACTGGATTCCTGACCTTTTGGTTAAAAAGATCTTCACCCAAAACTGTCAAACTAGATGCCCCCATGTTTCTGGACAGCAAACTACAGAGAGGAATTATCTGCCCTTTCCTTTCCATTTTGCCTTCTCTTTCCTACTTCTCACCTCCTCTCTTTTCTCACCCTGTCTGTCTGCATGTCTGAAATGCTAAGAAAACATTGTGGCTATGTTGGCTATGCTCAGAATCAGTCAGCAGCTGCTTGATGATCAATGGGAAAGAAAACAAATCGTGGCCAAAGGAATTTGGGTTTTGAACTTTCCCCACTCTTTTCATAACTCAGAAACGATGCCAGGGAGGGAAACCAGCATTTGACAATTGATAGTTGATATATATATATGTGTATGTGTGTGT
>NC_045749.1:4781941-4782727 GCF_008692095.1 Etheostoma spectabile | reverse complement strand
GTGTGTGTGCGCGTGCATGCGTGCGTGCCCGTGTGTGCATGAGTGTGCGTGTGTGCATGCAGCACCCATCCGTGCATTTGTGAGCATGCAATAAATTTGTGCCATTTGTGCTTTTGTGTGCATTTTCATCATCAATCTATCTGTTGCATTGTTATTCTTCTGCAACCCAACCAGAGGGCTATTTTACAACAGCCGAATTCAGGAGAAAGTGAGATTTGACCTAGTCTAGTCAGTGCATCATGGCTTTTGTGGGTTTCATGTTAGCCAAGTCACACTGAGGAGGTGCGACAAGGTCAAGTGAGGGGTAGGTAAATCAGATAAATGCACTTTCACGACTTTCTTTAACAGACCACAAGGTAGATCCCAGATTTACTGATTCTGAAGTGGAGAAGGCACTCTCCACCTACTTTACACCCAGTGAGCAGCAGCTACTAATAGAAGCTTACAAGAAAAGTAAAGCACATGATATGTACAGTATATAAAAAAAAGAAACACAGCCGCTGTAATAATACAGCGAAAAAAAGTGTGGTACACAATAGCTGACAGGCTGAATGCCTGAGAAACTAATTTACTAACTACTGCTCTTAATTGAAACCGTCATTATATCATTATACCATTATACCATTATATTCAAGGAGTTAGGACTTGTCATTTGCACAAATTATCAGTTGTACACGTTGCCTTGAATATAGCAGAAGTTAGAATACAACCGTGTTTCTCTTTCTTATATGTACGGTGTATATATAGATATATATATATATATATATATATATATATATATATATA
>NC_045749.1:4777707-4781930 GCF_008692095.1 Etheostoma spectabile | reverse complement strand
GTGTGTGTGTGTGTGTGTGTGTGTGTGTGTGTGTGTTTGTGCCACTGCTAGATTCTACCAGGATAACCGGAAAATCCCAGCTAATCCACTATCTAGGGTTTGAGAAATAGCCCTCAGATATAGACATTAGTGTCTATATTTGTATATAGCGTTTTGTATCTCAGAGAGAAAGAAAGAAATTGTAAGGAGAGCCTCATTTGCTCTTGTCCATTTCAACCACATCCTGCCCCCAAAATCACCCCCCTCCATGCTCACATGAGTAATCATACAGTATTACACCCCCTCTGTTATGTATACACACATTCATAGATTGGAAAGACATGCTTGACTCATGACTCAACACCAGACGCTCGCCAACACCACTGTGTTGGTCTAGTGGTGCCACAGTACTCTGAGCGTCCTCGCTCTGTCCCTGCCGTGTCACGAACCCACATAGAGGGTACATTGTTTATAGGCTTGGGAAAGACCAGAGTTCAAGGACATTAATAGCTACAATGTGTAATAACTCTCCTCCTCCCTCCTGCTCCACATCCTACTCATTCAGCTTTTAGGAAATGTGGGTTTTGGAAGTGGGGATATTTCATCTTGGAAAGTACCATTGACAAAACTTGACAATACTGATGAAAAGCAACTGTTATCTACTAAACTATTACAATGCTAGGGTTTATACTGTTTCAACTTCACCACTTGGAAATTAATAACTTAAATATGAAATGATATGCCTATAAAATCATAAAAAGAAATAAAACACTTGGTGATGGTGGCCGACTTTAAAAATTGTTGTTATATGTAGCATGTTTCCATTTGGAAATCATTATCTTAAATAAACACATTAATTTTACATTTTACATTTTATTTCATATAAAAAAGAGAGATACGGTAATAGCTTGTCCTTTCCTTCTAAATATATAAACCACTTTTGGTCTCATTTCAACACACAAGGAGTGTTTTTGATCATGAACAAATGTTTTTTTGTCTTTTCTTCAGTGCGGTGGGTGTGCTACTATGTGCCAGCATCACATCTTACGTGCCACCAAGGATCCTGAGATGATTAGCCTGAGCTTGTCTCCTATGCGCTAATTGCTTAACCCAGCATCACCTTCGCTATTGTCTAATTAGTCTTAACAAGATAAAGATTAGTGACCAAATCAGGGCTTTGATAAAGAAAACGTATGTGAAAGTTTGTTCTTTGCTGTGTGGTTGAAATAGCAAAGATTTCTAGCGTTGTCACCAATGCCCATATCTTTTTTTACCAATGCCCATATCACCGATGCCCATATCTTTTTTTACCGATGCCCATATCTTTTTTTTATAAAGTGACCTACAATCAGAAGAATCTGAATTATTGCTTTCTTGTAAAAAATGTGTTTGTTGAATTGAAGATGGTGAAAAATGCACAGGTAGTATAAAGAAATGAAAAGATCAGTTGATCAGTACAACTTCATTTTTATAGCACATTTCATAGTGATGTTTAAATGTGACTGACAGCCTGATAATAAGTCGGGAGAAGTATAAACAGTAAGACATCATGAGACCAGTGCACACAAGACATTAGTCACGTGAAAATGTGAATAGCATGTAAATAAACATGATTTAAGGGAAATTAAAACAATAAAATAGATGAAGACAATAAAACATTTGTAGAGAAAAACAGTTCTCAGAAAATTCAATTATAGAAATGAAACAATGAAAGATTTCAAAATGTTCATATTATTTATATTTTTGGCTATTTCCGGATCCTTATTCACACTGAGTCGCTGGATAAAAGAAAACAATGTAATACTTAGTGTCATCACTACTTTCTTCATTGCATTTTGTAGTTTCATTTTGAAATCATTCTATTATTGTGAAGTTTCACAGATAGCCGCTAACATGTGCACAAATACATGTAACTACATGCGTGTACGCCCTGAACTTCCACATACAAAGACATAGACCAGAGGCAACTGTTTCATTAGAGGTGTCACAAACATGAATTATAAATCAGCATTCTCATTCAACTCAGTCTTCAGGCTTTCACTACCCCCTTCTTCTTTTATTTTTATGTAAAACACATTGTGAAAGGTCAGTGGAGAGAGACAGCAAAAGGATGGTAGAGTCGGGTGTGGGTTTCCGTGTCTGTGTGCTTGCATGTATGTAAATATATATATATATATATATATATTTTCAGTGCAGGGGTGAAGCTGTGTCTCCTATGCACGCTGTGCTCATTGAAAAGTGGTGTCTTGTGCCCGGGGGCAGGGGGTGCCGGTGAGTGGACAGGCGGACAGCCAGGCGCCAAAGAAAGAGGTCACATCCATATTCATCACATTGGACATGCACATGTAAACCACTTTTAATATGCCATGACAGGGGAACGTTGTGTTGAGGCGGAAGGAGAGGGCGAGGGAAAGGCAGAGATGGTGACAAATATTGAACGAACAGTTGTGAGAAATGTCCACGTGTGCGTCTTCATTTGGCCCTGACTGACTTTTCTGGTGAATGACCTGCAACACACAATTATCAGAGATAGGTAGATGTAAACAATTCCTATTGTTAGAAGAAGAGCGAGCCAGCACACCATGAAATGTTTTCAATGAATTACCATAGAAGCAACTTTAGCCAAATAATATACATTTAGCTGTAAAAACCTAACATTTTTTAAGCACCTATCTGGAGCACTGGAGTTTACTGCTTCAGATTAATTCATAAAAACTTCAAGTGAAAGATCACTACAGAAAGTGCCCATATTATTTATTGGGATTTGTTATTTTGTGTCTCTGGTGCTTCCGCACGCATACAAACTTGAAAAAAACTAAACATCCATACTGTTTTGAGTGAGATACGGTTTCTGAATGTCCTTTGCCTTCAGTCTCCTGGTGAGCTGTTCAAAATCTGCACAGCTTTCTACGTAACTAGCAAATACGAGGTGGCTAACTGTAGCATGCTAGCGCTACCATGCTAGCTCGTTCTCAATGGCAAAACACTTCTACAACACACACTAGTTCACCATAAAAGAACTACTTCCATGTCCCTGTTCTGCAGGTATTCCACAAGTGTGCCCTCCTTAAGAAGAAGTATCCCAGCTAATCCTGCCTTGTATTGACCAAAGTTTGAAAAACAGTAGCTAGCTGATGTGATGTTACCTAGCTACTGCGCATGTGCAACTACCAAACAAAGATAGTATAGAAGTGAGATGTCTCACTCTGTAGTTAAAACAGAAACCCAAAAAAGAGGATCTGCAGCAATGTGCGGTACAACAAAAATATGGTGTTTTTTGAAAATGAAACCATGTAAACCTATTTCAGTACAACCTCAAAATACAATTATGAACCTGAAAATGAGCATAATATGGGAGCTTTAAAAGGCAGTGAACCTGCTGGGAATCCGAGTCAGCTAAAACAGACCACAAAGAATTAGCCCAAAGTTTTGGTTAATATATTTTTTTTTAAACGATGATGATACTTGTCATGGACTGTGTAGAAGGAAACCAACACCCTGATAAAGGCAAGATAGCAGAAAACATTTGGTGAATAAAGCAGAAGTAATATTTTAGTTATATTTTAGTAAAAAATGTTTTAAACATTTCAAACACATTCAAACTGACCATTGGAGTAATGGATGCTGTGCTGAAACTTGGCACAAAGAATAAGAAGCACTCATTACAGTAATCATGCTAACGTTAAGGTTTCTTCTTCTAATGAAGTAAAACCATTGTTAAAGTGAATGGTTAGAATATTTAAATTTCAACTCCTTTTTTATCTTTTAAGAAAAGATCCTATATGTGATCTCCACCACACAGGCTTATGCACATACAGCTATTATAGAATACTGACAGCATCTACAGTACATAACTATCCAGCTAATTCAAGCATTCAACCTGTATGCAAAGACTGAAAAACAAAAAAGGAATGCTTGTTATAACAGGGCACTTTGAGGTCAGTGAGGGCATATCATCTTCACATCATAACGGGGGCCCCAGGTAGCTAGTTATGACAATGTGGCATTATATAGCAGCGTTTGAAGTCAGCCAGTGGCAGCTTCTCACTATAACCGGCTGTCACAAGTCCCTGCTTTGAAGTCAGCAGTGATGAAATAGTAAACAAAAGGAAGAAAAAACATAATCCAGTCAAATTAAGAGGTCATGTCAAAGCAGCATCTAACGGACGTTGAGATGGTGCTATGGTTTCTGTATGTATGTGTGTGTGTGTGTGTGTGTGTGTGTGTGTGTGTGTGTGTGTGTG
>NC_045749.1:4776355-4777697 GCF_008692095.1 Etheostoma spectabile | reverse complement strand
GGGGGGGGGGGTCTATAGAGGAAAGGAGGGCTGCAGGATGGCAGTTTAGATAGATATGGAAGAATAGGATCTTTTTGCAGGACACTTAACCTCCTGATACCCTGCTGGATGGCCCTTTTGACAATGGCACCACTTACCGCACTGTTCATACCTTACCTGTACATAGGACCATCCCAGGGGTGGGAAGGGGTCATGGTGGGGGTCGGACTCAAGGGATGGGATTTTCTAGTAACTCTACTCCCGACTCTTCAGACAACACCAGGGTCCCCTGGGCATCTCCACCCTCTATTGGCTTTAATTCCAACAAAGGTTTAGTGGCGACAGGAGCTTCCCTAAGCGGACAAATTATGCTATCGGTTTCCCCGCTCTTGTTGGGGAATGAGAACGTCTGAACGTCTGGCTTCCCCTGAAATTGGAAGAAAAGTTCTCCATCTGGAAATGTGTTTGGAGTCAAACACATGACCTAAATTTGCAAGCATAGTTGTTCTCTCCTGAGTGTTTGAATGAACTTTGATCCGTTGTGTTTAATTGAAGGTATAGTCAGCTTTAATCCATGCACACAGTTTGCCACCACTGGCATTGTTGGGGGGTCTGGGAGACAGGTTTATCTTGTCCAGCAGAGCAGTGTGCAGTGAATTGCTCTGGGCTTTAACCTCCAGTTTGCCTTAAACAGTGGGGAATCCTCCTCAATCACTATAAGAAGGTCCTCTCAGCCCACTCATATTTTAACCACTAGCCCCACACCATGGGGCGCTGTGTAACGGCCCGTCAGTGGCTGTAACCTAAGCGCCAAAATTGCTTTTTGACGATGTACCTAGTGTTGTTTTAAGAGCCCCCGTCTGTCCTGCCCAGCCTCCACCCCCACCCCCACAAAATATGATTTAATCATCTTTCTCACTTACTCTACTCAGCATGGGCGCAAAAAGAAAGAAAGAGAGGGAAAGTGAGAGGGACTGGCAGGAGGCAGAGAAAAGCATTCCAAAGTGGTGAAGAAGGGGAGACATCACGGGAGTTATTTCCGCAGCAAAGAGGAGAAAATCTTTTTGCAGTTCTTAATAGGATCTGGTCACCCAAGCTGACTCCTCTTGAGAAGTCCTCCCGGTAAAAATCTGAGCAGGCTTTTAATCACGAAGCAGCAGACGTTATCCAAACAAGAGCCTGTGCTGAAGTCATTCTGAAAACCAGTCCCTTTATAACTTAATGTTTTTAACCAAACTGCACACACAAATCATGGTAGTAGCCTGACGTCATACTCAGATTCTAGTCAGAATATGTGTTTGATACTGCTCCATTGGGTTGGGATTATGGGGCATGTTTCAACCGAACCAGGAAAGAAAATGTC
>NC_045749.1:4751675-4776345 GCF_008692095.1 Etheostoma spectabile | reverse complement strand
ATTGGATAGACCTACAACCAATCAGAGCAAACGGAGAATGTGACGTATGTTGAACTTTTGCCAAATCCAGGAAGGATGGCAAAAACATCTTTCCAGTCAACAAATGCCTCGATCGCGGTTCTCTGTTCCTCTTTTGAAATTATTGCGCTGTCAATATCTTTTGTAATAGATTTTATATAATGTCAAGTTATGCTTCAGGCTAATGTGTTAGCAAATCTATTTAGGCTACATTTTCACCAGGTTGTTTGCAATGGAGGTGTCTTTCTCATCATTTGACAATGTCAGTCCCATATTCATACTTTTTTTTTCATTGTGACCTAGAAATCACATTTATATAGCCTACTACTTATTTACATACCAATTACATTTTGAGAGTAAACATATAATGGCTGCCTGGGTTATGTTAACTGACAATTTTTTTTTCTCCAAAGCACAGGACTTTAACACTGAAGACCAGGGTTTGTATTCTGTGTGTTTAGGAAACAAAAGCACATTGATCAGGAAAGGTTGTGGTTTTGGGTAAATGATAATAAACCAAACACAATCTGTGCTGTGCTTCAATTTACTTTTGACTTTTTCAATATTTAACCAAGGCCACAATCTTTCCCCCACCTTAACCAAGTACTGTGAGTGCTTAAACATAACCATGAATAAATCATGCTTGCTACGAGCAGATATAAAATATAAACGAGCAGAGGTAAAACAAATGTGAACAAAAGTCAATTTGCAGAAACATTCAATACCAACATTTTATGACTTGGCAAAACAAATTTAATAAAAGCATTTTCTGTAAGTTCCTTTCAAAATGTATTTACTGTTTCAAATTAGTAGTGTATAAAAGTAATCTTTGGAATTGGTCTGCCATCTCCTGGGTAAGATATCTGGCTTTATATTGGTTTCCCTGTTGTTTGACTTCACAAGTCTTGTTTTCTTCAATTCTTTGCCAGACTCATCCACTATATCCCAACCACAACCACATTCATTCTGTTCATGGTGGGAAAGGGTTTTGTGGTTTTGTGTTATGGATAGTATTTTAAAATAAACCAAACAATTTAAGAACATTTTAGGATGAGTTCCACAAGAGAGATGAGAAGGAGTGGGTAGATATAGAGTATATCACAGTAGTTTATTAAAATAAAATTGAGTCAGACTGAGCACTACTTTAGGCCTGCTGTGGACAAACTTACACCCATTCGTTTAAAACTCAAGTGACCTCAGTCTGTTTAAAAGTTGGAACAGCTGCCACCCTTGCCAACACCCATGTCTCTCTGCTCATCTCTTCCCATCCCACTCTCCTCCTTAGGAACATATTGTTCCCACACTGTGCCTGCATCAGTGGTTGACACCCACTTGGGAGCTCTGAAGCACTGTGTACATATGACCACAAGTGCTGTTACTGTTACTAGGGATCACCTTACCCACTGCCATCAGTTAAAAGTCTTACGGAAACCCATGGTGGGCTATTGGGGGGGGGGGGGGGGGGGGGGGGGGGGCGCTGTGGTATATACATCATCCTCACAATCGTCTGTTCTGTCTTAGCATTTCTGTTGCATAGTTGACACAGATACATTTCTTTAAAGGCAAACATACTTACATTTTTGTAAATAGTCTGAACAGGTTAGCCTTCATTGCCTTTTTAACTTTAATGTATTTTGTCAGAGCTTTTTTTTAAAGCTTTTTGCTGGACAGTGCTCTGAGCGGAGAGAGCTACATGACATGATATCTTGTCTATTTGTAGTTCCGGGTTCCACCATGTTTGAGGAGAAGGGGGTCGGGATATATGCGTTTTTGAAGAAATTTGTTATTATAGTTGGTGATTACATGGATGCTTGCTTCTGTAATTGCATGTGCAATTGTAATGGAAAATCGTATTTTTAAAAATCTATCGTCTATTTGTACAAGGGTAAATGGTTGGTATTGGGAGCTCCCCCGTTGGTGGTTTAGTCCAATTAGTGAAATTTCTAGCTATGTAAATAAGGAGTGGTTGTTTTGTTTTATGCTTTCGGCAATCATACAAAAAAGGCTTTGATAAAACCACGTGTTAGCAAAAATGTGTCTATTTACACATAAAGCAGACATGGAGTAACATTAGCATTCATTTGGAGTCGTGTTTCTGCCCTGTTGAATGTAAGTCCAATATTATTTCACCTTTCAGCCCTGTTTCTGTCTTCACCAACTCCTGGTAAAATACATGGCTTTTTAATTGCTTAGTTCTTAACTGTGTTCACCAGCTACCTGCTAACTGTGTTCACCAGCTACACGCTAACTGTGTTTTCAGCTAGCTAACTAACTTTGTCTGTCTTTGTTGCTGGGCAAGTAGTGTGCATGGTATGTTATATGACATGTTATGTTAGAGGGGGGGGGGGTTGTGTGCAAATTGCTTCTCTATATCGATGAGAATCAACTACACAGTGAATCTGCAAGCTGTAAACCACAGTATAGACCTAAAAAATATTGAGCTGAAAGAGAACAAAGGCCTGTAGAGCTGCAGAGTTAGCTGTTACAGTTAATCAAAAATATTGATTAATGCAGGTTTAAGTTTTAGGCTCTTTAGTTTAAACTCCAAGTAATAATGGTTATAATGTGTAGCGTACCTTGACCTCTCCTGTCTCTAACAAGGATAAATGAACAACAGGTAAAGGTCATCACATAATAAACTGTACTGTCTTTACATTAGCTTTGCCTGACATTATCAAGATGAAATACATTTATTTTTCATTGATCTCAAACAGTAGGTAACTGACTGATAGTTTGCCTCTGTTCTGTCTGAGGTGAACTGCTGCCGATCAGTCATTCACATCAGTGGTTGTTCAGGGACTGAGACTTGATATTGCCCGTGCTTGCTTCTTGGAAACCTCATTTGGTTGGAAACCTACCACTCTCACTATCCACACTAGAGAGACATGTATCCTTAGCGCTTTTGTGGGTCATCACAACGGAGGAAAAAATGACAGTACCTTTTCAGCACAACCTGCACAGCTCCTTTTTTCACCCCTCTACTGCCTACCCAACCCGTGATAATAACGGTGACCATCATTTATGCAAATGTAATTAGGCCGAGAAACATGATAGTGGAGTGCTGGGCGCCAATGGAAATTTATCACTGAACACTCAGGCTCTAAACATTCAATTAAAATATTGAATTTCACTGGATTTAATTTAAACGTAATAAATTAAGCAGTGCTAGAAGGGTTTGCAGTAGAGCATGCTGACATTTGGCAGTCAGTATCACACTTGGAGATGGTCATTGATTCCACTACCAGCCTCCAAGATGTAGACTTGTATTTAAAACTAGGAGAGAAGGTAATGTCTGGGCCTTGTATCTGTATCTGGGTCAGTGTTTTGTCTTCTGACTGTCTGGAGAGGTGAGGTTGGGCTATCCTGCCGAGGCAAACCCCAAAAATCAATAAATATACAACTAGATGTGTAGTTTTCTGTCACGCTGCTGTTGAAGAGGTTTTTTCAAAGGCTTCAAGTGTAACTTGTAAACACAACATGAGGTGGGGAAAACAGATGTATAGCTGGTGAGGACATAGACACCCTTATTGAAGAAGTTTGAATTTAAGTATCCATCATGAGATAGCAGAATTGTTTTAACCAACTTGGATGAGACCAAATCACATATGGGTTTTTATTTGTACCTTTGGTACCAGCTAGTCACTTAATCTGTGTTTGTTTGATGCTGAGCAGACCAGTGGGTTTATCAGCTCTTTGTTGCATCTGGAAACAAGGTTGATACGAGCAGTGGGAGAACCAACACAGTAAAGTTGTGGGCAGTAAAACCAAATCGATGACTTAGAAGATTCTAATATAATCCATAGAGCTGACGGGAAATAAGGTTGGGAAATAATTCGTTGTGGCTTTCTTACTCTGATTGACATCTTCCTCATGAGCCCTGTCTCCTAAACGTTACTTTCCCATACAAATAAACTGCATTCTCAATTGCGTTTCAAGGGAAATTCATTTTGTCCCGGATAACGTTTGTTTGTGACGTATGAGAAATACAACATCGGCCTTTCACCTACGAGACCACCGTTGTGTCCTGTGTTAAACCAAAAGTCAACAAAATATTTTAACTTTCATTCATAATTTAGGTATATGTAACAACCATTCCTCTTTTAAACAAAACAAAACATGATGTTTTCCGAAACCTAACCAAGTAGTTTTGTTTAAAATTCAGAACATTAACCATGTGTTTGAGACTGCACGCAATGAGCGCCTGTCGCTGGTATGAGGATGCTCCATTTGGGACAATATACGAGGACGTGTAAATACTTTTACCTCTAAATGTAATAGAGAATGCCTTTTTAGTTGAGTGGGAATGTGATTTTTTTTTTTTTTAGGAGACAAGGTTGTTTAGTTAATTAGTGATCTATTGTTGGTATGTATGAAAAAAAGAATACTGATACTGATAACCTGCTTTCTTTTGCTAAAATCTCTTTGCACTTCTGTTCTCATGAAATACCACGATCAACAGAACAACAGATGTTAAGTATATTAAGATGAAAGAGCTTGATATCAGTGGTGCTTCAAAACAGCATACAAATCTCACAAACAGCATGTGTTTGTCTTTATCTAATTGGCTTTTTTTCAATAGAGTTGAGAGATGGTAAAATGTGATGCTTGTGTTTCCAAGGTGATAAACTTTTCACTCTAAAGGTGACGAGAGGTTGGAAAAATGAACACAGTAATTTATGCAAGATCTAAATGAGAAACTTGGCTGCAGTATGTGCTGGTTGAAAAGCTTCATACTTGCATCAAAAACTAAAATATGTTGTATATAATTTACATTTATAAGCACACAATGTCAGGTGAGGTGAAGTGTGTAACCAGCTGGATGCCCTCACCTCTCTGTTTCTGCTTAATGTAGCGTGAGTGCTTCTTGAGAGCTGATCCTTATTCAAGACTAAAGCTGCAATTCCAACCTCTGTTCGTACAAACAAGCTTACAAGCTGCGTGAATACAGATCCAAGAAATTGCTGTACTCTTGAGAGCTTTACTCTCCGTGCTTGCTGTGAGACAACGTCGGAGTTTGCATCTTGTAAAGTGTTCTGCTCCGTTCGTGTTTACACACGGAGGACATGGCCGCCTGCCTGCCTTGGCTTCATGGTAATAAGCTGCCATTGTCCCAGTTCTCTTAATATCACATTAGAATTTCATCTCAAGGGGGGGATTCAGTGTGAGTGTGAGAACTTTCTATGTTTAATGAATAAGATTGGGGAAGAGAGTCTCTTAGTAGTTGTATTAATGCTCTTTTTTGTCCCCCATTCCTCTGTACATATTGTGCATAATGTCAAACATGACCTGATTCTTCCTCCATTTCCATAATGCCCCTCTGGATCTTGGTGGTATTTTGTCTCATTTTGTGCTGCATTTGAAAGCAGAAGTCAAATGAGGTCTGTTTATGAATCATTGCTACAGAAAACTAAGAATGAAAGGCAGAGATGTCCTTCAAAGATGTATTTAATGCAGACTTCATAAGCTGCCTTTTTGAAAGTCTTAAATAATATAAAAACATTTCAGATCCTTTCCACAGCTGCAACTTTTTAATTTCTATCAATTTTTTTTATGCTTGGCAAAACAAGTCTAAATGTCTTTTTTTCTACCATGATGTTAAAATGATAATTATGGCAAAAATGACAATGGTACCTGGTAGGGGTGCACGATTCAAAAAAAGTCACGATTCAATATAGATTTTTAGGCTCAAGATTTGATTGAAAATTGATTTTTGTTTCAAAAATGATTCTCATTTAAAAAGAAAACATTAACGACATGTAAATGTAGTTACTTTTCCCATGTGATAGTATACACTTCATTACAAAACAAACTGTTTACACACCCCTAGTACCTACACCAGCTTTTATACTGTATGTCTAAATACACTATTTGACCAAATGAATCTTAGCCACAAGCGCGTTACTGAGGTTGGCTGATAAGACCTGGCTCACAGTCTGCAGTCCAGTTCATACCAAAGGTGTCGAATGGCATTGAGGTCAGGACTCAAGTTCTCCCAAACCCCAAAATAGGAACGGTTTTCTGTAAGGACCGAGCTTTGTTTACAGTGGCATTAACATGTTGAAACCGGAAAGGGATTTTCCCCAAACTGTTTTCTGCTAAATTGGATGCGGATTCTCTTTAACTGGAAGTAAACGGGCCTAGCCACAACCATAAAAAAGTAAAGATATGTCAACGGGCTGTCCACATACCTTTGGCTTTATAGTTTAAATAAAGTCTAGACTAGACATGTCAGCAATGTAGCTGGTAAACGGCTGTGTGTGCTATGAGCATTTGAAGCAGTGAGTTTCCATTCTTGACTTTAATCTGAACCTTGCTGTGGCTTAGATCTACTATCTGACACCAAACACCGGCCTTACAGCCACCGATAGCCTGGCATGACTTATTTATCTCTAATTAACTGCTTTTCATTCAAAATTTAAGAAACTATAGACATAACTCATCCCTGCATCTAGGCCAGTGTTTAGTCTAGGATACCGAGGCTGGTCCTCGTGTATTTGATAGTGCCACGATCCATTATTCACTAAAGATCAAGTTTTAAAGCGTGGCTGTTGTGCCAATTTAGTGAGCCAGGGAAGACGAAGATTTCCTGTGAAGAGATTTTTTTTTCATCCTTGGTTTTAAGGTGTTTGATCTGTGCGTCAACTTTTGGTGTTTCCACCAAAAAGACATTTATCACTCGGATGTAGCATGGCACTCTTTCGCTTTATCCTTTCCAACCATGGCACAGGATTAGTTATTACAATAAAATATTTCAGTTTTGTCTTGGTCTATGATTTTCAAATTTCCATAGTGGGATTTAAATGTCAGGTGAAAAAGGAGCCATATTCACTTCCAGGATCTTTCTAGCTTAAACTCTACACACTCCCGCCAGCCCGGCTGCTCACCCCAACCACCAAGACTCCAAGATTAACAAGCTCCTCTTATTTAAAATCAAACCACCCTCAACGCTGTTACATTCATCAGAATGGGCTCACAATATGAAATAACAATTTGCTCTCTTGTCACTTTTTTAAATACCACTACCATTTTTATTTACATCTTTCTTGATTCTTGCCCAAATGTGTACATTTATACTCATCCTTTTCCATGCATGTACATGAAGTAGTTGTTTATCATGTTTTTTTTTCTTTTTTTGAGTTTATATTTGCTCTTTGCTTAATTTATGTGTGACACTGAATACTTCTGTACAAGTTATCCTGTCGCTCACTTTTTTTTATTTGCTTGTTTATCTGCATTTTTCCTATTTATCACATTATTAGATAATTGATCACTAAAAAATGGACACTAAAAATGCAAACATAAAACATAATGTCACAATAAAAAGAATACTATTAAGTTGTTTGGAGAGATGACAGCTTGGATGTTGCATGAAGCTGTTTTTCATCCTATATACTTAAATGTTTAACTATGCATGTGTAATAGCATATCTTGCTAGAAAAATGAAGTATTTTAATTGCCAAAATGTTGCAGTGCCTAATACCCCAGCAGCTGTTTTCCAGGACCAGACTTTATGACTCACTATCTAAATATTTGATCTGCACCATAAATATAGCTCCAGTATATGATGTTAGCTTTGGTCAAGTGCTTATTTTGGATCATCAAGCGAGCTACAGAGACTGAATTGGTGTTGGCTCATCTATCTTTTTCACTTTTCACCTCTCAGTCTCTGTTACTTTTCTTCTGTTACTTGTATGAAGCTGGTGATACAACCAATTTCTGTTGGCAACGTTGAAAGCAAACCTTAATAGCAACGAGCAACAATGTAAAACAGAATTATTATTTTTTTTAATGTTTTAAACACCCAATACAAAATGTTGCTATGTCATTAAAGATGTAATTTTTGGAAACTTTGTATTGACTATATATGCTCTATGGACAATTTCTGCAAGTATCATTCAATTGTGCAAAGCTTAGACGCATGCTAACATCTCTTGTCTTGATGAATGATGTGTTAGGTTCCATATTTTCCAAAGTGTTTACTTTGGATGATCAAGACTGGCGGAGTTTTGATTGATGGGTCTTAATTTATAATTTTTTGTGAATTAGTGCTCTCTCTCCATTAGAGAGTCCTTATTTAATTCCTTTTGCGGCTCTTGTTACTGTACATTCCTCAACTTAAACCTAAGACATGCAATAGTACCTGGGTCTCTCATAATAGATGTCCCAATGTTTTATTTACCTGCAAGACCTTAATCAGCTCCCTGATTTCCTCTGTTGTTACACACCTTACCTTGAAACATAGCCTGTGTACATCCTCTTATGTGACACTGCTTACTGTGCTCACCAGCCGGCGGCCAACAGGAGAGCTGGAGGTGGCAAACAGGGTTGGGGAGGATGTGTGTGTGTGTGTGTGTGTGTGTGTGTGTGTGTGTTGCGCATGTGTGTAGATGAAAGTGTTTTGGACGGTGCCTTTTGTGCAATTCTCATTTATACACGTCTTTGTGTGTTTGCCTCTGCGAGTGTTAATTTGTGTGACATGTGCTATCTCCTATGTCAGGGATGAGGTCACACCCTCCCTCCTCAGTATAGGTGTCTGCAGAGGTTCGTATCAACTCAGCAAGTACGGTGAACACCTTTTACCCCACCTCAAGCACCCGTACCAACAGAAATACACACACACCCAGCCCCCGAGATATCATTAGCCTTTACGCTAACAGCAGGCCCTAAGGAAACGTGGGAAAATGGGGAGGGTTTTGAGCAGTTCTTAAGCATGTGTTTTTAGCGATGCATGCAAATGTAAATGTTGTGCACTTGCTGCTGAAATATCAGTGATGTCACAGAGGTTTCAATGACAAAATAGATGACTCCTACTGGCAAAGATGTTTACAGGGTGATATATGGAGGCTATGTGTATCAGCTGCTTAGAACTGAAGGTGTTGCCACTTTAATCAGCATTCATAACATCTAAAGGTGCAATCACACCCTTTAGTGTGTTTTTTTTATCTGAGCTACTGTAGAATTGAACAGTTTTATTTTGCCTCTCTGTGCAGTTTTAAGGGATCAAATCTTGCAAACAAGGGATATGAACAAAGTAACTTTGTGGTTTTTGATAACTGTAAAAAAGGTAGAGTGTATTTTATCTTTCCAGACAGTGATTAAAAAGTAATTTATAAATTTACACTAAACAAACAAAGGCACTCTCATTCTCATTTGAGAATCTGTCAGGTGTTTACAACCAGTTTAGAAAGCATAAAGAAATGTGAGCATCAGTTCAGGGAACCTTTTCAAGCATGAGGGGCTGATGGCTGTCAGATAGTTAAACTCACAACCACAAAGCCTCATGTAGACCTCATCACAGTCCACTTGGAAGAGAACAGTCCATAGATCAGCATGTACATTAGGGCAGTTATTTGGCTCAAATCACATAATTCACTAAGGATGCTTACAATCAAAACATCTGAATGTCTGGTTCTCAAATCTGAGCCCATTTCTTTTCTAATGTCCCAAAAAGGTATTACAATAATGTTTACGTATTGTTTTACTCATCTGTTGTAATATACACATACATATCCCAGTCAGAGCACCTTCTCTCTTTTCATAATATAAACTCAGCTTCAATAAGCAGTGACGTGTCAAATCCAAACAAAATTGGCTGTGACATTCAAACTGTGTCATAGAGATCAGATTCCATGCAAAGTATGACACATGATTTACTCTAAAAGTTGTCATTTACATTATACACAGTCAGGGAGAGAGAGGGGTCTTTTGGAAGGAGTTCCCATCAAACTTTATGCACATGGCTGCTGCATCATTAATGACCTAATATGGGCATAACGAGGCATTGAACCTGTCATGTCCAGTTTATGTATCCGTATCCTGATTTAGGTCTCAGTAACTCAGCTACAGTTTAAACTTTCATACACACACCACTGATACCCTGTGCCCGGCTGCCATGAATAAGCCACTAACCAAAACACCCTGTCTGAAGATAGAGCAATGCTCTTTTTGACCATCAGTGCAAAGACGCTCCATTGTCACTGTAACCTGCTCAGTATTGGAGTACAGATGCCTAAGTAAGATCTTACTGTCCCAGATAACAATATGCCTTTTATTATACTGTATGTGTGTTAGTAGGCGGTGAATCAATATCTCATAGGTTATGACATGCTGACATTTGTTTGACTTTGTTTTTAGTGGATATGAACCATTTTGCAAACTGTTTATGATTTTTTTTTTGTTCCTTGATCTGCGTGCAGTGCTGAGTGTCAGCAAATGGTTAAACAAAAGTCTTGATTCCTGCTAAAAAAAAAAAAAGTCTCATTTCTCAACAACAAAAGCTATTATTGAGATTAGGTAATGTAGCCACCTTCCAGTCACTCTACACAACAGCGAATAATGGGCAATAGAATGCAAACAAGAGAAACAAAAATGAAAGCCATTGTTTCATTTTGTTCTTGATGAATATTTACCTTTTTAATAAAAAAAAATAAAGTAAAGCATATCATTTGGAAATGAGTGTCTTGCCATTCCGGTGGTGTCTGTCTTGCTTACCACCTCTGCATGTCTCCTTTCCATTATTCAAACATCCCGTTCACACAACAGCTTGTGCATGTGGAAATTACATCTCAAACCAAGTCATCACTTGTTAACCTGTTATCTGTCTTATTTGTCTAACCTTCACAGTTCTTGAGATGTTCGAAATGGAAAAAAACAAATACACAATGAACTTCCTTATTTAATTCCTTTAGTACCTGGGACTTATTAAGCGTGATTTTTAGTTTAGCGTAAAATCAATGCTGTGGCTACATACGTAGGTACGTGGAGACAGTTTTTTTACCTCGCTGTACCAAACACTCCCCACACACACACACACACGCGCACAAAAACACACATGCAGATTTGACGTACACACCAACACCAAAGTATAAACTTCAGGCCACTTACGTAGGCTACGGTGAAAGCTCTGCGTGGAGCCTCTGCAGAACCATAAATCACACTTTAGTTCCCATAAAAAGTCTCCCAGTGCATGTGGGGAAAAAGGGCTTTATCTGACCACCCATCAGTGTAAGATATCAATCAGAAAACTGAATACTCTGTTTGACAAATCAGTTGGAAGGAAGGCAGACTCTGATTACCAGCATGTGTTTGATATCGCTTTCTGTAAATGTCATGCACACATGTGCAGGTGTATATTTAACTTTACATTTAACTCTCATTTTTCCATTGATCTGATACAATTAGACGTGTGTGTGTGTGTGTGTGTGTGTCTGTAAAAAGAGCACATTTCAATCAGATATTCATATCTGATACAAATTAAATGTAACATATTTTACAAATAAAACAGGTGGCTACAGTGGTTTTCAATATGCTATCCAGCTGCTGAGATATTTTTTTAATTTTTTTATTTTTTAACACTGGGGTCTCCTCTGGCTGTGGTGTCACCGTTCGACCCTACAGTATTTATTTACACTGTCTTTCTCTCACACATTCCTTCCCAGTGAGCCAGGCTTTGGACTGCCAGCGGAGGACGTGAAGTCAAGCCAGGGAGCCAAGGCCACTGTCAACTCTCAGTGGTTAGAATAACCCAGAAAAACCTCCTGGGAACCGGGCTTGGATCAGACCAGAGCTGGCAGGAAGAACAAGTGAGAGGTAATAGATGAAGGAGAATTTAGCTGAACCTACATTGAATATTTGAAGGAAAAAAACAGGAACCATGATTATAATTGTTTTACAGTTTTTGGTCACTTCTATCTTTAAATATAGATTTTTTTTTTTCATGCAACATTTAGTAGTACTTTTACGTTACACAATTTGATTTTATGAGGTAAAATGTATGTTTGATATAATATACTGTAAAATATGAATAATAGGAATCCTGTGAAATTTCACATTATGTTAACATTAATCAACTATCTGTCAGGCTACAATTGCTCAGAAAGTCAAACTCAACAGTTGGATTTGCATCATGCATGTGCACACATACACAAACTGTGGTCCCATTTAGAGAACTTTATGATTATGTTTATTATTTTTTTATTCTTCATCTAATAAACATATTTTTTTGACTATAAACGCACCTTAGCTCAGCTGTACTTGTAATCTCTGATATTTGGATATGATTCTGCATCTTAAAAAAATTACACAGACTTTCAATATCTTCTCATACAAAGTGAAACTTTAAAAAAAAATTAAAAAATGCAGCCATATTTATAATGCAACACTGTGATATTTTCCCACGAAAAATTGGTCTGGAGTTTTCTCTCCATTTGGTGAGCCATCTTTGTCTGATGCCACTGTAGCTGTTTAGTAGGTATGGAGTGAGTAATGTGAGTGGCTGGGACTGAGTAAGATGGTTTATCGCCACACCCACAGAATTATCATCCACTTTATCAAACATTTGAAGCATGGCTTAGAATTCCTACAATTTCACAGTATTTACAAATACATTTCATGGATGGATGATCTACTATTAAGAGAGTTCTTTATTGAGGATATTTGGAGACAGTCATTTCTAAATCCAACACAAACTGTATTCAATAACATTGCCTGTCTTCTCTTGACACAAGAATAAAACTTACTAAATGGTAAAACAAAGGAATAGAATGTTATACCACTGTGTTATCTGCTGCCTTGGCAACTACAGTATAAAGCCTCTCAACTGACATGACTAACAATAAAATGTCACACATTATCTCAAATCTCTTTCTTCTTACTCATTATTCTCAAGCTTGCTCTTCCCTCCTCACTGCCCCTGAGACAGTGTGTGCCTTTGACACGTGTGGAGGAAGGACACACTATCAGTTTTTCTAATTACTTATTGGTCATGATCAATTAGCAACATTTTAAGGCACTACGGTAACCTTGTATAAATACACTGGTGGAATTCAATGGCCATCATGGTTGACAATTAAATTGGTCTGTCACTGCTGGGCCCTTCATTAATCTCAACTTGTCATTCTTGTTTATGCTGGCTATAGTGTGTGTGTGTGTGTGTGTGTGTGTGTGTGTGTGTGTGTGTGTGTGTGTGTGCTCCGCCCCGCAGAGGAGGTCAGTTCTGTGATGTGAGAGAAGTTGGAAGATGTGTGTATATATGTGTCATATGCACACACATGTGTTTATTTGCATGAATCTAAATGTCTGCATGAGGAGGAAGTCTATATTTTCTGTGTGGGCACATAGACGTGTGGTGTGTGGAAATCTTTTTAATCGTAACTGTCATGTTGAAGCGAGTTGGCACCCTGAGGCGATTACCTCATGTGTCCTTGAGTATTTTCTAAATTGCTTGGAGATGTTTAGAGCCTCTCCAAATGACTTTCATAATCGCCGTGCATTTACACCACGTGAGAAAATTCCTACTCACTTAAACTCGTTTTTACGTCGATTGAATTCGACAGAAAAGCTATTGTATGTTGCATTTAGTTTCAAATCCGTAATCCTCTGGCTGTTTCCCCTTGGATTTTCCTGAGTGTAGAATTCCCTCAGTAGACAAATTTAAGAGTTAAGTTGGGGCATAACTATTTAATTTAGTTTTGATTGTTCGTAATTTTATTGCCGTTTTGGTTAACAGAGCACTAATGGGATCTCTTACTGAGTGATGTAAGCACTGGGAAATAAGACACATACACACACAGACAGAGACACACACACTAGTGGGAAACAATAGTTAGAACCCCATACACACTCTTGTGCTGCTGACCTTTCACCCTCTTCGCTGTCTTCTGACCCTCCCAGTGTGATCCCCCCCCCACTGGCAGGAGGGTGGGTTGGCATTGGTCACATACCCCCCGCCTCTCTCCTCCTCTCCCCCCATTCCCCTCCTTGCTTCTGGTGAGTGTATCTGACTGGAGACGGACAAAGGAGCGTTTGGGCGCCTGAGGATGCAGGCTCGCCCTGGTTTTTATTTACATATGAATGTGGACACTTTTTTTTTTACTTGTTAAAACTTCCTATGTATAATAATATATATGATGTATATATATATGTTATATATATTAATATATATTATAATATATAATATATATATACTATATATATATATTATATATATTAGCTTTCAGCTGTGACTTGATGAGTGGTGCAGATGGTAGATGGTGATTAAACGCTAATGAGAGTTGGTGGATGGACTTTATGGCCTTATTAATTCACAATGAAATGGTTTAATATGTTTTTTGTTAACTTTGCATTCAGTAATACAAATTATTGATGATTCA
Organism: Etheostoma spectabile; assembly: GCF_008692095.1. NCBI lineage: Eukaryota > Metazoa > Chordata > Actinopteri > Perciformes > Percidae > Etheostoma > Etheostoma spectabile. Next base: position 4,762,177 of record NC_045749.1, on the reverse strand, counting down.
GAGGCCCAATTTTGACTACTTTCTACATTTTTCTTGTCTTGTGGATCCGCTGAGGCTTCTGAAGGAGAAGAGATGTGACTACTGAGGTAAACAAGGCGATAAGTTTATGACCTTGTTGTAGCACAAATTGCCCAAAACCTTCTGAAATTGATGTATTGTGATGGTGATTACAATAATCAATACTGTTTACTATCTAATTGAGCATTGTTTAAACTATTATTTAAGCTTTTACCTCCTAAAGCTCAGATCCAATCAATTCACTTTCTACATGGTTTGAATTCCCTGTTTAAAGTTTGAGGTATAAAAATAATTGAATATAAAATATAACTGGACTTTAAGATTAATATATTATATTTTATAAGTATTAAAATCGGTCTAACGGTCTAAAGTTTATTGAATTAAATATCACAATACAAACTTCTATAACTTGATCAAAAAAAGAAATACGATTTAAATATTTCATATTAACACATTATGTCAACACAAGTAATGATAAGTTGTAAAAACAATAATAAATATATAATCAGAGGATATTATTTTAAAAATGAATTATTTGAGTAACAAAAGACATTTTGACTTGGTGTTATAAATGAAGCTAAATAAGGACATACATAGATGGTCATTACTTTATAATCCTTTGTTCTTAATTGTTGCCAAGAACAGACCGGCAAATGTAATAAATTGAGAACATTTGCACATGGCAGTTTTTCCTCTTTTCTTAGCAGACTGTTAGTGTCGACCATCAAGTCATGTACCTTGATTAGTGTACACACACACACACACACACACACACACACACACACACAACATTAAGCCATAATTAGCAGGGTGTCCATGCTTGAGTGGTTGTGTGTTGAGCAGTGGAGTGGACAGCAAGGAGGAGGGTCATGCTAATGAGGACAGACTCGTCCCAGCCGTGGATGACTGGCATGTAGACCCAGAGGATGGAGACAGTCCTCGCTAATTAATAATCCCTAATATTAAGTTCTGTGTGTGTGTTTAGATAAATGGGTCTGTGTGTATTTATTGAGTTGTGTGTGTAACTGCAGAGCGTTGAACAGTGAGCAGTTTGTTGTTGCAAGGTTTACATGGAGTGAGAGTTCATCCTCGCAGCTTCCTTATCTGTGAAATATGAGCCTGGAGGCCACGAGTGGAATATTATTTGTATTTATTGTAGTTCTGAACTACATTGTGTAAATTGTATTAATGCCTAAGGCACTTCTTTTGCCCTGATTGTCAGATTTGGACTTTTATCTTACAAATAAATCTCACCTCCTTTTTGGCAGTGGTTTTACAGATGACATATCGCATAAAACAATTATAATTGTGTATGTTCTCACAACAAGAGTGCGTACAGAAATATCAAGCATATGTAATAACAAACAGGCAAAAGGAACAGGGGAAATTCCACTCTTCTGAACAACAAAATGGACAAGTACCTTATCAATTAACATTTCAGAGTCCGATGTTATTATAAAAGATTATACATATCACCCATGATACTGCAAATCATCCAACTCTAAATAGACTTTTGCATTCTGTTATATTGTATACATCGGTTATGCATGAAAGAAAACTGACATACTTTTTGTACGTGTGCATTGTAATTACCCTATCCCAACTCCAGACAGATCACCATCAGGGTCGCTGGCTGGTAATTGGAGGGAGGTGGCTGTGATTAAAATTCATATTTTACACCCGCTGTCACATCTGCATAGCCACAGGACAGGCCTGCAGCTGTCAGTGTGCCTGGGACCGGGCTAATGGTGTCTGTTTTATGATGGGTGTGATGCATGAAACACTCACTCGTCAGTGCATGTATAAACACACACAGGCCCATATGCATGTACACAACCACTAACAACACACATAAAGTCATCTTGTGCCTTCCTCCTCTCCCTTGTTCCAGCTGAGCAAGACCAGGCTCGCGTCATTTCACCTTAGGGTGCCTGCTGGGGTCAGAGGTCGTGTGTAATGGCCCAGTGCATCTCCCAGCACAGTAAGCCTACTCCAGGAGCTGACACACTCCGCTACTCCCTTCCCCACCTCCCAGCCCTTTTATCAAAGCCAATACAAAGACAAAGAGCATGTGTGTGTGGGCGAAGGTAAGCCAGTCAAAGATCACATTCAGAATTTCAAGTTGCTGAACCATGAGGTGGGACCGTGATATGACCAGTGTCTGCTGCTGAATCTCCACTGTGGTAAGTGACCATGGCCAACATTCAGTCAGTCTGCTTGATTTATTTAAAGTTTCTCTCAAACACAACTTGGAGTCCTTAATTAACGTAAAACTCTAAAATAGCACAGATTAAAGCATTTCCTTTTGAATGAAAATCAAATTTTGTGTGTAGTTATGTGCGTGTTGTAATCAGTCAAGCATGTTTGGTTATATTCCATGGCATACTCACTGTAGCTGTATCTGAAAACATAATTTGTTCTCATGTAAAAAGAAAATGAATAACAAGCCACAATTGAATTTTAAAATGTCACCTTAAAAACAAAGGAAACACAAGAAGAATAGTGCAGTGAGTGACGTGGTAATGTATTAGACTAAGCCATGACTGTTAAGCTTCATGCGCAATACAAGTATGTACCTGCTCTAATTAGAGTACGGTGAACGCCTTAACTTTTAGAGTTGAATTACTGTACATGTCAATCTGGTTGTACCATACAACGAAAGAGTCCAGACACCTAAGATGGTAGATGTCTACACAGTGGAAAAGTGCAACAAAAAAAAATGTAATCCCTTTTCGGATTTCTTCTTTATCTCTCCCATTCAAACCAGCATCTAGATTAGTCTCAGTGACTCTCTTAAGATCTTCTCAAGCTGATCATGATCTGATTAAGTCTTATCCAGCAGGATGCACATGATTTTAAACCTGACCAAGCTTGACGTGCATCTGGGTTGAATCCCATCATCACATTTTCACTTTAGGTTTTTTAAAGGCATTTCACATTATTGTACAGTATCTGACTGATGATGAGAGAGAATGTAGGCGTCATGTTAAGAGGAGGATACAAACACTGGCTTGTCTGCTCCATAGTCCCTTCAGTATCTGTGTTTCGACAAGAGTGACATGTATAGTTTGATGGGATATTTGCATATACTTAGTAATTTATTACTGTGTGTGCCTTTTTATAAAAGTGTGTGTTATTGCACTGCCGTTGGTGGTGGCAGTTAAAGTGTAGGGAAACTGTCAGTGTTAAGATGGAGAAGGAATGAATAATGACCCTTGTGAGGTTATGAATTATGGTCTAATACAACATTGGTTTAACTTCCTCTTTAGTTTTACACAAGGTCATGTCAGAATTATTTAGAATGTATGACAGTCTTAGAAATGGTCATTCTATTTAACATTTTAGAGATTCTACAGATTACGAGGGCTCCTGCGGAATTTAGAAAACATTGCCTTAATGATTGTAACCAAGTGGTAAAACTTTAACCAAGACATTATTTAATTTTGAGTACAACTTAAAAAACGAAAAATGGTGTTTAACATTTTATATAAAGACAGTTACAGTAGTATTAGTACCCGTATTGGCCTGAACCAAAGCCATTTGTGCCTTGCACAGAACACAATTCCTTGTGTCCTATCCTATTTGCACATGAAATATTTTGGACTCGAAAAAAGTAAAATGTAAAGATGGATAAAATTGGCACAAAACATCACTTACTGACAACTTCCACACAAATACTCCTATATTGTCAGCAGGAGATTTAGCTGCTTGAAACTCCCAAACGTATTAATCTTGGTAACATTTGTTAACAGCTGCAGATTGAGTTTTTAGTGTGTGGCAAAACAAACTTTCTTTGGAGAATCTTTTTCCTGCAGTGTATTATTTAGACTTGATTCTGTATAGTGAAAGAGACCAGAGATGTTACTTCACTTTTCTGAAATTCGGTCTCAAACAAAAGCTATATTGATCAATCCCTGGTTTCATTAAAAAACATCATACGTCTCTCATGACACATTTGGAGTGTTCTGGTGCCATTATGGTGACACATTTCTATGGTACCGCATTTCCCAAACCCCCCTGGTTAATGGAAGTCAGTGAAGAGAGAGACAAACGGTCTGTGATGGCCTCACATGCTTAAGACCAGGGATTTGTGTGTGTGTGTGTGTGTGTGTGTGTGTGTGTGTGTGAGGTAGCTAGCTAGCTAAGTGATGCAGTGATGTCATAGTCCTTGTGTTTTCACATGGGAACCTGATAGCTCTGAACAATCCAAGGCAAGCAATTTTTGGCTCAAGCGCACTTGACATAACAGAGAGATAATTGTAGACTTTGTGTCCACCGACCCTCCAGAGAGCCAGAGGATCAAACCCTTCTAGGATTTTGGACACTTTGATGACGCGTTAATGCCTGCAAAAACATTTACTGCCTCAGACATAACAGATGGAATGATGTAAATGTAATGCAGTTCAAGTTAATTGCCCCCTGATATCAGAAGATGATGTAAAGTTTAGTTTTATTTAGTTTTAACTGTTGCCAGGGTGTTGAAAATAAAATACATTCATATTGTATTCCACTTTCACACCTTTGTTCCAAAGAGTCGCCATCATAGATGACATAGTGAATGATATTATTTAGTGTAATTTAGTTATGGGAACTCCAGCGCATAGTGAGTTCAAGTAGAACTCAGTCATTATCTTTAAAGGCTGGATAACTGTAGTCTTTGGCTGATTTTCTGGACAGGAGCTGACATTATTGTAACAGTAACAGCATATTACATTGACCATGCTTTAGCCATGGAGATTTATTTAACTTTTATTTATTTGTAAAATTTGTTGAAGCACACATACTATCTATCACAGCAGGCAGCTGGCCGGTATGGTGGTGCATGATGCATAACGAAGTTCTGTAGTCTTCAAACCACACAAACGTAGGCTACATTTGAGACTGTTTGGAGCGGCAAAGACACCAAACTGTCTCTTGTGAATAATTTTGCAAAGGTAATGATGATTTTGGACTGCTGCACCCTCAATGCATATGTTGACCATTGTGATTAGTTGGCTTCATGCATGACTTTTAGCTCTGGAAGTACAATAGGGATTACAAAAGAATATGAACAACTTTAATTGGAGAAAAAAAGGACATCTTCCAAAAATAATTACAAGCATTATGTACCATTGCCTTTCAAAGTTACTGTATCAACATAACATGCATCTATTTCTAACACTAGGTTTGTTGTAAATAAAATCAGTAAAAAAGGGCATATTTTTGCCATTTTGTCTGCAAAGACATAAGTCAACAACGGTTAGCACAATGGGTGTGACTTGCCCTTAATTGAGTCTCAGAAAAAAGCATTTTGTCGTTGATTATGACAAAGAATTCTTAACTTCTTTATGTTACTACATTTTGCCCTTCAGAGACGTGTAGAATGAAAGGTGATGGCTCTGTCTTTTACAAGAATAATAAAAAAGTAGTTTAAAAAGGCACATTGCCTTGAAGCAAAGCATAAATACCTTCTGGATCGTAAAACATCTTTGAAAAGTGTGAGAATGAGAGATGCATCATTTTAAAACTATATTTAACAGTTGTCTTTATATTGCTTGACACCTGGCACTAATGGCAACCTTTGGTAGGTGACCTTTACTTTAGGGTTTTCCATAAACATGATTATAGATATTCTGCCACTGTGTGTATGATCATCAATATTCAGTCCCAGGGTGTACAGTATTTCTTATACTTTTGTGGAAATGTCCTGTCAATTTGTTTGATCTATGTTTTCAATCACACCCTCACCTTTGAAGTGGCTTTGAGTTGGTGAAAAGCGCTATATAAATTCAATGTATTATTATTATTAGGATTTATTTGAATAAATATATAAGAAGAATACATTCAGAAGTGCAAAAGAGAGTATTGGTAGTACAAACGCTATGTATTTTATGTATCATGGATATTGATAATGAAAATAAACAAAGAACTGATGAGCTTCAGCACAACTGCATTCCAATTGTAGAGCTGTCTTCCTGCATTTTCAGAAAGTCTTTAAACAGATTCACCCCAGAAATCAACTTTCAACTCTTCAATAACATTAATGTCATATAAATAGAAGACATGATATCAAGAAAAGTAGCATACATACTATCCTTCCTTCCTTCCTTCATTCCTTTATTAGTCCCACAAGGGGAAATTACAATTTACACTCTGTTGTTATTACACACGTTATACACATATATGTAGTAAAGACAGGTAAGTAATAACAGGTGTAGTGGTGGGGGAGGTAATAGCATTTGCTGGAAGTTGCACAAGTAGTCAGAGTAATGCATATGAATATATAGCAGTAGAAATGGTGTTTTTCATACCAATTGTAGTAAGATGTCAATTTATATCACTTATCTTTAGGCTTTGGTAATATTTAAAAGTCTGTTCTTGAGCTTGGGTTTAGCATGTTTGACAAAATCATCTAAATTCAAGGTCCACTCACTTTTTCTGAGCTCTCAACTGCATTTTATGTTCATCCATGTTCCATGTGCTAATAAACATGACCTGTATTACTTACCTTTCATTTGAATAATGTCAGTTTGGTTGTCTTGGATTAAAAATAGTGTTTGTTATTGTATTTGCAATAACAAAGGTAGTTAGCATGTTGTAGTCATAGTCATAGTACGTTACAATAGCAGTATCACTGTTTTTTATAGTTCTATTTTCATAATGTGTGTGTGTGTGTGTGTGTGTAACAGTATAGTTTTAGTGCTAGTTGTGTTAATATGATTGTTTTACCTTACTGTTAGCTGTGAATGTGTGCTATTATTTTCTGTTCCAGCAGTCGAATCATGTCTGTCTCATGTTATCTTTTCATGTAGGAGTTCAGGCTGTTTACTCTGATTTATGGCTCTGGGGTCTAACTGTGTATATTTACAGTCTCTTGACCTGAGAATGACACCCGCTGGGCTGAACAAGGAGGGAAGAGAGGGGTAGGGAGGGGTCACGGACTGTAGCGCACACACACACACACACACACACACACACACACACACACACACACACACACACACACTCAGTGTTTTGTCCGATACAGTCACACATGTCTACTTTGACAACAAAGATTCAACACAAGTTTAAAAACGTGCAATCACACATTGCTTTTTTTTCTACTTTTACTTTTCCTCCCACTTCACATACATGGACACCCACAAAAAAAACAGACGTGTACAAAGAACATCTGCACCAATGTTTCCAAGTCACTTTATAAGGATGTGATCGTGTTAAAGCTGCAACACTTTACATGTTTAAATGAGAGCAAATGACGACACATCTAGTGTTGTGATATGCACGTAAAATGCTAGTGATTATGATTATTATCCACTGTGATTAAGCTAGACTTCTTTTTTGTGATTTAACAAAAGTTATTCTGGTATATGTAGGCTATCACTAAATGAAGAAGAATTAGATAAAAGAATCCTTGGAAAAGTGGCTACTAAAAATGAACACATCAACATAATGACTCCTGGAATTCGGCGAACCTTGCAGATTGAGTGAAGTGGTTGGTTAGAAAATGGCTGAGTGTTAAAACAAGCTGACAGCTGCTTGTTTATAAATCCCAGCACCCTGGGGTGATTGTGGCGTGGATTGACACCTCAGCTTCAGACTGTCACAGGCCTGTTTGCAGAGAGGCAAATGGTGCTTGGCAAAAAGCACAGTTCACATGGGTTTGATTAATCCGCTGGTGATAGTTTGTACCTGTGAGTGTGTGTGTGATAAACATATCTGTGTGAATAAATAGCATGGTCTCATCTGTGATCTCCTCTGTCTCTCTATCGTTTCTAACACTGCTCTCCCTTTTTCTCTTTCTCTTTTCCACCTCCACAACTTAAATCCTCCTCTGGCTTCCATTCCATTCTCTCCTCTTGCCTCTAAGTTTGTTCCTCCTCTCTTTCCCTTGCTACCTCTCTCCTGCCTCCCCAACTGACTTTTACTCACTCCTTTTCTCTTGCACTTTTTTAAAACAAATGAGCTGTTTGAAGTTTTTGGAAGTAGGTCTGGTAGCCTTCTTTCTGAGAGTGATATCAGAAGATTGTTTTCAACCTCATGTCTGCGTGGTCATTACCTAGCTGGAGTCAGGTTGTGGTTAGGGATTGTGATTTTACTTTGTTTTTGTATTTTTACGATGTTATCAGTCCTAACTCCAGCCGTGAACGTAATGCACAGACATGAGATACGTATTTCTTCTAATCTCACTCTTGCAAAGACAGTTCATAAATTGATTTTTCTAAAATGTTGAACTATTCCTTAAACTCTCTCTCTCTCTCTCTCTCTCTCTCTCTCTCTCTGTGTGTATGTGTGTGAGATTGAAGTAATCTGATTGGCCGGCCCAGCAGGAATAAACACTGTGAAGCTAGTCTCAGAGAAGGGGTCGCTGTGTTTTATGAGCCATAAAAGTTTTATTCATCCCTGCACTGAGGCAGCCTTCGGCCACGGGGTCACCATGCTTTAAATAAACTCTCACCACTCCTCTACCCCCTCCTCCCCAATATCTGCCTTCCCACCCCCTCCACCCCCAAACCCTTCCACCCACAGACTTAATGGACTGTTTATTGTTTGATGTTCAAGTCCGACTTCATCATTTTTTTTCTCTCTCTCTCTCTCTCTCTCTCTCTCTCTGTCTTTTTTGCCCTGCACTTGTGTTCAGTGGTGTGGAGGTTTGAGTGATGTGGTTTGTCTGCATGTTTGTACTATGTGTTGATTCATTTTGCGTGTGTGTGAGTCTATGTCTGTGCTAGCATTACTTACATGCAGTAAAGTATAAATTCCTTCGGTGTAATGGTTTTGACTCCATCAACTCTTCCCTCTGTTCCTCTGTTTTATGAGTGCATACCAAACTTCCAAAGGAAGATGTAATAATCCACAGTTGAAAATACTCCATAAAAAATGTACTCGGTCCTGTTTGAGTAATGTTTGCTAAAAACTACAATGCCCAGCCGTTTTAAGAAATAATTTAGCCTTTTTTTATTACCCTAAATATTTGTCACCTATTTGAAAGACGTATGTCTTCACTTGGAACAAATGGCCTTGGGGCTGAATAGGGAAGTTGGAAACTATTGAGAGATGCACTAAGGCTGTGTTCAGACCTACATTAGCACAGTGTGAAAAAAATGCAGTCTTCTCATTCATCTTAGTGAGAAGATCATGTTGATGCAGTGGTGGTGCCAATGCACAAACATGCAGGGTCGTCAAGCAAAAAATATAAATCTCGGCTCAACTTTTTACACAACACAATGCAACATCATCAGGCAAGGTGCCACCTTGGCCAGTCAAATACGTGAGAGCACACATTCTTGGTATAGTACTTTGTAAAGTGGAGGCAGTGTTTCTACTGTTTACCTTGCGATCATTGATGTGATCATTGAAATTTACACACTTGTAAAATCTTGTCTCGTAGTATTATAAATCATTGTGAAGGGCTTTGGTACGGATAAGCCTTCTAACTTGTGGATCTGTTAATCAAAGCTGAAGGAGCAATATTCCCCTCCGATTTCTGTTTATTTTTTAACACAGTCCTCTTTTCAGGCTGAATGTCCAGTAAGGCATTGTTGGTTCTGTTCTGTCCATTGGATTTGTTGAAGATAAGCTTATCCTGACATTTGCAAAAAATAAGATGCAATCGTTCATCACCCTGGAGCTTGTGAAGCACTTTTTGGCCAAGGGGGACAGACTGATAGAAGAGACATTTGGAAGGAGGAGAGAGAGACAGTTTGCAGAGTTCCATTACATGTTGTGTTACAGCTGACCCTATCCTCAACTTTGACCCCTGACCCCACCAGATATCTGTCACGAGACGGAGCTGCTTAACACAAAATGGAGCCTGGTTCAAGAGTCAGAAGGAGAGAAACATGTACAGAGTGGGAGAGAGAGAGAGGGAGACAGTGCTCCACCGCACATAGAGGACTCATTTATCCTCTCTCTCGCTCTCTCTCTCTTGACTGCAGTTTTTTTTTCTTCCTCTCTTTTGTTTTCACTGCACAGAAACTGTTGTCCTTTCTTCCTATACATCTCCTCTCTTTCTCACTTGTCTTTCCTCCCCCCATCTTCTCACCCTTGCTCGTCTGGTTGCCTTTGGACAACAGCATGCCATAATCAGCGGCCACCACCACAGGTACGGATTCACAGCTGCAAGGACCAGCAGGATTCTGGGGGGGGGGGGGATTTGTGAGACGAGGCTTTAATGAGAGTGAGGCCTCGTCAGCCGGCAAGAAATGTATGCAAATGATATGCACACACCAAAAGGACCCTGGGTAGGCGAGGCGAGCGCCGGCCGAGCTCCCGCTGGGCTCTGAGGAAGATGAGCGGCTCAGGTCAGAAGAATGACAACAAAACACCTCCTTCTCCTTTCCTTCTCCTTTTTCTTTTTTCTCCATCCTGCATTTAGGAGAGCAGAGAAAAGATGAAAACTGGTGAACACATTAGCTGAGAGATGACTTTGTTGTGTTGCCACATGATGCTGTTGATGTGTTTAGGTTTCTAAACTGCTGTTGCTAGATAGATAGATAGATAGATAG
>NC_045749.1:4747916-4751665 GCF_008692095.1 Etheostoma spectabile | reverse complement strand
AGATAGATAGATAGATAGATAGATAAGTTTTTTCCTGTTATTTGTCTTTGAATGCTCACTGACATTTGTGGGATAAACTATCTGGGGATTAAACAAATCTGTGTTTGACATCCAGATTTTCCAGAGTTTTAATTGTCAAAAATTATTACCCTAAATAAATTGAGTTCAGCAGAGAAAACTCACATTGTGCCCTTTTTATTGTGCTTATAGAAGTCATTTTTGTTAATTGAGTAATTTGACAGTAACTTCTTTTGACACTTCATTTGGAAATTTAAACTCACAACATAGCTATTCAGTCATCAGGGTGTAGTGTATAGTAGGCCAAGATGTTGAAATGACCTGTTTACTTTTGTAATTAAATGCATGTGTCAAAAATTATTAAAGACAGTTGTATTTGGATTTTCACATTTAATGCTAAATGTGGCCTATTTTTATTTTAGCATTCTCAAGGGTGTTTGTGATATTGCCCTGCACTTATATTGATATACAGTATATTTTACATAAGTATGTCAATTATGTGATATGCTTATCATTTTATGTATCCTTATTGTATGTTATTTTTTAAAATTAATAAATCAAATATAACAGTTTGTTTTTCATTAAAAACCTGTAATCTAAATGGAAATAAACGTTAACATCAGTAATTTTTTTAAATCTACTCACTTTTTCCCAATTTATATTTACTTTAGAATGATTTAATTTTTTACATATTTGCTGCTTTTATTATGCTCTTACAAACAGGATAATAAAAAATAAATAAGACTCCTGTTGCACACGTTTTAAGAAATCGTTTTTATCTGAATTTATATTGAAATATGTAGTTGACTTGTTGCTAGATTGAAATAATAATTTAGCCCGGACCATTTTGAACAAACATGCAGAATTCCCAATTGGCCGCAGCTCGCGCTCTCTTCTCCGGTCCCCTTCACGGCGCAGCATCGCTTCTGCAGGACTTCTGCACCGTTCACCGGCCCGTCTGCTCCGACAACCGCTGCAACCAAAAAAAAAAAAAAAAGGGGGGAGAAGAAATAAAACGAATAAAGAAGAAGGCCAGACGTCGGCATGATAGTTTCGATGGCGTTAGTGATCGTTAAATGCGCCACGGTCCAACCGCATCAGACATGGAAACCTCTTCTCCCTCCGTCGCCTTCGGGGGGGAAATAAACAAGAGACAACGGGAGGAGAAGAGAGGAAAACAAACCCATTGAGTCTTGGGGGAAAAAAACTAAGAGTGGCACCTGATGATGTCGACTTCGACACGTGTTAATTGCTGCTCAGCTCTCCTCATTAGGGAGTCTCAAATTATTTTAGCGCTCCAGGCCACAACGCCTTGTTTGCTTTGCTGAGGAGAGAAAGCAATCTGGCCCAAACTTCAACTGGTAAGACACTGCACGTTTGGGCGGATACATTTGGCGAATTACTAAATAAATGCGTGAAATTATTATTAAACCGACTATTTTTTTTAAAATATAGCCTACTCAAATTAATACAAAATAGGAAAAAATGTTGGAAATTATAAATATGCCTATTTATAAATTTGACTTTTTTATAACTTTATATCTATGATGCAGTGGAATATTGAAATGCCTCAGTTCTTTCATAAATCCAATTTGTTTTATTGATAATAATTTATAATGCCTGTGTTTCGTTGGCAATTACGATTTTTGCTCCTGTCAATATTCAGTACAGGGAGATATTTATTTGATGCATTTGAGTGTCATCTCTTTCTCTCTGATAATCAGAGATTTACAGTGGAGTATGGTCTCTATTGCTAAATCAATAACATTTTCAGATAAAAAGGGTGTCATCAATAGCCTGACAAAACTGCTTTACTGCATGTGGTTTCATTTAATCATCAAGCAAATGTGACCTGCACCCAATCATCATGTATTAATGCACTAAAATCCTTTTCCTTGTGTGATTACATTCAAATGTTTGTGTGCAGCCTTGACTTCAATCTGCTGCTGCATCCTCACCCTTCACCCACACAGCTTCACGCAGCAAACACAGATTGAGTCCAGTGCGTGGGAGCACCGGCCCTCATCTTCTCTGCTAGATTACTTGTTACCTGTTGGCGTGTATTTATATGGCCTTGCATGGTGAATTATAAAGCCTTTGTTATTGCCCTGGCTAGGGGTCGGCCACTTGTTTATGACACCAGTAATGGTGGTAATTGTTACTGTTGAGATTACCTGTCAAGAGGACCCGGGCGGCAAGCTTGGGGGAAGGCATCCCTGTCTTGACAAGGGGTGACAGGGGGACGAGGGAAAGGACAGGGGGGGTAGAGAGATTGGGATTGGAGGGTTGGGGGAGAGGCAGGGACGCCCTGATGACTTCTCGGCTGATAATCAGCCGCTGCGGCCTGTGGGATAATTCAGCTGTCATTGCCACCGAGCAGGGCCCAGCATCAGCCGGCCGACCCCAGCTGGCGTCATTCATTTGGACCGACGATGGTGATGGAAGCGAGAGGAGGGGTGAAGGGATTCAGGAGCAGAAGGAGACAGAGGAGTAGAGACAGTGTCTCCGTCTTATGTCTGAGTTGGCCTTCAAATGCAGTGAATTAAAGCCATCATGAAACACTTGCAGTTTAGAAGAGAAATATCTCAGCTTTTAAAGTGTGTGTCCAGACCCAGTTTGACTACAAAACGCTGATGGTAGATTGTCAACATTACACAAGGAGATCATTCAGATTTGCTCCTATAAAGCTCAAACCTTTCTGTGATAAAAATAAATTAAAGATGTTGATATCAGTATTTCATAGCAATATAGTGTGTATCTGTATCTTCAACCTCTACTTAAATAATGTACGTGAATTGTGAAATTGCTTCATGAGGTTTCTTGTGCTAACAATTCTAATTCCAAGATCCTTTTAGATTTGAAAAGTCCCATATTATCCAATGTTTCATAGGATGAGTAATGGTTTTCATTATGCCTTACAAATAAATTCAATATCAGTGAAAGTGTATTAATTGATTTAATGTGCAGACTGAGTCCGTGCAAAACTGGGCCCTGATTGGTTAACAATATGCAGCAGCTTCTCTAAGCCAAATGCTCTAATCGTTGGTTAATGCAATTGTGCAAACAGGACCAACTAGAGGGATTGCAGATGCAGATATTCACTTGCAATCTTCAACTGACATGACGTTGCAATAAAGTGGATTTTGAAAATTTAATAACTTTCAATCGACCCACTCAAACAAATTCAAAGTTTAGTAATGTAAAGATAAATTGCATTTAATATATTCAAGGAAAATTTGAATACCTATGTGTGGCCATTTAAGGTCCCCCCTAATTCCTTTTGTCAAAGCAATCTCGTTGTCTTCCAGGACACGTGTGCATCATAAAGAGGGCAGCAGCGGCTAAAATGCAAGGCAAATCACTTTTCAAATGGTTTTGGAGCAGCTATCAGTGTCATCCCTGAATGGCTGTCTTTATCAATGATTCTGCCTGATATGTAGTAGGGGTGGGTGTGGAGGTTTGGGAGGTGGGGGTTCCCTATCTGTTGCTGGAATCTTTCACAGTTTAAGGGCCGAGAGCTGCTAAGAAACTGTCAAAGATTTGGACAGCTAAAGTCCCTGGGTGGCAAACGGCGAGCTGTTCTCTATCTGTATTCCACTGTGGCAACATGCAGGGTTGTAACACTGCACCACTGCTATTCCAGTGGGATAATGTCACTGAGGAAATAGTGCCAGGAAATTGTCTGCACTGGATTATTTGTCTTTCTTCATGATATAGGATTGGTTATGCAG
>NC_045749.1:4746818-4747906 GCF_008692095.1 Etheostoma spectabile | reverse complement strand
TTTTTTTTTTTTTTTTTTGGTTTTGATTTTGAATTAACAATGCAATAAATTGTGAAAATACCATAGAGTAATCTGATGCAGCATGAAAAACATATTGCACTGTTTCTATCTCAGCTACTGTCCATGCGGTATTATATCTCTTAATTATACATTATAGTAACACCTCCCACAGTGCGAATATTAACACGTTTTAAGAATTAGTTGAAAAATATTTTAGCTTTTGGTTCATCTTCACAGAAATATCAAGTTATTAGTCCGTTGAGTAATTCTTAGAAAGGTTTTCTATACAAAAAAGACAGATTTGTGGCCATTTTTAATGAGTTCAACGTGAGTGAGACTGAACTTTTGTAGTCAATCTAGCAATCAACACATGAAATATTTCATCTAAACCGAGCATGATATTATTTTCATAACACCTACTGTGTCAGTTTGATGATGTTTGAGGTAGACTTGCTTTGCCTCCACCACTTTATAAAGCACACAGAGGTTCCTGTGTTATATGGCGAGGCAGTTTTGCTAAATGTGTCAGAATGGAAAATAAACACAACAAGAGCTTTTTCACACACATCAGGGCTCAGAGGAATTCTTTTCAATGGTTTAGAGAAACCTGTTCCACAGTTTGAGTAATGCTCAAAGAGCATTGTTATTTATTTATTTATTTTTTAAATTTGTGACTCAATAAATCTACTTTCCACTTGAATGCAATTCCCTTTGCTTTTAACCACTCTTGTTTATGTATTATTGTCACAGGCCATGAATCCTGCTTCATAACTTCATGCTGTATCTTTGCATTTTTATTGCTATGGTTTAATCCTTTGGCTGGTTGACAAAATGGAACATCATCACCATTATCATCACAACTTTACTAAGAAATTAAGACAATCCCTCCTCGATATTAAAATAAAGCACAATCTCATTTCTTATTCAAATGATAACATTAGGCTCAAATGCATTTATCACCCACTACAGGAGTGAGGTTATAAACAATGCCATTCATTATCTGGCCCAGATGCAGCGATTGTTGATTAAAGGGCTTTGAATATAACAGCCACACACACTTGCACACTTACACACATCACTCACACACA
>NC_045749.1:4726242-4746808 GCF_008692095.1 Etheostoma spectabile | reverse complement strand
ACACACACACACACACACACACACACAGATGGGTGGACATTAGGAAAAGAGAGAGGCCATCTGAATAGGCTGAAGGGACATTAACGGCAACAATGATTGATATTTGCCGCACAGGCTTTTTAATGGTATTGTTATTCCTTAGAGTTATACCCAGTCCTCCCTACGTCTCGTCTCGCAGATAAATTGAGGTGTAATAATGAATAGAAATTATCCTGATTATTTTGGTGGAGGTGGCGGGAGAGCAAGTCAGGGAGGGGGGCGGGGGTGATTCATAATCTAACATGAAGCTTAAAGCTTAGTCAACAGTGTCTTGTGGATGTTCTTTCATGTTTGGAAACTTCATTTGTAAGGGGAAATATTTACTATTAATTACGGTATATTTTTTGGGGACAGTAATATTGATTGCTCAATATCGAAACTGCAAAATGTATGATTTGTATCCTCCTGATGTGAAGTGAAGCTTAATAAAGGTAGATACTGACCTTAAAGCTTTTTAATATAATCATTCTTGCTTAAAGACTGTGTTTATCCATTATCCTCCAACACATAATGCAGAGGTAGAACAAGTATAAACTTTCATAATGTATTTAATCTGAAAACATACTGTATTTACAGTAATGTATATTTCGTATTTTATAAACAATATAAACCTCAGTTTTAATACCGTGAGGAAGGTGTAAGATACTGAAAATTTTGGAATCTTATTTGGAAATAAAGTCTTCACTTTGAGTTGATATCCTTGTTAAAACAAAACTCGCAGGACAATAACTAAACCAAAACCAGATTTTTATTTTCTCATGTAGCCCTGCCTCACTGTGAGAAACTGTGATATTAATTAGTTGTGTTTTCTTGAGAGCCTTCAATGCTGCTGAGTGTTGATTGTGTGAACAGCTGAGGTGGACATCGCCAAAACACATTATTTGATGTGAGAGGCCAGCTTGTCCAAAGCAGTTGTGTTTATTACACACTCTTCTGGCACCTGCTGCAGTAAGTCGGCCTGCCAGGACACACACACACACACACACACACACACACACACACACACACACACACACACACACACACACACACGCACATGCACACACAAACACAAACAGAAACATGCTGTGTTCCAAAATCTCTTCTTCATTAACCCACTTTCCACTCAAATGATAGCCATTATCACTTTTCGATACATTAGCAGGACTCAGCTACTGCTTTAGTGGTGTGCTGTATTGTGAAACTTGACAATATGCCACCAAACACTAACCCCACAGAATTTAGTTTAAACTTCATCACAATATACACCTGGAATGTTTACTCAAAATGCATTTTATATAATATAACTGCCAATCATTAATGTTTTAAATACAGCTTTAAATACAAATAACTTCTGCTAAAAAAGCACCACAAATGCCCTGCAGCATTGTCCTATGTAGCATCTCTTGTGTGCTGTGTGTAGTATAATGGAGATTACTCAGTATAAACAGCAGGGTGTTGGCTCAGCTTGGACATCTATTTAACCGTTGTCTTGGTGCTTGTTGCTTGTGGCTGTCACTTGTTGTTCCATTTTCTCTGTATTTTATTTTATTTTTTTCTCCTTTCCTCTGTCTACCTCCCACTCTATCCTTCACTGTTGTCTCTCCTGCTCACATCACTGGAAACATTTTTCTTGTCTGTCGTGAAGGAACAATTCTATTGACATGGTTCTAGCCTCCTGTTAAAGTCACAGTAAGAACACGATAGTATTTATTTGCCTTCTCTTACTCCACCTTCTACTACCTCCTATGCCACCATTCCTCTGTTCATCACATTTCTTCTTTAGAGACTTGTGAAAACAAAAGCAGCATTTTTAATTCAGTGTTTATCAACTGGTTGCTACTAAATGTCTAGTCATTTAACCTTATTTACTTGAATGCAAGCAAATATAGCTTCCCATTAAAACACTTACACATACAATAAAAATTGTTTCCTTTGAATTCCTCTGCTGTTCTTTTTCTTCCTCCTCTTCATCTAGATCAATGAGACCTCTCTCTTCCTATTGTTAACTTTTGTGTCTTTTTTCATCCTTATTTTCTCCTTCTTCCCCTCTGGTGTTGTTCCTCCTCCTCTTCATCCTCCTTACCATACAAACGTGTTGTGCATCCTCCATTCCCACCATCCCTCCTTCCTTTCTCCCTTTCCTCTCCTTGGGTGTAATGGTGTGATGCCTCCCTCCAACATCTCCTCCACACCGCCACCCTTCCACTCCCTCAGTAATCAGGGCCAGATGGAGGCAGAGATGGAGTGATGGAGGGAGGGAGGATTGGGTTTGGTCCTAGCAGTGTCTTAGAACGTGGGGAGCTGTCAGCCCTGCAGGGAGAGAGGAATTCTCCAGCAATAAAATAAGGATTTATCACCACTCTACCACAGAGAGAGAGAGAGGAGAGAGATGGAGGGAGAGAGTGTGAGGCAGAGAAAAGGACCAAGAGATCAAGAAAGTCAGATAGAGAAGGATGACGTGGGGGAGAAAAGAATAGAGAGGGGCAGTAATAGAAACCTGCAGAGTGATAAAGAGAAAGGCAAAAAAAATACACTGATAGAAGACTTTTCATCATTGTAAAGCTTCAGACAGACGAGGGGGGTTAAAGGAAGGAACATGCAGGATGATAGACTGAGTTTACAGCTGAAAAAGGTCTGGGAGGAAAACAAAGCCAGAAGACCAGAGGAGAACAGAAATTGAGAGAGACAGTTGTGTGATGACACCCGCGACTCATCTGCTCACATTCTAGCGGCCTGACAATTTCTCTCTTGCTGTAGAAAGTCTTGCTTCTCTCGTCTGTAGCATGGAGAATGGCGAGCGTCTGTCCAGAAAGTAATGCCCAGTTGCATTCAGGGGATGGGATGTTAAGCAAAAAGACTCAACCTTCCCTACTGGGCCAAATGAACCTGCTAAAATAACCGCTTTCCACAATCGGCTGTGTAATTGAAACCAGAATGTGCAGGATTTGATAAATTGCTTGACCCTGCAGGAATGTTAAGGTCGTAAATTTTTAGCGCATTTTGGCTGAGGTGTGCAGAGGTGTATGTTAAGAGCATGTCCATTGATGTGTGTGTGTGTGTGTGTGTTTATTATTTCAAAACATGGTCTTCCAGAGTTATGTCGGGGTGGCAAGACACAAACAATATGTGTGTGTCCACAGTAGACACATGCACACACACCTAGAAATTATACTGCACATTCACACTCCATGACCAGATACACTATAACGTGTGCTTTGTCTAGCCCAGCTGATGTCTTGTATAAATGCCTTTGTCCTCATGTAACTGTATTGTTGTTTTAGTTGTCCAAATTTGTCTAGTCCAAATCGATGTCCTGTACAAATGTCTGTCCCGACGTGCTGCAACCATGTTTTATGTTTCTGCAGAACAGGAACCTGCTAAAACCAGTTTTTAAACTGAGTAAGGCCCGTTTACATTGTAATGTAATGTTACTTTTAACTTTCCTTTATAATAAATATGAATGAATAAATGCTGCTCCACATCTTCAGTGGTTTACATCAAAGGAGTAAAATTAAAGGTCTTCTTAGGACAAGAGTAGAGCTGCTTAGTGAAGCTTAAAAGGGAGTACTTACATACCTGAGTATTGCTAGAATAGTCCAGCAGAAGTGCAACACTTACATACTGTTTAAAATGTACTATCACTTTTAAATGTGATGCCACAGAAAGACACACCTATTGTCCAACATTGTACACACATATCGCTATACACGTAAGTAAATTTTCCAAAATAATAATGTATGCAACTATTCTTTATTTTTATACAAATAATATGATATTTGAGTGCCCCAGTGTATATCCAGTATCTTCTGCATGCAAACAATGTTTTTTTTAAGAAGTACTATGCCTTCCTGCAGCTCCCATCTCTCCTGATGATGCATTTCAAATGTGTATATCCCTCTCCAGGTGCAAGTAGAAAAGTGGTGTTGTTTCTGCCACAATCCTTTACGTGTATAATAAGCTAAATTTTACTTTCCTTAAAACATTGTTTAAAAGAGCTGCTTTCTTTTTTACAGTTTGAAACATGTTGACACTTTGTGTCTGAAGTTAATGGTGGTAATGAGTGTCTCTCACACAATTCCGTCTTTATAACTGCTGCTCACATGCAGCTCCAACTCTTTCAAATGCTCTATGGCTGGCAAAGGTTGTCATTGTGTAATTATTGTGTGTCCATAAAGTTGTTCGGAATTTCTCTGAATATCTCAAAATGTTTGTTGGGCTGTAACTAACTAACCAATGACTAGGTAACTCACTCACTCACTCACTCTGAAAGACTTAAAATGATAACTTTGCAGTCAACTGTAAGTTCAGGTCTTGGACATCAGTTGTATTCAAGTTATGCATGTGAGGACAAATTAAAAAAAGAAACTGATGGGTGGTGGCCCAGAAGCAGGTTAAGAGGTAAAAAAAGAAAAAGAAATGAAGAATGTAGTATGTAGTATTTTACTTTAATCAAGTCAGTGTTTTGTGTGCTTTTATTTTTAAATGCTTAACATTATGTGCAGCCATTATCCCCAGAGTCGAAAACTGGCTTGTTGGCTAAGATGCTCTCAGCAGAGTCCAGCAGCCAATTCTGTGTAAACCACATACTAGACTGGACTCCATGTGCTGCATTGAAAACGTCCGCGTTGAGGGGGTAGCTCAAAACTAACTAGTTCATAATGTTGACTACTTCTAAAATTCAAAACTGTTTATACCTGATCTGTATGGCCACACTCAAAAGTAGAGCAAAAAGCTTGCTGTCATAGCTGCCAAAAAGTGATAATCATATAAGTCGATATAAGGGTGCACTCTTTTGGACAGTCTCTCATAGTGTTGTACTTGTTTGGCATGTAAAATGACAGAACTACTGTAGATGTGTGTGTAAAGAAGAAAAAAAAAATGTTGACAGAAAGTTTAAACCTTGCGTTCTCACTTCTGTGTACCTGGCCAATTGCTGTTTGTTTTCTCAGCTTCTTTGCTGTTGCCAAGCAAAAACCTGGGGACTAATACAAAGCTGATCGTCCATTGGTCAAACTACTGCTTCCACACCCCTCTTATCCGAGTTGCTGAGCTCCAGGTGGTGGACACCTAAAACAACCCGCCAATGTGGAAGCCAAACTCTACCCCCACAGCAGCAACTTGGTCCAACCCCAAAACAAGACCATGAATAGTGTTCATGCTTGTGAATGAGCCGATCACATGAGGGTGAGAGGAGCAAAATCTGGCAGACACCAAGGACAAACCCATCCTTAGCTGTCAACAGTTATGTTATCATCATCGTAAACATGTAGAGGAGTATGAGGAGGATGCTTTTATAGAACAATCATGGGCTAACTCTGATTAGCTGTACTCATGCAAAAGTTCAGCCTCTCATGGCAAAGCGGAGAGGAAAGTAGAACATACTTGTATATACAGTTCTGTCTGTTACGGATATGATAAGTTCTTGACTAATTTAAAACACAATTCAACACATAACAGATTGTAATAATAATAATAATAATAATTATAATAGTATTGAAAAATCCACACTGCAAAATCTGACAACTAAACCCAATGGCAAGAAAACTGGAATGGAAACTTAAATCAGTTTAAAATCAGCCAAATGCAGACAAGTCATGGCCATTTTAAAAACTAATTTATTCAGTTCATGTATATTTGAACTAGCCTCATGTGTATGTATGTCAACAGTGCTGAGGGCATGGAGAGCCCAGCCAGGACAGAGGCTATAGAAAGGTCAACACAGTGTAAACAGAGGCTGCCACACGATTTACGATGTTTGCTGGCTGCTAAGACGAGGGGTCTGCACATTCTCACAATCGTAATTGCTTTTTGCAGCTTTTCAATCAGTCCCACTTGGTGGATAATGTTTTTGTATTTTTTTCACCTCTCATTTTCCCCCCTTGTCATCAGGGAGGCTGCTCTGTGTGTCGGTAGCTCCCCTTGCGTAGCTGTGACTCGAGTCTTAACGTAAGCAAAAGTCAAAAGCTCCAAAATTCTTTTTTTCTTTGTTTTTTGTAATTAGGAGCAGACATTTCTTTCTCTCCCTCTATTTCTCTCGCTCTTTCGAAACCCCAACATTGGCCACTCTGGCCGACTGAAAAGGGGAAACCCAGTCACACATGTGGACATCTGGTTGGACATGGAGAGCATGCAGCCCCACAGCATCCCCCCCTCATCGCCTGTTGACGGTTGTTACCTGTGCCCCTGCAGGCCTTCATTGCCCAAAGAAATGACCTCTATCCAGAGCCAGACGCATAAATATTTCTCTTTCAATGTTCCAAAATAGCTTTTAATTTATTTTTTTGTTTTTAAGTTTTATGACCCTAATATTACGTGCATGTGCTTTGCAAGACACCGTGTCCTCTGCTTCACCCCTCAGGTTCACAATTGTAGTTTTTTTTTCTTAAGGCTTGAAGAAGGAAAGAAAAGTAAAAAGCATATTTGGGAGGGAAAGGTACACCAGAGAAGGATTTCCTTTCTGCATATCCTTCCAAGGACCCCCATGTTCCACCTGAATACTTGCAGCATCAGTTACTTTCTAGCAATGCTAGTCTTTTCTTACCTGTTAGCCCAAAGGATTTTACATCATGCAGACAGCAGAGAGACAGGCATATAGATAACAGCTGACATGCTAATCATCATGACAATTGGAAGAAAATGGACATTTAGGTTTAAATCTAAAACCAGCAATCAGCATGCATGTCTAAACAGCTATCCATACAGCCTGAACTGAGTACACCACATGTTGACTGCTGTTTTAACTTTGAGTTTCCTCACTTAGAATTCAGCTTTTCCACGCGTGTTCTTAGCCTCCCCATGACCTCTTTTTCTCTTTCTCTCCCTCCATCTCCTCAACATCACCCACATGTGTTTCAATGACCAGTTACAGTGTAAAGCTCTGATTCATCTTTCATGCAACAGATATTAAAATTTCATCAACACATGTGACCAAATGGCATGAACTCAAGCTCATTTAACTTGAAAAGAGAGTCATCCGACAAAATAATGGAATCCAACTACACTTTCTATTTAATGATAAGCTTATTTATGATCCTTAAATAATTTAAACCTCTGAGTACAAAGATAATATCAATTACACTTTTGTCACTCTAAACACTGAATGACATTTACTAAGAATCACAGATAGGATCACAAAGATTATTGTCTTTCAAGTGAAAGATATAAAAAATTGTAAATTATAGACAAAGGAAAAATGCCACAGCTGTGGCCCCAAGGAAGCTTTATTTGAGCATTCAAGCCAACATGAGTCCTTGAGTTGAAAGAATGCTCAAAGCAAGATTCACCGTGTGGGTGTGTTTTAACTTTAAAAACACACCCACACAAGCTGTGTTTTAGCTTACACAGCTTTTAATTTATCATATTGTGCTATGTATCAGGGACTTTAGCTGTAATTTTTCTAACACAAGTGGTATCTCCTTTTATGCAATCAGCACTTGGTCAGGCTGGTTTGAAAAAGTATGCAACAGTAGAACAAAACATCTCAAGTTTCAGTCGGTGCTGAAATAATAGTCTGGTGAAATATAGAGACAATAGAAGGGGGTTTCTTACTATACCTGTCCATGTGCCTCTCTGCCAGACATCCTAGTTCACGATTGCAAAACAGACATCAGAACAGGCCCAGCATGGCCTCAGATGAAATATGCCACAATAAATCCCCCTGCGTATATCTCCAGCATGCTTGCATCGCACTGTCCGCTGTGCTCAGATTTAGCTCCAGTGGTGACATAAGTTACGGCACTCTGTCTAAAACCACCTTGTGAGGATTTATTAGTTTGGCATACAACTCTAAATGGAGGAATATTTGGATGGGGGGTGAAGATTGAGGAGAAAGGTGGGGGACGGGGGAGAAAATTTATCCATTTTGCTTTGGGTGGAGACAGAAGCATTTGGATGAAGGACAGAGGTAGGATCGTTGTGAAGGAAAAAAAATAACTGCATGTCCGTGATTGACAAAATAAGTTTAAAACATTACATCATTGATCCTCTCTTTTAGATATTGACTACTTTTTTTTTTAAACAGATGTTTTTAAATGTTTTTGATGAATGAGAGATGTTTAGGAGGGAGCAATGGAAAAGTCATTGGTTTTGTTTTTATTGCTTTACAGAAATGGACAGAGAATGATGATCCGTTACCCTTGATATAATTTGTCCATTTTGCTACTTTCTACTGATACAAAACAACTGGGATTCAGCCAAATGTTTTGTGTGACTTTCTACATCTGCTGCCACCAGATGCTTGGTAGTTTTATTCTGGGAATCTTCTCTGGAAAACAGGAAGAGAGGCATTTTAGATTTCTGCAATAACAAATTATTTGGTATCAACAAAAGATGGACTGTGTATTTGAGCTGGGATAGCAAGACATAAAAAAGCACTACCTGCACAAAATCCAAAGTGGACGAACAGCTTTTGGCACCGCATTTTTCCCTACTGCTTTTTAAAGAACATTTCTTACATTTTGAGCAACCAGGGTCTGAATTTGGGTTCCTAGACTTTAGTGTTGGTCTTAAAAAGTCCATGCTACTGGCGTAATATTTTCTTGTTTCCCAGGAACTATTGGGGGGGGAGTGCCGAAAGTTGCTGGTTTGTCAAATGCAGGCCCTGAGTCTGCTACATGTTCCGTGCAGCATTCATTCCAGGCTTTATTCACACAGCATGCAAGCACTGGTTGCCAATACGGTCAATACTAGAGCTGGGGATTTATGTTTATTATTGCTTGAATATAGTTTTTTAGTTGACTTTGAGGTAAAGAGAGCAATGATCAAAAAAAGTGAGCTTTTGAATTCATTTGCTATTTATTTCAATTGACATACTAAAACAGAAAATAACCAACAATTACAGAAAACTGGAAGAAATCCATTTTACCTTTTTGTAGTTTTAGTAAAAATGTGATTTGATTTGTTGGAGGGACCCATCATCTTTTTAAATTCTCCACCAACACATTCTCACTCCCGACTCGTCAAGCACTCACGCTTTGTCAGGACTCCTCGGCGTCACTTTTTACCACTCTGGCTATCCCTTTGGCATCCATCTTCAACATGCAGGGTCAAAGCACTTACTCAAGGTAAGGAAGAGATTGTGGGTGGGGATTAAAATATATGTTCATGTGACACACTAGACATGAACTGGACACAAACCCCAGTCTCTTTGGTGAAAAGTCCTTTGTTTATTGTTAGTTCCTCCCTTTGGACTACTCCCTGGTCGCTCTTCATACTAGGTCAACTTACAGCTCCGTGGACGAGCAGTTGCCATGCACGGTGCATCACATGCTGACGTTAAAGGGTACCTTGTGTTTCGGTATCTGACACTAAGGGCCACTGACCAAGCACCAGTATGTTACTAAGTCGGGAGTGAGAATGGCTTCTCTTCACAGACTTTAACTGTGAAAAAAAGAAATGCCCCTAGCATCCAGATGTTTTCCAAAACTTGTTGGTAAGTGCCCTCTCATTATCTCAAGTGGTGAAAATCTAACAACACAGCTGGAGGAAATGATGAGAGCTGATTTGGAACAAAACAAGGTTTGAGGGAAAAGTGTTTTTTAGTTTCTAAATTTTCTTTTTCTTTTTCTCAAATTCAAATTCTTTTTTTGTCAGCATTAACCCCTTGAGATTTTCTGTGATTAAAGTAAACATTTTGAAAGGCAGATTACTTGCAGCTTGTATTTGTTTTATCCCCAGTCAAAGGTCATTAATGAACTTCCATATTACTGGGAGATGTGCAAAAACTAATCATGACCCCTTATCACCATGGATCTCATCAAAATAAAAGACAACAATCTCTTAGATTATCACAAGGCAATTCAGGGGAAACAGTCTCATTTACAGCAGCAATGTGACAGAGATGTTTCCAGAGTAGGTGTTGCTGATTCAGGGAAATCTGCTAAGTACAACCACAGTCTGGTTCTTACCTCTCAGCAGTACTATGGGGTGTTAGATGCCTTGCTCAAGAACAGCTCACAGGTTGCTCCGAAGGCTGAGTAGAGAGTGTCTTGTCAGGTCTTTTATCCAGATGTTTTGAGGGGAATAAAACAGAAAGGAGGACATTTTTTCCAGGAATCAGAGAGAGGAATGTATGTTCAGGGAACTCGCCCTGGGGCCCCTCCCCTACAGGGACAAAGTGGTGTCAAGTCTCTGTATCCAGGAGGATTAAATGTTTGTTTTCTTTGCATTCAGACATGGTGCTGAGGACCAAACAGCTTGAATCCCTACACGTCCTCACAACTCACAACAACACTCATGTTTATGCCTGGACAGGGAAGAGGTGGCTCATCTTGTCACCTTATCTGTGTAAACACAAGCACACAGTGGTCCTGGGCATTTAAATGAACTAAAGCCAGAGCTACCATTCTTAAACTGCAGTTACACTTGAAGCCATTTTGTAATCATGACAGTCCAACAGGGAAAAATTGAAGCATTGTAAGTCAGTGAAACTGCACAACTTTTGCTGGTAATTTTATCCTACAGTTCCTCAGCACAATTTTTGATTCATCACTAAATGTCAGTACATTAACCACAACAGTGTTATCAGTCAGCATAACCGCACTCTTGCACTCCCCCCTCAACATCATTATAGCTTCATATGATGTCAGACAAACATCTCCATATGTCCACGACCAAAGTCACCTCCATGTATGAATTCACTCTTTAAATAGTGCACACGAAATAAATAAAAATGCTGAGTTTGAGAGACTGCCCCAGTAGCCTTATTTGACAACAACTCCAGCAAGAGAGAAGCTTTTTCTGATTTCTCAGCAAGTTTTACTTGTCTGACGTTTTGTTGAGAGATGAAATAAAAAGTACTATCTAACTAGTAGTGTAAACTTGGGGATCAAAAAAGTGTATTTTAATGTGGACACTTGAGGGCCTCTCCCTCAGTTTGGGCTATGATTTCCCTTGATATCATCATAAGACGTAAAGAACTTATCCATTAAGCACTCTTAACTAAATCTGTCACAATCTCCTGCATGATTGGTTTTGGGAATATTGAGCAAATGCCCTCAAATATCCTTTATTTCGTCCTCTTTGCTTTTTAATTCCTGCTTCAAACCAAAATCAGACAAGCTTTTCTGTTCAACCTTTCGTCTCCAACTGACGCTTCATTTTTCTCAGATGCTCAACGGACCATAAACCCCTCGTCATGGACCGCACTCCTCTAGCTTGTGTGTTTTAGAGAGCCCCCTTGTCCATAATGCCATATAACATAAACACATTGTGTTTGATTGGTAGACATAAACATTGACTGTGGCTGGAGCCCAGTTTTACGCCAGGCCACAACTCACGGCCGCTGTTAACAGGCATGCTGCCATGACGGAGGGAAGCCAAGGTCGGTCACTGCCCCGCACACTCGGGGTCAGAGAGGAAGATAAGAAATAAAAGAATGCTGGGTTTATAGATAGATAGATATATAGATAGATAGATAGACCTACCTGCTTTGTACCAAATCATGCACATAGAGAATTGGCTGCGACATAGCGTCCTTCACGTTCACATACTTGCTTGTGTACTTTGTGTGCACCTGGAGGGCAGTGGTGGAAGAAGGGTTGTAGGTTAAAAAAAAAAAAGTCCTGTATTGAAAATGTTTCTTAAGTACTCAATGCAGAAACCTCCTCAAATTTTAGAAACTGGAAACAATCAAAACAGTTGTGTGTTTAATAGACTAATCATTTCAGCTGTACTTATACATATGTTGTTGGGTGGTTTAATTTATAATAAAACATCGCATTTTATACAGTAAACTACATTTCTTTTATGTGCAACAATCTTCATTTGTAAAGTAACTAGTGACTAAAACTCTCAGATACAGTACAATATTTCTCTCTGAAATGTAGTGGAGTAGAAGTAGAAAATGTCATGAAAAGAAAAGACTCAATTACCTGAAATTTGTACACACGTACAGTACTTCAGTATATGTACTTAGTTGCATTCCACCACTGCTGGAGGGTTCAAAAATATAGCCACTAAGGGGCAGATCAGGACGCTCCTGACATCAAACTATCTCTCCTGGGTACTTTTGATTTGGCACATTTGCAAACTAAACATGCTGACACTCACGGAGGTTACCGTGCTACAGATCATGGCAGAAAAAGCTCTAGTATTTTCTCTTCAAAACTTGTACAGCTGTTGTCTACTGCTGAATGTATTCTGCCCCAAATACTTAATTCTGTCCTGCAGTTGCTTTGCATTCATTTCTGATAGGATACGTGGTGCAACCATCTTGCATCGTCAATCATCGTCAATCGTCATGGTTGTAAACAACGGTTGCGGAACGTTGCCACATTGCAAAGCATTACATCATCTATCCTGGCTGTTAATTTGTGATAAAATTGCTGCTTTTCTGATAAATTGACATTGTGGCACTGTCAATAATGCAGGTTTACATAGAAAATAATGGGATCGGTCCGGTGTTTTGATGTGTGTTATACGCTGTGTGTTACATCTAGTGTGTGTCGCCCTCAACACAACTTGGTCATATTGGTGGCCCTTAGTTAATGGGAAATTGCATATGTTAATAATGGATGTGTTTCTTAGCATATAAATGTGGACTGATCAATTCGTTACTGATACAATGAAACAATCTTGTGTTTAGACGGTTGTTGCTCTACGTAACTATTTGGAGAGCTATTCATGTATTTGGCTCCACTTGAGCTTTTTTGAAATAGGATGATTGAATAGATTGATTTGTATTTACTGTGTCCTGTAGTGCACCAATTAGACAACTCAGTTTTACTAAAGTTGCTACTGTACAGATGTAATGCCAGTTTACATACTGTACTTTTGAACATGGTGGTTAAAGGCTATATTTAGTCACCTGCATTTGCTGAGTGATCTATGACACACCTACAAGGTAATTACTGAATCATGATAGTGTGGAGTCTTTTATAATTGAACTCCTCACTTGTACTTGATCAACCACTTTGTGATGGAAAGTATGTAACCAGATGTGATGATCTGTCAGGAGGTGCTTGGAAGACACAATATAGGCCTTGTTCACAAAGTCTTCTGCTTGATGAAAGTCGACTGATCACACTGGTATCATCGGGTCCATGTGGTCTTCATGGTGAACAAAGAAGATGCTGACAGCTTTCGGTGCAAGGAACAAATAACAAACAACAAACTGTCACCCTTGTCTTATGTGGCTATCTGTTTTGTGTTTGTCTGGCAGCAAAGATTAGATGTGTACTGCAACAGAACAATGGATGATACATATGCATTACTTGTGGTGGGTCCCTTTGGTTAGATTAAATGGAAACGTGTTTCAGAGAAGTTGAGTTTGAAAATCACAAAAACAGGGAGAAGTGTATTCCAACATATATTTATAATATGAATTAGTTCATGTTATAAACAATCACCGCATTGTACATGCATCTAGTAAGGGAGACTGCACCATACCAGCTTCACTTTATTTTATGTTTTATGTTTGACTATTCACCATGGAATTCTTTAGTTATTGTATGACAGCAGGCAGTGCATCTACAGTTATTGATATCTAATGCTTAGACAGGACGCAGGTTTTATTACACTACCACCATGACGCACACTCTCATAGAGCACCTTACCATGCATACTGAGTTACAGGGTCAGTCTCTGCCCTGTCACTGCAAGCTTCTCATGCTTATACATCCCTTAGTAAATTCATGTGGAATTCTTTTATTTATTTTTGATTTAGTATCTTTTCTGTTCTTGTCCATATTGAGTATGTATGTGTATGTTGTGTGTGATGTCTTTAAGCTACTGGGACCTGAATATCTCCTTGGGGATCAATAAAGTATCTATCTATCTATCTATCTATCTATCTATCTATCTATCTATCTGTCTATCTATCTATTCCAAAACCTGCGATGTTCAAGTCCTGAATGATTCTGTCCTCCAAAATAATTATTTTTGTAAAGGCAACGAATATGACTCCTTTATTCACAGTAATACTAAACCATATTGTACTTAAGTACTAATGTTCATTCCCGCAATCATTTTGAGAGTGGGTTTTTGAAATAGTAGAACATTTATTTGGAACTTTAATCCTCCACTTCACACATGTTAAATCACACACTTTTAGGTTGCCACTCAGGTTACCTCTTCGCACAAGTGCTTCTTGTTTACCTTGAAATTGTGTTTGGTTCATTGGCATTCCATTTGGAGGTGGTGACCCTGCTTAGCCTAATACATTCAGCTGTGCTTCAGTTGGCTAACACTAACAGACCTCTCCTTCATCCATCATGGAGCTTAACAATAGCCATGTCTTCAGCTGCATCTGCACTGCTAAAAGCTTTTCATGTAAAACCTGTAGAGCTGCTGGGTGTGTGGTGGTGGCTGTGCATGTGTGTGTGTGTGTGTGTGTGTGTGTGTTGGTGTTTACGTGTGTTCAAGCGTAAAAGTGTGCAATTTGTATTTGTGTGTGTGTATGTGTGTCCTGGGGCCTGCAGCTCTCTCTCAAACCTCTTATCAGATGGATGTGTTTGATATCTCCGCTGCCAAGGTTTTCCCACATATACATAAACGACCGACCACTGGCGGTTTGCACTGACAGAGGCACATTGCTGAAACTCTTACATGTTTAGGAGTTCTGTTTCAGTGCTCTTATGTCACCCACTTTCCATTTCAATCTTTCCCATAACGTACGTTAAACAATGTTAACCCAGCTGATGAAAAATGACCTCATGTTAAATTTTTCTTCTTCACTGACAAAAGCGCTAATTTATTTGAAAAACCAACATGGCGGTTAAACAAGGGAGTGTGCAAGCGTCAACAAGCCGCCCAACCAGACAAGAGACGTCTTCATTGATGTCAGACTAGCTAGCACTTTGGCCTGTCAGTGTCTCATGGGGCTGCATCAGCCATTTGCATAAGAAGCCTTCTCTTCATGACACCAACGCCTCGACAGATGTCAGCCTAGTGAGCGAAGTTTGTCATGTCGTTCCATCATTTCTAAGCGTCTCCCATTCTTTGTTCTTGCTCTTGCTCAGCTTTTACACTCAGCATTATTATTTTGAGGTGAGTCACATCTCATCAAGGCCGTGCTGGAGTTGTCACAGTGTTTGAAGAGTCACTGGACAGTCATGAATATATGGACATAATACAAGTGGGTCAATTTTCAGGGGGAAACATGTAAAGTTTCATTCTAGATTTTATTGGAATGAAAGAACTATTTTACTTTGGTTTCAGCTAACAAGTCATTGGGGGTATTAAATACTCTATATGACATATGATGAACTGTAATAACTATTATACTCTTTTTGAAGCCTTCAATAACTTTAGAGAATTGAATGTCTTAATCTTGAAAGACGAGTTAATGAGACAGATTGCTGTACTAGAAAAGTTGAAGAAATAAACTTAATTTTAAAAATGTAAATTGATTTGTATTTAAAACTCGGCATCGTCAAAATGTTAACTTGTTTTGAGAACTCAATAACTAAATAAGACTAAATGACTCCATTAGTAGGACATTGTTTTGGAGTGTTATAATGGCAAATGCAATTGTATAAAATTGTAGTAAATGTTGCAGTTGTTAAACTACAAGTAAAACGTGCAGCAAACATTGTAGCAGGGGGTACAAAGTAATAGTAATGGGCAGCAGTATTTTTATTTAATTTTTTTATTTTGCATTATAACTGCCATGTTCTTTTCAATAATTATCTTTTACATCCTGACTCTAATGCCACCACAATGAGCTTTTGGAAACCAAACTTGTGGATAAATCCACCACACGCACCATCGTCTTAACATTGCAACATTTCACACAAGCCTCATAAGAGAAAAAAAAAGTATGGCAGCTGAAAGACTCTCCTTCATATTTGGTTGGAATAGTAAGTGGCCGTTGGTGCTCCCTGCTGTTTTACGTCACAGGGGAAACATCTTTATCACAGCGTATGTTATTCCAAAACACAGCTTCCTGCATGGAAACGATCCCCTCTGTCCTCAATTCGCCTTGCCTCTCTGATAGACTACATTGCTTCTTATAAACTGTCCATGGTCCATAAATTGTGCAGCGCCGAGCATAACACTGCACAGTGTTGGCCTGCAGGGACATGCACATCCAAAGCCCCCACCTCTTCTCTCTGCCATGGCTGAGATCTACTTGGTAAAATGTGCGATGAGATCCCTGGGTTTAGAGGGAAATAAAGGGAAGAATTGGCGTGATGAAAAGTTTTAAACATGTAATTTCTCTGTGAGTGAGTATGGATATGATTGAACTCTGCCAATCTCGCATTTATTGACTTTCTGTATGAAAACCCTGTCTATATCTCTAGATGAGGCAGTTCAGACCATGTAGACAGTGCACACTTTGCCTTACCACTAGTGTGCAGTAGATTGTGAGCTGTATTTATAGTACGCTACTATATTCATTACTTTCCAGCCTTAAATACAACTATGTATCAGGTGTGCAGCTCCTAATTTGTACAACATAATTATAAAGGGGTTCAGTCACAACAGCCACATGCTGTTTATTATGTAAATATTTGATTAAATATATGCCATTGTAGCTTGTGACATGTGAAGTCACTCATTGTCATCCTGTCACACTATGGAATGAATTATGTTAAATAAAAAGTTAAAGCCCCTACATATAGGATTTTACTTCTTTTTTTTTCTTTTTTTTTACTTTGGCAAATTCTCATGTGAGCATCAAAAAGACAAAAATGTCAAAATATCCCTCTTGGATCCAATCCTTAGAAACGGAGAATGACACTTTAAGGGCAACACAGCATATATCAATTGTCACCATGGGATTGTTATATTTTTTGACATAATCATTTCTAAGACTCTACATAGGGGCCTAACGAAACATGGATTGCTAGCATTGCATATAATATGGTCCATAATAGTTATGACTTTCAGCTTACAGCAAGATATTAAATTGATCTAGGAGAGGGCATAATTATAGCACTATAATAATGTAGTATACTAGTAACATTAATGGCCATCAGAAAGATTAATGACCAAAAGTCCCTATGAGAAAAACAGAATGCACACACAGCAGTAAACAACACATCTGATAACATCATCTGCTTTATGCTGAACAGTTTAAGTACAAAACTGCAGCGAAGAGGCCAATTCCTTTGATCCACAAGGATCAACATGCAGCTAGACCTGGTTTAAATGGGACAAAAAGAGAGCCCACAGAGAATGATCACAACCAAATCAACAAATACATAAAAAGTTAAACATCAGAAGAAAAAGTTCTTTTGAGAGACTCAAAAAACTAAAATTAAAAAAACAATAGAAAGAAGAATTTTTTCTCAGAGAGAGTCTGAATGAGTGGAAACTTTCACAGTAATCATACTTTCACTTAATTAGAGAAAAGTGTAAAGTTGAATCAAAAGGGATAGATAGAAAATAGCCTGCTAGAGAACAATGCTTGTTTTTACTGAATACACTGGTTAGTCCTCTAACTTTGTTCACCTCCAAAAATTAAATCAGAACTGAGGTTACATTTAAATAACAATGTTAAGGCTACATTCATTGTTACAGTGGCTCCTGCTCACACACACACACACACACACACACACACACACACACACACACACACACACACACACACACACACACACACACAGATTTGAGGGTGCATTTCTAGCATGCTTAGAGAAACGGAGACAAAACAGCAGCAATGAAGACACACATTGTCACAGTCGGAGGGTGGACTGACAGGGTGAGAGCGGGAGGAGCTGACATTTTTCTTTACCCATCACAGATGTGGGGCTGATGAATATGCGAGATGGGTAGCACATTCACAGCCGCGCTTCCATCAATTACTACAGCGAAAGTGTGCATGAGAGATTTGTCAAAAACTACTTCCTTTTCCAGCTTTGTTTAGACTAAATTACAGAAGCAAAGATTGATCAATACATAAAATATGAATCCAATTTAATGATAATATATTATTTTTATTGAAAAGCACCTATCATGTCTCTTTTGGGATTATGACAGTGTTGCTCTGACTGAGGTAGAAATGTTTCAGAAATGTCAAATAGTTCTATCTTGTATTCAACATGTTGTCTTGTGATAATAGAGTTAGAAATGTTGCATTTACTTCAGTATGTTGTATTGCACGTCCAAGCAGCTGCTAAAATAATTGAGCATCCCTTTCTGTAAATAGTAAAGCTCACTATTTGACTTTTTTACAACCCAACAGTCTCTAAAAAACACCTCCACCACCCAAAACACATTTTGAGATTGGAGCATAGATTGGATTGTATGATGAATGGTGAAGTAGCCTGACCATATAAATAAACTAATGAAAGACGTGGCTCGGGGCCAATACTTTATCAGTATTGTGCTGTGGCTGGAATTTAGCCCCTCTGTCCTGTCTGGACTTGCTTCCTCACTGTTTACTTTTGGAGGCCAAGCAGTCATTCCCTGCAGCCCCTCAATGGCTTGACAGTGCACAAGGTGGAACTTTGAGTCAAGCTGCGAGACAGCAGAAATAAAAACTCACCCATGCACTAATGCGCGAGCTAAATGATGAGGGCAGCTCTACATCAAGATGGTTGACATCTCAAGGCATGAGTCTTAATTTATATCAAATTGTGCATGCTTAAAAACATGCAAGCTAGGGCAACACAATAATAATAATTATTATAATCCTAATGATAGTAATATTGATGACAAAACTGATAATATAGTGCTCAAAAGTTGATTCTTTTTTATTGTCAAGCAAAAAAATATTTTCCTAAACTTCATTAAAAAAGAGGAAAAATTGAGATTTATCAATCTTAACATTTTTCATATTTCCAAAATAAATGCTTACTATTGGTGACATCCTTTGTTGATGCAAACAATGGTGCCGTTCTACTGTCACCAGTCTAATATCCTGGCAGCCGAGTCACTGTTTTAGGCTTCAGTGCCTCAAAGCTCTGGGAGAAATTGTGAATTACGCAAGTGAAGTATTGGAGAAGGAAGGTGGGAATGATAATTGTGAATAAGTGTTTAGTCTAATAGAGACACTTCATAAGCAAAGTGTGGAGATTGTTCTACTCTGTGTCAAAGCTGTCTTTATTATTATATCCACTAGCAGGTGGAGGGCGAGTGGGGAAGGGGGGTGTAGGGAGTGGTGCCTGGCTATTATTGGATCCAGTCTCACCAGGTGAGCCCCCCCCCCCTCCTCTGGCCCTCCTGCCCTGCCTGGTGCTGCCAAGGTGACCTTCCAGAGAGAGAGAGAGAAGAAGAAAGAGAGAGAGAGGCGGATATTCAGGAAGGTGCTGACAGAAACATCTCTGGTTATTAACCAGCCGTGGTTTGCTTCTCTCCTCTGGAAAGGTGCGCTTGCCAGCGGCATCTCCCTCCCCGCAGCAGGAGCAGCTAGCAGGGAAAACACCGAGGCCAAAATCATGTTATCCCAAGCACCGGATATCTCTGGTCATAAGCTGGAGAGTGGAGAAACACACCACGCGCCCACAAATACTCCGAGCTCTGAAGATCCCCGCTCTGAATAAACTGTGCGTAATTTCTCCCAAACTATGTCGCCGATGTTTACGTGCTAGTGGTCTATATCTCTCTGAGCCAGGCTCTCTGTCACTGCCTGTGTCTGGCACACACTAGTACGCATGTCTCCAATTCCTGGGCCTCATATCCACACTCATACCTGCTGACAGGCCCCCCTTGTGCGCCATGACGCGTAAGATTACAGAGCGTCACCCAGCAGCCGCAGCCGTCGCCTCTCCCACAGAAACTAAATAAGAAGATTTACACGGCGCCAGAAAATTATTTTTTTTTGTATTACAGAACAGTTTTAGTTTTTTTTTTTATATTCCAGAGTAGCAAATGGAACTTCAAATCTTACCATTTAGCCTAATTCTATTTTTGCAAAAATCAGGAGTAAATATGTAAATATTTAAGAACCACTGAAGAGTCAATCCCTAATTTCGACTGGACTTTTTTTGCATATCCTTCATGTAGGCCTACCATTTGTTTCTGCATTTGACTTGTTTGCACGCTAAAACCTCTAAATTTGGTCTGTCGGGTCAAATAAAAAATAACTTTGGCTCAAACTGTGACGCGAGATTTTCTTAGTGTGTGTGTGTAAAGGTTAGGGGGGCACTTGAAGTCACTCACGTCACAGCAATTACGTCGGTATTCCTTATGGTCGTTTGGAAAGGGGGGGTATCGCATTTTGTTTGACGTGGGGGCCTCAGTCGGGCTCTGAAATTGGATCTCATGACTTCATCCCCCCCACACGAGCCGCTGCAAACAACATCGTCTGGCCCTGATGCTCCACATCTCAAAACTCAAAACTTTATAACCCCAGACCCATTATTTCTGTCCACAGAGCGCGTAAAATATGTACCTGAACCATATCGATTCTCCTGTTCTTTCTTTTTGTCCATATGCATGAGGTCAATATAAACTCTTTAACCACGAGGGTATGTTGTTACATATATGTTTAATCATCACAAGTTTTATGACCACTACAAGACGGATGCCCAAGAGCCTAAAGCTGTGCGCTTTAATTCAGAATATCGTTTTTCAGACTTAATGGAACTAATAACATAACAGTTAATCACATTACTTTCACTCTCTCTCTCTCTCTCTCTCTGTATCTCTCTCTCTCTCT
>NC_045749.1:4707100-4726232 GCF_008692095.1 Etheostoma spectabile | reverse complement strand
CTCTCTCTCTCTCTGTATCTCTCTCTCTCTCTCTCTCTCTCCTTTGCATTTCTAATTTTTTTTATCTGCAGTGGCTTGGGGTTAAACAAATGAAACGAGCAGTTCCTCCTCCTCCTCCTCCTCCTCCTCCTCATCCTCTTCTTCTTTTTCTTCTTCTTCTTCTTCTTCCTCTCCTCTCTGTGAAACATCAGAGGAGAGCAGACCAAACGTTACTTAGCCTGAACGCAGAGAGGCTGCAGATAATGAGAGCCTGGCTGCATTAAATGGACAAACAGCAATCCGGCATCTCCTGACCCCTCGATGCTCCTCTCGGCTCCATTGATCATCCCCCTTATGAGATAATGCAATTACAAACATCAATAAGGAGCTGCGAGGGGAATCATTATGTGGTGACAGTGATAAATGATGCTGCAGAAAATAGCGGGCTCCTCTCAAACAATCCCTGCGCCCAAGGGGCTTTTGAGGGCCGGGGCCCCGTCGCCAAGGAGACAGATGACATCCAAAATGGCCCCCGCTCAACAGTCCTTCTCTTTCTCTCTCTTTCTCCCCACCAACCGATTTTTCGTTTTTCTCTGCCTCCTTTCTTTCTTTCTTCTTTTGTTTCGAAACCAGCTGCCGCGCGACCTTTTGAAGGTGGAGTTTTTGGTTTGGGGGTTTGGAAAGTTTTTCATGTGAGGCGTTTGAGGGGTACTGTGTAGTTTGTGTCTATATCTATTTCATAAATTAGCTCAGATATTGGCATGTCATCTTGGCCATATGTGTATTTCCGGTGTAATGATTTTCGCTTTGGATGATGTAGGGAATTGATTGGTTAAGTATTGCTTTGTTGCACGCTCATGAAAAATCTCTACTGTTTCTTACATTTTCTCCCCCTCGAGTAGGACCATGTAGTTATAAAGCCTAAAGGTAAAAAAAGGCCGGTTTAGTTCATCTACACAATCTAGACACTCCTGGTTCTCTGGAGGAGAATAACAGAAAATAACAAAATATATGCTATATATCGCACTTCGATTTGGGTTCAATCTGTTTTTGTCATGTTAAATTACGGCCTATAAACCTGCCATTTTTATTTCATTTTTTTAACTGATAAACTCTGAACTAAAACATCCAGTGTTGCAGCTGTTTTTAGTAAATAAAATTCCAGCATGTATAACCTACAAAATATTCGACGTAAAAGGCTGTGCATACGTTTCAAATGTATAAAGTAAATAAAGGTAAATCCATTTTAACTCAAATCACCCCTCAACACACTGAAAGCAACAGGCCTCAGCGATCAGCAACCGGTGACACACTGGTAATTTGAATTAAAAAGCCTGCACATATTCTTGCCGTCGAGCTTTGTCATGACTTGTAGTGCAACAGAGAACACAAGGCGCACGGTTACTTGTCCAAGTTCCATATTTCAACCATAAAAGCGCATACATATCTGCATTGTTGTGGGAGGGAAGACAGGCCTGTCCGGGCACCTCCACTGCTCTGGAACACATTTCTGTTCCATTCATTACTCTGACAGTTCATTCCGCGTCGTGGTTTTTTCTTTCTGTGTGTGTGTGTGTGTGTGTGTGTGTGTGTGTGTGTGTGTGTGTGTGTTAAGTAACACACAGAGAGGTGGGTAGGCCTACCATCATCATTAACTCCAATTTACGATTTGAATCTCAGCTTTTAAAAACAGCACAAGTCAAACTGCATGTGTGAAAACTGTGTGTCTTAAACTGCAGAAGACACAAACAGTCAAAAGGCAAATGAAATTCACATCTCAGCAGAAATATAGGTCAGCTGTGACAAAAATATCCCTAAACATGCAAAATCACAATCCTGTAAAAGTTTTTACATCTGATAAATTAGAAAGCAGGTTGCACTAGTGCTCATAATGAAAACCCGTCTGTATATGTTTCTAATACATTCTTATTATTTAACCAGGAGTTGAGCCTCAAAATATTTATCTTAAAGAAATATCTAAAATGCCATTGGAATAAGACAAATCAAATTATTTCAAGAATTTAATCAAATGTATTTTTCATTCTAGTGGACAGGTGTGACTTAAGTCTAAGTTGAACACATTTGCACGTATTCAAACCGAAATTAAATTAAACGCAAATGCTTTGAAAACAAATTAAAAAAAATCTGACTGGCACAATGGTTGTTGAAAAGTATTTAAAGACAAATCTGGTTTTCATATTAAATATAAGACCGAAGAAGATGTTAAAACTCATTTTTGCAGCGCATTCTTATAGTGCAGCTATACTCTCTTTGCATTTTGTCTTCGCTTTTCCACTTATATCCAACTTCCACACGCATTTTTGTGTGTTTACGTCCGTGCGTAAAAGGAGAGGTGGTGCTGTGCGCCATCTCCAAGCATTTCTGCCCCGGACAGTTACCAGGCCTCCCTAAAGAGGGCAGTCAAGCATGGGCTTTCTGCTCTGTCTCCACAGCTCCCAGCGGCCACAAGCTCAGGAATTCACATTTCACAGCCTCGGATTTTCCAGCCATGGTGGAGAGGCGACGCAATTAAAACGTCGCCTGGGTTTTTTAAGAGCGTGTCTTTTTTCCCCTTCTTCTTCTTTCGTGTAAATAGAATTCACTTCGGCAAAGGCAGTAAAAACACAATAGTTGCGCGGAAGAGAGACAGAGAGGGAGAATGGGAGAGTATTGATTTACACGCTCATATTGTTATGGATAAAACAGACTCTCTCTTGTTCGCTGGTTTGAAAAAACAAGACACTGACTTTGGGATTCAGGGCTGCTCTCCGAAATGTATCAATTAGGCAAAAGTCGCTCAGCTCTTTTCCTCTCTTCTCCTCAGTCGGCTCAGCCTCTGCCTGCTGAAGTGCAGTGGAACCCGGAGACACCGTCGGCTGCAGAGCGCCGGGCTTCAAGCGGAGCCCTTTGACTGCGGGCAACAAGCCGTGAGGGAGAACTAATCTTCCCATTTACATGTTTGAAGCAATTTCACCTAAATGAATTTTAATGCTAAATGAAGAATAATTCGCTTTCTCTCCGAGCCCCTTTTTCCTCGTCTCCCTTCTCCACGTGTGAGAAAATTACAGCTGCACATTATCCATGGCGATGGTAAGAAGGTTGACTTAAGTGCATGTTTCTTTAAGTATAAATGTACCTCAATCGGCCTTTATCGACATGAAAACATCACTTAGGGTTTTTGGTTATGATTTAACAACTAATAATATGTATGTGCTTATATTTAATTTCTGCTTGTAGGACGATAATGTGAGACTAGTTATGAGTTCTGTTATTTGATCAAAAAGTATTTATTTACAACACAGATGTACATATATTATATATATACCCTTCAAAGTAAAAGCATAAGAAACATGACTTGTCTTCAAACGAATCTTAAAGATGTGCGTAATACATGTTTGAAGCAATGGATAATGGATGCATTGACACATGCGCACATACACACGATCCCCCTCACATGCGTACTGCCCCAAACACACACACACACACACACACACACACACACACACACACACACACACACCACACACAGTGACTTTAACAGATCTCGCCTGACAATTGATGAGCATTGGTTAAATCAAAACGAATGGACTGTGGTATAAATGGTGCTTTCCCATTGCCTCTCCCTGTTGCATCAAACACTGAGGGGAAGAGAATCCATTGGCCATGCCAGTGCACGGCCTTGTGACATAAAACACGTCAATAGGACACTGGAATAGACGTTCAGAGGCCCTCAATCACAGACAAACATGGAGAAAAACAGGAAACAATATGTGTGTGGGACACACTTGCAGTTTCCCATCCGCAGTGACTTTGTATAGCATTAGTTGAAGCTCTGTATCATGTCTATTAGCCAGTCATGTTAGCCATGATGACACC
This sequence comes from Etheostoma spectabile, assembly GCF_008692095.1. NCBI lineage: Eukaryota > Metazoa > Chordata > Actinopteri > Perciformes > Percidae > Etheostoma > Etheostoma spectabile. The sequence continues at coordinate 4,722,377 of NC_045749.1, read as the reverse complement.
GACATTATGTGGCTGTCCTCATGTGACCAGAGGATGAAATGGATAAAATTATGAATTGGACAGTGTCAATTGGAATAAAAACCCTTGTACCTCCAAAATGTTAGCTTCTCAGAAACTGTGTTTAGCTTGATGTCATTGTGTGTTTGGAGTTAATCCAATGAGTTATAAGAGAGTGGCATGACCCCAAATGGGGATAGAGAATTGTCTTAACCAATAAAACACTTTTCACCAGTAGTGAAACAACTAATCAACGGATATGAAAATGTTTGAAAAAAATCACCAAAATTGGAGTTTACAAGGTGTAGACACAGCAACACTATACAAGTTTGTTGCACCCTGCATGTATGTGGATGGGCTGTGTGTGTTGTATTTAAAACAAAAAAACAGGACATCTGAATCACTCTCTTCTCATTCAAATAAAGGCCTGGGAGAAAAGACAAACTTATCGAATTGTCTGTTTATTCACTTTTTTTCTTTTAAAAATGCATTGTGATTCAATGGCGGGAGGGGGCAGGGGGTCAAATTTGATGGAGAGACTGCACACACATAGTGTGGAAAGAAATCAGAAAAAAAGAGAAAAAAGTTCACATCCTTTTTTTAAAAAAATCTATTAGAAACAACATAATATGCAGAACAATACAATAGCATTTACAATACTTAAATTCCCAGTTCTTGTGAGAGTCCAGCGTAATTTTACAACAGTATACAGTATATTTTCTTTCTCCACTCGCTTCCCAAACTAGGGGTTGATATAGTTATACTTTTAATTTCTTTTCTCTTGCTTTCCCTCCTTCCATGTTTCAATCCACTATATTTTTTTAAAGGGCACCTCTTTTGCTTTGTTAGTGTCCTGTCAGATACAGACATTGGCTTCTCCTTGGTCCAATTCTATTGTCCCAAAGAGCGGAGTGCTCTTCACAGGAAGTCTCTTTTGTTTGCCAAAGAGTCTCGAATATATCACCAGGTGCTGCATTCGCTGAAGGTACAGGCAAAGGACACAGTGTTTCTCTCATGTGTCATCTATGCTCGCAATCGCAATCACTTGTAAAGGAGGAATCCATGTGAACCTAGTGGGCAGTGGCAAAATCGCAAAGTCTAGTGCCCACCAGACAAGAAGCAAGGGATCTGTCATGACAGGGGGTCATCTGGGTTGGACAGAGTTTAATCTTCTGTGCATCACTGTCACTGATACATAGACAAAGATTGTAGGCAGTCATGGAAGGTTCCCATGTTGTAGATATCAGCCAAATCAAATGTAGTTGAGTCTTGGAGGTGGACAGGGGGGTGGCTGTTGGTTGTTGTCATCAAGAAGTCAACGATCTTGATCCCATGTTCCTTTAGGCCTCTGTAAGACAGGTGACCCCCTGGTTTGCCCTACAGTTCTGAAGAAAAGAGAAGATCAAAATGATTAATCAATGTTCCGTTTTGCATTAGGTAATTGAGAGTTTACAACTGGCCCAAATATCGGTGTCTGCTGGTAATGGCTGATCAGAGAGAGGATTCATTTGAAAGTTTCTACTCAGACAATATCGCTGTTGTTATTTTGAATTACTATGTCCTCTATTGGTTAAAACTCATTCAAAGTCAACTGATAGGGACAACAACTTTGCACCTGGCGGCAGTAATATGTCAATTTGTGTATGTGTAAAGTTAAACAAATGAAAAACGCGAGTGTATGTGCAAAGTCGTGCAAATGTTATTAAGCACTGAGCTAGTTGTCTCCACTACTTGGGCAAAAAGCAATTGACTGAGAAAGAAAACTGTTGAATAAATTAGATGTCATTAAACATTTATTAAATACAACAATAGATCACACTTCTGAAAGCAGACTATCATGATACACTTTGAGGCCAATAGGACATGAACATGTTAGGACCTAGTGAAAGACCCTGGAGGAGGAGCAGTGTAGAATGTGGCAACTGCTGCAAACCCAACAAAGTACTAATCTTGGTCAGAATACTGACTCAAACACCCAGAGGAATGCTACTTTAACAGTAGGAGAAGACTGTTAGAAACCAAAAAAACATGATCGACTGGAAGTGATAGCAAGGTGCTTTAATTAACATTTCCTGGATAATCTGTTTAACTGGACTACAAGGAAACTTAAAATTAGTCTTTAATTTATCTTAACAGCAGTCAGAATTTGACTGTGTAGGTAAAACTATTTCAGGTTAGTATTAACATGACATACAGTTCACTGTTGTTTTAAAGAGTAATACTGATGAGCAAAGCTTGAATCACAAAATCTAAAAGTCATGTTTCATATACATACCGGAACCCCTTAAAGCTATAGTGCACAGTTTCTGTCTCACCCCATGAGGAATTCTAAGTAATGACGACAACCCTGTTGCTGCATCCATATGATTCAATCCTTTCATGATTGCGCACCACCCCCACCTCTCCGCTACGCAGTTACTAGTGGCCATGGCCTCTTCAGAAGAGGTAATTATCTTTACTCGATTTTCCGTGTGCAAAAGTCGTTGGACGAAACCAGTTTCTGAACATAGCCATACAAAGAAATACAACTCATTTGGAAATAGGTTGAATGTGACAGTGGTTCATTAATATAAAAAAGTAACGCACTAAAACTTTAAAGTGATGCAACCTGCTGCATGCCATCAAACAATAAAGTCAAGAAATCTACCTTCAGCCTTTTCTCTTCCTACATTTCTCTCTTTACAGCGAACAATAGCAGTCATCCATCTCTGCTGGTGCAAAGTCACAGCTGAGGAACCACAACCATTGTTTTCAAAACCAATGAGGAGAGGTGTGGCCCGCGGCCGCCCGTCACCTGAGAGCGCCCGGGGCCCCTTGCACACGTTTGCCACACATACAAGAGGGCCACTACAGACGACACAAAGGCGGGCAGGAAAATGGACAATGAAGTGCAGCCGGAGCACAACAGAGGCCTCGTTTGTTATTCCCCTCATCCATCAGTTTTCACCTGGACTACTGAGAATAGGTGTGACTTGTGTAAGAAAAGGGTGAGCTATTATGTGCGCTTTGCCCCCTGTAATTAGCTTTCTTCAATGAGTGAGGTGGTAGGGGTTACATATCTTTCTGGACCTTATGGCATCGAACCTGTGACCTTCGGATTGTGGGGAGTAAACTGTTGCAGCACAACAAGCTGAGCCATCAGCGATGCTAGCTTAACTGCATTGCAGACCATGTTCATGCTTAAAGCAGTCATCCATGACACTTCCATACAAGTGAATATCTGTTTTTCAAGCTTTTGAAAGAAAATTGTAGCATGTTGGGTTGTATTTTTTCTGCAGTAAAAGTATTTCAGAAACAAAACTTCAGCAGAAATCTTAAGAAGCAACTAACTAAACACCACAACAATGACCATTCGCAAATAAAAATACCCCCCCCAAAACAAAATAAACAAAAAAAACAAACAAGAATCTGTAGGATTTCTATTTAAAGTTCTAAGTTGCTTGCATACATCCCTGGTTAACAAGAGTGTCCTGATAACTATAGTAAATACATGTCAAGATTCTAATAAACACTATGCGTGCTTCAAAGAGCATGCATTGCTAATAAGGTTTTTCACTTAATAAGCCAATCAATACATTGAACTGTAGGTCTCCTTTCTCAGACTCCAAGAGGGATTCCTGAGGGGCCAAATCAACAGGGACACACAATCACATGGACAATACGAGGGAGCACAAAATCCCCATTGGGACCTGTTTTTTCCCAATGTTCGTTAATAGTAAAAGTTCATCCACCAGAAAGAGAAGTTGAGGGGGAGGGGGGTGAGGGATCTTGACCCCTCAACAGAAGGTTAACAAATTTGTGCTTAATGATTGGAGCAATGAATTCTGGGACAAAGGGTTTCCAGCCGGGACCAGCAGCAAATGGGTTACAGGCAGCGCTCACTCAAGCGTTCTGCCCGACATTTTGGGAAAAGCTGAACGCGGGGAGCGCCAGAAAAAAAAATTCCATACGCTCTGCGCCATAATTAATTCTTCCACTCCGTGATAACTATTGTCTTGAAACTGAAAAATTACAGTTTTCAGGGGCCACCCCTGGCTAATTTTGTGGAAGAGGGAAAGCAGGGCAGAGGAAGAAGGGGTAAGGGTCATCCGAGAGTCAGTCTCGTTGCTATCAAAGGCTCCGCTCGCTTCCGCATCACTTGCTGGGCTTCATCTCTGCTGACAGGTGTATTGTTTCGCAAGGGTATATAAGCTCTGTAATCATCATTGGGTAGAAAGCAGAACGCTCTTCACTAAGCAGGACTAATTGGCTTTAGTTTTAACTAATGTTTCAGTGTGACTGCTAGACACACCTTCTGTATCAAGGCTCAGCACTCCCCAGCACAATAACCGCTCAATTTAGCCCCTGCGGTAACAAAACCTCAACTCTGCTAATGAAAATTGCTTATAAAATATAATGAACCTGTGCTCTCATAATCAAATAAGATAACAGTTCCCCTCCCCCCTCCCGTAATAACCTATTAATTTAATTGGTCATGAAAGAATATAACACATCACTTACATGTAATTGACCTAGAAACGAAAGTAGCAATATATGATGGAGGCAAGCTAGCAGCTAGCAACGGCTAGCTAATAAAGCTGTAAAGAAATGACTAGTCGTGAAGAAGAGTAGAGTTTCTGTCACCCTCTCTCTTCCAGCTTGTATCTTCTTCCCTCCTTCCTTCCTCCCTTCCTTCCTTCCTCCCTCCTTTTATTCCCTATACCCCTCCCTCTTGTCGTTTACGCTTCTCTCGCTCGCCATCTCTTCATCCGCCCCTCCCTCTTTCTGTCTACTCCTCTGTCTTTTTTCTTCCGCTGTCTACTCGTCCTCCCCGTGCTTTGCCCGTCTCGCAGAGGATTCCTCTGGTGGCCCAATTACGAGATTCAGCAGGCAAATTGAGGCTGTTTAAAGCAAGGTCTGCTGGGAAGACTAGCAGCTGCTGGAGAGAGGCAGCTTGGACACAGCGAACCAGCCCTCATGTTTACACACTCACACACATAAACACAGACACACACACACGTCTATCTAGAAAGCACAGCCTTTCTATTACCACGTCTCCTTGCAAAAATGCCATTTCGATGTGAGATGTTCTTCCTTTGCTTTTCTTGTGGACATTTGTGACAGAAACAAAGGCGATATTTCCATTGCGGCGAGCACACACATGCACGCAAATTCTATGGAGGGTTAATGGTCTCTATTTTTGTAAACTGAATAAGTCAAATCCATTGGTCACACCTCTGGTGATGGCATATTTAATTTGGATCTAGTCAATTAGGCCCAGCTAAGCTCCATACCCTGCTGGCTACCTCCTCCATTTTGCACTAGTTTGTGTCCCCTCCCTGTGCCAGGAGTAATCCTATTACTATACACACACATGCACATACGTAGACACAGTTGTACAGACATGCATGTTTGTAAGAGCGCACACACCCACACATGGGCAAATGCATGTATCTCACATATGAAGGTATTTATATGGTGTACACGCGCACACATACAGGTCTGTACAAACATGGGAACGCAAACATATGGTATAAAAACATAGACACTCACACTTAACAATGATGTTTCACAACAATTGGACCCGTAGCCACTTTATACACACTGCACTGTATACAACACCAAGCTTGTATACTGTACATCCAGAATTATGTGGGAGTCTATTTGGCCCTGGGGCGAGAGAGGGAGAGAGAGGAGGCGAGAGAGAGAATTAGAGAGCAAAAGAAAAAAGGTGTTTATGTGAAAGAAATGGAGAAGGAAAAGTGACAGTAAGAAAAAAAAAAAAAAAGGGAATTGAGAAAGAGCAAGCATTAAAAAGACAGAGAAAGAGAGGGGGGAGGGGATTCTTCTAGCTTGTTAGTGTGTGTATTAATGTGGCTCATGCATCAACAGCAACCCGGCAGATTTATGACACTTAAGGGGCGCTCACTACTCTCTCTTTCCTTGCACCAGTGACAACTGCTTACATTTTTACCAATCAGTCTGTTGCCATGGCAACATCCTACCTGCCCCCACCTAGTGTCCGACCCCACCCCTCTGCATGCACCCACTGTCCCGTCCCATCCCCGCCTTCTTTTCTACTCATCACCCCTCTCCTCCTCTCTCCTCTCTCTGCCCCATTTGCCTTCTTTCTCCTGTTTGACACAGACACACACCACACACACACACACACACACCACACACACACACACACACACACACACACACACACACACACGCACACACGCACACACGCACACACGCACACTCACATTACATATACAAAGATTTACTAGGTTGTAATCAAAGGCTCTTATCACCAGACCAAGGGTGGGACAGTTAGAGAAAGTAACAGAGAAAAACCAGCTTGGGAAGAACACAAGCGCGTTTGTCACAAACACACATTTTATAAGTCAGAGATCCGACAACACTTTAAATCAGATCCACACCTCCTAAACTGCAGTGCATATACACATGAATAATAGACCATATATCTGAGTCTAAGACCCCTATTGAAAATGTTGTAGACACATTGCTGCTGATCTGGTCAGTTAAATCTGTGAGTGTAAGTCAATGTGTGTGTCAATGTGTACTTACATCCCCCTTTGTGTTGCGATTGGTCAGACTGGGGCGGGGCTACATGTAGTGCCACTGACCTTCCATGCCCATGTTCATTCCCATTCCACCCATTGCTCCTGAGAAACACAAAGGGGGTGAATTTAAATGCAGAACAGTGCCCAAAATTTGACAATGCAATCTAAATAAAAAAAACTAAATAAAATCTAAATGTTCATTATAGAGACAGCAAATGCTTATGCTTTCATTGAGTTATTGCAACCAAGTGTAACCAGGAAAATGTTAAATGTTTGCAGACTGAAAGGAAAAACACTGAGGTAAATACCACAGATGGTTTCTCTGTGAAACTAACTTGACAGACAACATAGCAGAGAAGCATACTGGAGGGGGGGGGGGTTAAGAAGCCTGACAGTTTATCCAAACCTGCTGACTTTGAGTGGAGGGTGAGATAGGGTTAGAGTCTTGAATCCCAGAAAACAGGGGATAGAAGAGGAGGAGGGGAGCTTAAGGACAAACTCTGGGATTAGACCTGATGGCGTGAGAGAGAGGGACTGAGAGCAAGTTAGTGGGAGTGAGGAAGGAGATGGTTGTGTAATGTGATTGACCACACCTGTTCTGGTTTGTGTGTCGAAGGAGGGGGAGGTAGCAGTGTGTGGAGTATGCGTGTCTGTACAGTGTGTATCTTTATCACTGTGTATGAGGGTGCACATGTACTTCCCAGCTTACACGTAAACCACCACACAGCGACCATATAGATTCCACTAAGTGCTTGTGTGTGAGGAAAGACATGGTGTGTGCTGGTAAAATAAACCACCAACATGGCAGATACTGTATGAAACACACTTACACCTAGAGATACTATCAGAAGTTGAGAAAGGAGCTAACAACAGCAAGGAAATAAAGGAGAAAAATGGCAAAAGCGAGGGAGGAAAGAAAGGGACAGACACAGAGAAAGCCTTACCAGGTGGTCTGATTCCCATGTGCTGCTGGCCGTCCATGACGAAGCCCCCCATCGGCTGGCCATCTGGATTGTAGGGAGCTCCTTGACTTACTGTGGATGGAGGAGGAGACAGAAGGAGGGAGGGATTGGAGGGAGGGGACAGAGTGGTCAATTAGTGCTTTTAATTAAGGCTCAGTGGCCAAAGCAGGATCATCTGTTGGCCGGTGCACGCACAGAGAGCCAATGTTGTGTTTTAACGTCTTTCTGCTCCGGGTCTGTCCAGCCGGCTCTCCACTGTAAGCCCCTGGTAGACTTTAATGCGTCTAAACGCTCTAATGGGGATCGGACTGAGTTCAACACACACTACTGTTTACTAAGGTGAGATTTGAGCCATCTGGAGAAGGTGACAACTGTTTCAGAATGAAAACCAATAAAACATGTTCACATGACTAGTGGCCTTGTGTGGATACAATTATTTTTAATTTAAATACAGAGTTTTCTCTCTTTTTAAGTATAGCTTTAAAGTTGTTAAAATCATTAAATTCCACACAGTTGAGAGCATCATATATGTTATGTATCAGCTTGTTTTAGCTCTTTGATTGTACACAATATGCACCAATATTCAATCAAGAATTTATGGTAACAATCTTTTTCTGACCAAATTTATTTTGATTTTGATTTTCGGTATTTTGAAAATGAACACCTAATATTTCCTGAAACTTTATGAATATAAAAACTTCAATCATACATTGTTGCTATGTAATGCAAAGGTGAAAACAGAAACATTTATGTAGAAAAAAATGGCACTTTTAGCCTTAACACTACTATGTCACTACCTTCAACATAATTGCTGCTTTTATTAATATTTGATTATAAACATGATCAGAAGGACAAAATCCATTCCAGGCTGAAGCTTTGATCATTGTGTTAACAATGAGTCATTCTTGCTGAGTGGCCTCAGAATTTGCTCCTACCTAAAAACTTTATTTAATAAATACTGCCTATAACTGAGCAGCAACCATAAGTGAAACCTGATATGGTTCCTATTTTTTGCTCGCCTCCATTGTTCTACTCTCATAGAAATCCACTTACCTTCGAATCAGGCTGTTTGGGGGTCAGTCAAGCAAAAGCAAGAACTCGGCCCCACTGAATGTCTTTGAACTTTACTGCGCCCCTAATGCAACCCTGACCTCTGACCCCTATTACAGGTAATAAAGTTTACGGCAGTCCAAACCAAGCCATGCACCAGGGGGACCGCTCACTCCCCTCGCTCCCTGAAACAGCCGCAAATAGGGTTGACTGGGGCGGGGGGGTAAAAACAGGTCTGGAGCCAAAAAGCCAAACAACGGTCACCCACAAAAAAAGAGATGGGTGTAGGTCTCCTTATGTTTTGGTTTGAGCCAGGAGGAAGGGTAGAGTGTTTTTTTTTCCTTTGCCTGGTTGGGGGGGGGAAACTTTACTAAGAACACAGCTAGTTTTGTTTACAGGCTAAGAAAAAAAATTCACTCCTTATTAACTAATTTTCAGCCAAATAATTAGATTTTTTAATTAATGAAAAGTTTATCACCCCAAATGGCACTTCAAAGTTCAAAGGTGATTAATGGTTGCTGTTAATGTTGTAATGTTTTGGTTCTTAATTTTAGTGGTCAGTCACGACAGTGAAGGGAAAAGCCCCCTCACTGGATGTTTTGGACATTCCAGGATGGGGGTTCAGTCCTGTATTTACCAGCTGAGGGGCCTCCGGGTACATGGAGTATGGACGGCTTTCGCCTGCGTGACTTGAATACAGTAACTATAGGAGACTTGCCTGCACGGTTTGACTGGTCAATCATGGGCTGGACTATTCTCCTCCTGGCATTAATGAACCTGAAGAAGATGACGAGAGGAAGGAGAAGGAGGAAATAGAAGGGACAAAGAAACAGAAACACAGTCAGTGTATTTATCACAACAAGATCAGGCAAAAATTGCTGACTGAGACCTTGGAAATCTTGGCACACAGTACGAAAACAAAACTATTGCCAAACCAGTCTCTTTTTCTTACCTAACCATAACAGAGATATGGAGAAATTATTCTCCCATAAGCAACCCTGAGCTCAGGTAAAGCCCCAATATAGTTACGGCAAAAGTCACATCTTAACAGTGCTGCTAATCGACTTGTCACGACTTGTATAAACTTGCACAGCCTCAGCTTATACACAGTCCCATCGGCCTGAACACTCGAGTCTTTGTGGGGCGAGGCTTAACCAGGATATTTCTCTCCACCTGTTTGAAAAATGTCGACCCATCTCGCTTAGTTGGGGACGTTCAACCTTACAACAAGCTGAGATTGCTGACTGTTTAACACACTTGGCTTCGAGCGTGGCAGTGTTGAAAGTGTTGCTGACAGAAACATGTCACGTTGCCACTGGTGAGAGGCATTGTTTTGGGTGATACCCTGTTAAGACAGGTGACCATGTGTTACATTGTGACAGCAGGAGCTTTTTTTAGTGACTATGCGTGTGTGTTTTCACAGGAGCAGGATTTGGTACATAGAGGCTTGGACAAAACCCTTTACCCCGTGACCTCCAATAAAAGCACACGGTCAGAACATTTACTGCGCATGCACACACACACACACACACACACACACACACACACACACACACACACACACACACACACACACACACACACACACACACACACACACACACACACACACACACACACACACACACACACACACACTCTTAATCTCTCTCCCTCTTTTACGTCCATTCACACAGATTCACGCCCTTGCACACAATCCCACAGGCAGCGCTCCGGCCTTGCTCAGTCTAACCCTTGTGAAATGACCCTTTGACCTGTAATGACCCCAAGGAGAGAGGGCTCTTGGGGCTTCTGACTTGATTTATGTGTTCCTGCTGTTGCCCCACCGGACACTTCTATTTCATCTCTAAAAGGGGGAGCATTAGCTGAACTTTAAGGACACAATAGTAGTGCAATACTTCTAAAGCTGGAAAAAAGAGCATTTAAGAGGTCAAAAGAAAGGAGAGGAGGAGGGACAGGAACAAAAGGACACTAGCTGGTGCATCTGTTTGACCCTTGATAGGTGAATGGCTTTATATCTCTTTAATATTCCTTCTCTAACTGCTTTATGGTGCTACTTCTTTTTTTCTGCCTGCTATCTATCCTGTATCACCTTCTACCGACATAGCTGCAGGGTAATGAGGAGACAGAGAGTGAAAGAGACAGATAGCAAATAGAAAGGGAGAATTATTCGCAGCCTAATTGTTCCCCTGCATTGATTTGGGATCATTTTTATATCTTGTACTATAAGCCGCTTTAGAAAAATTGTTAATTTTTGACAGGGGTGCAAAATGAGCTTTCTGTGAGGTGCAATGATCTTAGAAAAAGAAAGAAAAAAAGCAACGGGAAATATCAACCTTTGAGCTTGATGCTTTGGCAATTTTGTAGTCTATTCGTTACAATATGTTGAATTGGAATTTGGGAGGAGAGAGACAGAAAGAGCTAGTGAGAAATACAAGAATGCACTGACATGGCAGCGCACCATCAAATGAGGGAACGTCTGGAGTTTTATCACCAACACCCCCTCCCTCCCTTCATCCTCGCTACCCTGTTTTGCTGGGGGAGATATGGGAGGAGGAGCGAGGGAGAGAGGGCAAGGAGGGTTGTGGAGGCCTGAGCATTCCTTAAAGTCTCCTCTTCTCTCTTCTCCTCTCTAGGCCCGTTAGAGCAGGACGAGGTCATTTTAAGGCCAGCATTGGCTAACTGTTGACCTCTCTTTTTTTCACCTCTGTTCTTTCTCCCTTACACTTTTCTTTCCTTCCTCTTTATTTCTCTCATGCAAAATGTGGTTCCTTCAACCTCCCTCAAAAATACACTGATGCAACAAAGGAGGTTGTTTTGGCAATAAGCGTTCACTTCTTAGGAAGTCAGGCATTTGTTCCTGGTACAAAGGGGCTCAGGGAGGAATGTAATAGACTTGTAACCTGATGTGACCTCCCAGAAATATGGCACTATGTATCAATGAAGAAAAAAAACACTATCACTGCTACTGCAGCTACTCAACCTACAAATGCTGCTCTTAAAAGAACAACTACAGTGGCACTGCCTCGCATACCTCCCTCTCTGTCCCCCTCTGTATCTATTTCCTTCTCCTGCTCGCTCCCTCCTTATCATTCCTTCCCTGTATGGTGGAAACTGGCGGTCCACCTCCCAGCAACGAACTCACACTCTAACCCACCAAACCCCCTCCTCCTTGCAAGAACTCTCGTCAGTTTCCTGTCCCTGTCGTCCCCATATCTGAGGCCAGATGCACCATGGGGGCTGGAACAAAGGATAAAATGCCTCTCATAATAGCAGCCAGGGGAACAGAGCAATGGAGAGCGGGAGAATGGGAGGGAAGGAGGAGTGAGAGAGAGAGGGGGAAAAAGGCAAGGGGCTCTGGTCTGCTAACCAGACACTCTTGCTGTGACGGTTAATAAGCTGACAGAGAGAAAGACTGTGACAGAAGTAGGGGTGAGAGAGAGAAAAAGTGGGGGAATCAAGAGAGAGGAAATAACAGGGGAAAAGTCCTTAAGAGAGATAAAGAGTGATGGAGAAACAGAGAGGAAAGGGAGAGAAGAGAAAAGCGGAGCTCCTCTATAAGGGGGAATGAGGCTTCACCTTTGCACGACCCCTGGGTGCTATAGGGCCAGTGTTTATGGCCTGTTCATTCCCCTGCCTCCCATCACAACACAATGAACTGCACTATTCAGCTCCACTCAGTGCAACAATAGCTAGGCTATTTTGGCATGACACACCACTGGTGGTACGCATAAAGTTGGGCAAAAAAACATCAAAAGACAAGCAGAAGGAAAGAAAATGACTTAAAATGTGGCCTTGTGTAGGTCAGGGAATCCAGCATGGTGTGAACACTGCCACGGGTATGAGTTTGATTCCCATCGTGGGCACACATGCTTGACGTCAGCATGTATCCATGTATCAGTGGATCAAAAACATGTCGGCCATATGTTACACCAGAACTATAGGCTTTTAAAAGTCATGTGAGGAAACTGGGTGAATTTGATTCTTTGTTGTTCTGCCTCCAATCTATTTCTCCTTCTGAGATTGCTAATGTCTGGATTAATCCTTCCGCCCCTCTCCCTCCTTCTTTGGAAAGAGTGGAACTGATTGCAACGGCGTCTGCCAAGCCCTTGCTAATGTCCTATTCTCATTACACCCGAGACACACATACACACACACACACACACACACACACACACGCACGTACACCGACACACTTAGTTGAGGCAGCCGCACACAGGTGTACACGAAGCACACGTGAAATGCCCAATTAAAAGCAAGAAATTGTCTTTTTCATCAGCTGCCTTTGTTGCGTGACCAATTAGGGGATAATTTAATAACGAGCAGTGGAAAGATGCAGATTGGATATACAAAAGGTTACTCTGCAAGCTCAATGATTTAAATTCATGTGGAGTTCTCAGTTTCTGTGGCACACATACTCACACACATCTCCTGAGCCCACCACCAATATTATATTAGTAACATGAGACACACAGACACGCACAAATGTGCACAGTCACATACACGTCCACTGCACTCACGACCAACATTACATTAGTAATCTGAGAGAATGTGCACCCACATGCACAGGCCTGCACACACCTCACGTTTATACAAAGTTGGATATTCCAGCACATAAGGAGCCAGTGGTGGATTTCAGTGCACGCCGACAGAGGTTTACATATTCATATTCATATTCAAACCTAGAGCCACTGAAAATAACTGTGTAACCACACACTCCTCCTGCCTGCCAATCAATTTGATTTAAAAGCACTAAAAAGAAAGCGAGCTCTGACGGGTAGAATCATGTAGCTTATCATCAGGTTGTCACTGCGCGGCTAGCATCGATTGTCTGCTGCTCAACCACAATTAATGTCTAAAACAAATATCCTTCCTACTCACTGGTGAACACACAGACACACAGACACAGACACACACAGACACACACACACACACACACACACGTCCATTCTTATGTCACAGCTTGTATCCCTGCAGAACTTTATTATCAGGTCCTGTGTCCCAGCACATCTCCATCTTCTTAAGTAATTAGTTATTTTATTAGAGCTCACACGTTCTCTTATGCACAGCAGGGGGTGGCAGTGGATTTGTGTGCATGTACCTGCACACTGCATGTGTGTATGTATGTATGTGAGCGTACTGCATGTGGGTGTGTGAGGGAATTACAGTTATGAATTTCTCCCCTTGTTCTCCTCAGTTGACGAGTTAACTCATAAACCACCTCCTTCTCTTTTCCCCACATAGCTCCCTCCCTTCCTCTCTCTCCTTCTGTTCTCCTCTGTGTCATTCTCAGGTCTTCTATTAGATGTTTCAGAGTAGTTTACATAAACTAATGGAGCTACTTGCAGAACTCTATTTGCATCCACAATTCACTCTTACTGTATTACATTGCATTTATAGTGTTTGCATGATATGTATTTGCGCCAATACTGCTTAAACAACTTAGACAGTATTTAAACACTGAAGAGTAACTTTACAAGTGCCATGATACTTCTTGGTATTCAGATTAGTACACATTCAGTCTATGCATTTAAGTATTTTCATGAATGAGAATTATCTTTCATATTTTTTTTTTGTTTGTTTCTACATTTTTGCTATAAGGGAGATTGGGATAAAAGGAGAAGAAAGATAATTTAGAGCAGTGGTTCCCAATGTTTTAGGCTTGACACCCTGAACGCAGATTGATTTTGAATAATGTTAAGCTTTGAGCCAAGATGTGGATTGTGCAAAAAGGGATGCAACTATCTATGAGTAAGCTATACCTAATATTGTGTGTGTGTGTGTGCGAGGAGACTATATGGCCCTTACTTTTCCTGTGCAGCTTTCAACACGTACAAACACATGCATACACCAAATCACAAACGTACTCAAGGCACTCATTCTGCTACATGCGCTCACTTGTTAACGATTAGCATTGTTTTCACTGTTTTCCCCAAAGCTGCTCAGACCAATCAATTGCCTACACATAGCTGCACGTTGCAGGTCCATACATCTCCTATATACAAAAACACACCCATCCCATGATCCTTTCTGCTTCTAAACGTTTGATACAAAAAGGCTGTGGGTCTGTGGAAAAGGTGTGGTATCTTATATAATACCTAGGGTTAGCTGTGGCACTGTGACAGACATAAACACACATGCATGTTCACACATGAACACACTCCAAAAAACAATATGAAACACGCACGCACGCACACACACACGCACACACGCACGCATACACACACACACACACACATTTGACAAGTGAGGTTCTGGGAGTCACATGACCAATGAATGCTACAGCTAGGCTGTTATTAGACAGGAGGCCTGTGTTTTGAGTCAGCAATGCATACAAGTCTTTATTGGCAGGCAACCATCTCCAAATGCATGCATAGCACAGACCCACCCACTGATCAGTACACGTTGGTCTGCTGATCCAGCTTCTAAAAACATGAGGTGGATTAGTTGGATCCAGTGCCACATATGGAGGGAAACATAAGAAAACAGTGTGAAATTTAAAAGAAGCTTTAGAATGAGAGCAGCCACAGGGTCACTTAATCCTCATTACTGCACACACATAAAATACACGTATGTAAGCACACACACACACACACACTCCCTTTTGCTCCACTACCCAAGAGCCCAGTGTCCATTAAGAGAGCCATGAATCTACCACTAAAGCTGGTTTTACAGAGTGGAGTGACAGGCTGGGTAACCACACACACACACACACAC
>NC_045749.1:4705062-4707090 GCF_008692095.1 Etheostoma spectabile | reverse complement strand
ACACACACACACACACACACTGGAGAAGAGTTCTCAGTGTGTGTGTGTGTGTGTATAGTGCGTGTCCATGACAACCAGGTGCCTCACAAAGTTATAGAGAGGAAATGTTGGCCACTTGAAAAACATACATGAACTCATTGGCTCTGACTGGGCTGCCTTTGCAACATTCACTGGCCTCTAAGTAGGACTTGCCAAAAGGCAAAATACATACCGAGGGTGGGAGAGAGAGTGGCAAGAAAGAGAGAAAGGAAGAAAAAGTTCAGAAAACATGAGACAAAGAAGACAAAGAAATGAAGGCAGAGAACAAGAATACAACATTACAACTCCGTCACTCTTTTTATCTTTGTTCCTGCTTCCCTTCACACACATTCAGACAGTCTTGGACTCTGTTGTCCAGTCATCCATCAATGCCAGAGAGAGGGTGGCTTGAAGCCTGGTTTTACCCAGAAACAACATGGCTGCCCGGTGCTGCCCACTCCACAAACTCCACAAACACAACATTGGACTGAGTCTGTGTCCTTTAGCCTTTGGGCTTGGATGAAAATGTATGTATTTCTGTGTGTGTGTGTGTGTGTGTGTGTGTGTGTGTGTGTGTGGTGTGGGGTGGTTGGTTTGTGTGGGTGTGTGTGTGTGTGTGTGTGTGTGTGTGTGTGTGTACAAGTGACTGTGTCTGTCTATGTAGAAGCTCTGTTAGCAGTACTCTCCTTGTTGTGATTTTAGTATTACATGTATTGCTGTAAATTAAACAGGGTTCACCCCCCCAAACACACACACACACACACACACACACACACACACACACACACACACACACAGATGACCAATGTCAAACAGAGACACTATTGCTGACAGGGCTTGCTGCAAACACACAGTGGTTGACCTAAATCCCCCCCATATTGCTTGTGTCATATCCTGTATCTGCGCGTGTCACTTCCCCCGCTGGCTCGCTGCAGCCATCGCTATGGGGATCCTTCTCACTGCCCAGAAACGAAGGCAGTTTTAGGCAGATGACATCCACAGTCAGCAAACATGAAAGGAGTGGATGTGAGGACAAACGGGTAACAGTTTGAGAAAAAAAGAAAGTGGAGTTTTCTTTCTTTTTTGTTACAGATTACATGCTTACATTTGAAATGTAGCTTGTTATAATTAGCTAAATCACATAAGTATATCTATTTCCACCTATTTGAAGGGGATTTATTTAGTTAACATCTCTAAAATAGCTCCTTGTCGCTGCTGACTCCAGCGTTTGACCAACACAGGGAACTTGAGCGGGAGAATAGTGGTTGACTAAAGGTGGTGAGTACGACAGCAACCATGTGTGCTTCAACACAGACCCTGGCATTACATTTCCTGTTTTGCCCCCCCCCCCTACTACAAAAGAAGGTTGAAAAGCAAGGGAGAGAAGAGGGGAGAAAAGAGGAAGGAATAAAAAAAAGACAGAGAGAGGGAAGAGAAATGCAGGTTTGGCCTCAGGCGGCGTGCTGTGATGTAAGAGAAACAGAACGAGTGAGAGGAAGAAAAGGGGGGGTTGGTTCACAGTGTATCTTTGCACATGGACACCTATAGTATGTATAAGCATTATAAGCACACACACACGTCTACACACATTGCTGTTGACACAATACAGTAAAGCTAGGGTGGTGTCTACACAAGCTAAAAAAGATTCCTGTAAAAGGCTATCTGTAGCAACAGACTTCAGACAAAAATATTGTTTTTGAGATGATTTACACATTTTAACACTGAGTTGAAATCTGAGGGTGAGATCATATCTTGTGAAACGTGTGTGTTCGTGTGTGTGTGTGTGTGTGTGTGTGTGTGTGTGTGTGGTATTTGGTGTAATGTCAGGGAGTTTCAGGCTGAAGCAACTTGACAGAGCTGCAGTGTATGATACAGGCTCTAGGGCAAGGACTGAAACTGGGCCTGCTAATTCCAAAACGCACGCAGGCACACTCACACACTCACACACTCTCACACACACGCACACATCTCAGAAGTCTTCCTTCCAACAAGTTCCAGCATCTCTCTCTC
>NC_045749.1:4703523-4705052 GCF_008692095.1 Etheostoma spectabile | reverse complement strand
AACATACTGAACCATGCAACTCATCTCACTCTACCTGTTTGTCTCTCCTTCATATTATTTAAAGGTTTAATACAAAATTAATAACTTAAAGTAACAAAACTGTCAAATATTGTCTGATTATTCGACTTTGTTTCTTGTACTTTATGACTTCTTTATGGCTTTGACACAGTGTTCCCAGAACATGTACAAATTTACTGTTTAAACAACATAGGCTCATTCTCCCTCCATGTTTTCCTGTTTTCCTTCCCCACTCACTTGTTCTCCTTCTCTCCGTCTCTTTCTCTCCTCTGTTCTATCCCCTGCTCGTCCGTTCAGAAACCCGATAAGCGGCATATATATACGTGCCACCCCTCTCCTTCCTAAGTAGCCTCAATGTCCATCCACTCTGCCCTCTTAAATACTACTTCTCTTTCTCTCTCCCTCGCTCTCTCCCTGTCTATGCTTTTAAGACGTTCGTAAAAGGAGGTCTTATTGACAAAACAATCGCTCGGCGAGGCTTAAACACTGCCTTTAAAGGGGCATTATTAAATTGCAGGCAGGAAGGGAGGGGGGAAGCAGCCAACAAGGGAAACCTGATGACCTTGCCATCGATTTTTACATCACCGGAGCGTTAGGAGAACTTAGCAGAGAGATACTGACTGTAGCCAGAGAAAGAGAAAGTAGAGAGAGAAAGACATTTTATATGTTACGCTTTGAGCTTTTAGCTGCTGCCTATTCAGAGTCGTTTACAATGTGTGAGTAGGTTAAGGGTTGTAATGTTCAAGGACACTTCTTTTTTTTTGGCTGCAAACCACAATGGGATGTTAATTAAATCTATGGCATGATATAATCCTTCATGTCCTCAAAATATATTCAGATATACAAACATAAAAACAGTTCAACACTGGCTTTTCTATGTGAAGTCATTAAAAAAATAACCTTTTTAGCATTTAACTGTGTAAGCATGAGTGTTTAAGTAAGTGTGTGTTCATTTGTGTCACGTGGTGACTTAGCTTTGTGTGTCTGCGGTATGCTTGTGTGGAAACAATACACTCCTATACTCTGTGTACATACCTAACCTGTCTAGAAAGTCTGTGTTTGACTTTGCATTTCTGTTTGTGCATGTACTGTATAGGTTACTATGTATGAATGTGTCAAAGTATTTACATTTGGATGTACACAGTATGTGTGTACATTCTCAATATATGATATTGCTGTGTTAATGTGCACATGCATTACCACACACACACTTTTTTCATTCAAATTGAGATTCCCTGGTGCAGCGTATTTCTGCCAATAATTCATGAGTGATCTGCGCCCCTTGCTGGCCTTTAGCATTTTTATTTAATCTGCTGAGCCCTACCGCATGCTCACTCATCAATAATACACACCGACATGTGTGTTAACACATCTATGGTGCGTGTGAGTGCATGAGAGAGAGAAAGAGAGAGACATACAGAGAGAGAGAGGGAGAGAGAGAGAGAGAGAGAGAGAGAGACATTATGTGGGTGTATGAGCGAGTGTGTGTGTGTGTGTGTGTGTGTGTGAGT
>NC_045749.1:4698451-4703513 GCF_008692095.1 Etheostoma spectabile | reverse complement strand
GTGTGTGTGTGTGTGTGTGTGTGTGTGTGTCATGCAGTGAGAGAAAAGGAGAGTGTGTGTTCATACTGTTCCATGCTGGAAGATGTGACATGATTGCATTGTGCGTTTTCTGTGTCAGTTGTACATGTTTTTTATCGTTAGGTCTTACCCTGTTGGGACAACAAGCATGAATGACCTGTGGTTCGTCAATGGCCAGCGTATGACCGTGAAACATGCTCTCACTAAGTGTTTTATGCTTTCTGAAGTCCTCCTTGCCTTGATGTCACAGTTGTAGACCTGATTTGGTACATGAGGCAATGTGTCTGTGTGCAACTCTGAGAGAATTTAGACATGCACACATTTGTGTATGTGTATGAGCAAGTGTGTGTGTGTTCATCAACAGCACTGACAAACAGAATCACTGCTAGGGAAATTGACTTCGCCAAATCAGTGGGTCAGGAGGTAACATCACCGAGGGTTGCTATGGAGACACCCAATGACGGGGCTTCCCAAGCAGCACAACAACACGCCTGTGAAATGGCAGTTCCCCTAACTTAACCTCTCTCTCTCTCTCTCTCTCTCTCTCTCTCTCTCTCTCTCTCTCTCTCTGATGGTCTCTCCATCTATCTTTCTTCACTGTCATCTTTTAATTCTCTCCTCTTTATCCAACACTCCTCATCTTCTTATTTTCAATCTTTTTTCTCTCCATTTCTTTGTCTTTATCTCTCAGTCACCCCATCTTTTTACTTTATTGTTTTCCTTCTCAATCACCCTTCCATGCTTTAATGTACTGCTCGCTAGCTCGAACAACGTGCATAGAAATATGCCTCTGGACAAGCGTGCACACACACACACACACACACACACATACACACACACAACCACAATAACACACACACTTGTATACAACAAAATGTGAGGGGGCAGCGGGATCTCAGCATGCAGGGTTTAACAGCTAATACTCCTTAGATTAACCACCCCCGGTTCCCCTCTCTTACACACACACACACACACACACACACAGAACATCTTCTACAAACCAAGATTAACCTCCCACGATTTACACAGTGTGTGTTGGTCATGCACAAATACACACACACCTTCAGGGCGTGTTTCTATCCCCCTACCAATAAAAACAACAAACAGAATGAGAGCCTTAAGTGACCAAGCTACTGTTCCTGCAACTGACAGAGTGACTGTCTGACTCTCTCTCACACACACACACACACACACACACACACACACACACACACACACACACACACACACACACACACACACACACACACACACCTCGGCTTTATCTGAGCTGTAAGAATTGATCCCCCATGGATTTCAGAGGGGTCACGTGATTTGATAACCTACAGGATTCCCTCTGGTCAGGAGGCCTTTTTCTGCCTGTGTGTGTGTGTGTGTGTGTGTGTGTGTGTGTGTGTGTGTGTATTTTTTTTGGCTTGGAATAAAATGAATTCTCCATAGACTGATACACCATACCCTAATCTAACGTCTGTCTGTCTCTGAGGTCTCAGATTGAACAATGGCTGGGAATATTGTTAACATCATTAGACTGCTGGTAATGGGGATTTATCTTATCTCATCTCTTTCTCTCCCTCTCTCCTTATCTCTCTCTCTCTCTCCCTCTGCTGCTCTTTGCCATTCTGCTGTCTCCACTTTAATGCCTGTACCTAGCAACTAACTTATACTTTCAAGGATTATTTTAAGGGCTGCTCAGATCAAACACCCTCGGCCTGGACGCTGCCTCAGTTACCCAGACTCCAGCCCCTTTAATTAGACATGGCTAATAACACTAAGCAAGTGCTGATAGCCATCTCTCTGATAAGACTAGCTGCACAAGGACATAGGGCCCCTTTCTACCTTTAAAAGGACTACCTAAGGTTAAAACTGCTAGTTAAGAACCTTTTTTTATGGCATCGGCCAGTCACGCTCGTGCCCAATTAACAGGCTAGTTCGCACTTACAGAGCATTAATCAGGATGGCAATCAGGCTGGGCACTTCTAAGCTAGGCTCCTTGCTAACAAGAACACTCAAGAACTTTAAATACATAATGAAAAGGAACTAAATAACAATAAATGGACATAGGGTCAGTGGACAATCCAAAAAGTGATTATTAATGAATAGATACTGTATATACAATATATACTGTGTGTATATATATACAGTATATACGTATAGTAAACAGCAAATAACGAGCAGCTGCTTTTATAATGTAATGCCGAAAAGTAACTCCTTTTCTGTTTCTTAGTTTAACTTTACAGTGGAATCAAAATATGTCATTGTCATCTGTGGAAGTAGCTGAAGTGCAAGGCTAAATATCTCTGAAAAAGATACTATTAACTTTAAGCTAGCTTCACAGATGATACAGTGCATAAACTGAGATGAGATGTTCACTGATTGATTAAAACAAATGTTAATCAAAGTAAAAGGTGCTACATTCAGCCATACACCAAAAAAGTCAGTCAAAGTAAAACCATATAATTAGTCTCATGGCTGCCACGCTTTTTTTCCTAATCATTCTTGTCTAACTGGAATAACATCCAATAAAACCATCCAACTTGCATGTTGGATGATTTCTTTGGATGTTTTCAGATGGTAGTTTGATTCTTAATTACCATGGATGCTCATGTTTGGGCTGAGTTAGTCTGTTAGTTTGGAAAATCACTCCAGGCCATATGTCTTCAGATGGATTGATCTAGGTGAGGATGATTCAGTAAGTGGTGTGCGTGTGCGTGTGCGTGTGCGTGTGTGTGTGTGTGTGTGTGGGATGAAAATAGGGGTGGAGTGTAGGCATTAATCATTAAGAACTTGGATAGCCTGGGGGTAGAAACCCCTAGAATCGACTGCATGTAAACTCTGAAAAGACTTACCAGTTGTTCACTTGTAGGATGGTGAGGCCTGTGTCTTGCGCCAGCTGTTTCTTCTGTTCTTCTGACGGGTAGGGATGCTGCAGGAGAGAATGGCAACATCTATGAGAAAAAGGCTGGCCACAAATTGTTTAATGAAGCTATTTGTTGTTGAAAAAAATGGTTTGATGTGCCTTTTAGAAGGAAAGGCTTGTTGTAGGGCACAGGTTATACACACACTCACACACACAATCATACTGCGTAATGAGAGGTAGAAAATGAGACGTGTGCTCATGCTCATTGGTGCGTAAGTGTCAGTATGTGCCTGTGTGTGTGTGTGTGTGTGTGTGTGTGTTTGAATCTAGATGTATACTGTAAGTATGTGTGAGTGTGTTCACATTAAAGTGCCTCTCTCCCCCCGATCATTAATGGAATATGAAATCTTGTAATTAATGGCAGCCAGAAAGGCAAGCCAATTAGAAAGTTAAGTGAAGTGGAGAACCAGCTCTGGTAATTAGGCAACCTCTTACACAAATATATTCCCGTAGATGGCCCCCCCCTTCACCCTGCTGCATATGTAATCAGTGAGCGGGGAATATGTAACGTTAACCCGATAGAATACAGACGAGAATGTAAAATCTCTTGTCTTTATTGCTGCTGTTTGCTTTTATCCTCATTGCAGTGGGCTACCGGGTTATACTATAACATGACTCATGTTAAGTTTGCCACTTTATTGTGTTTAGTTCTGCAGTTTTGCTACATTGATTGTAAATAACTTAATTTCAGAAAGCCCTCCACATGTCATCCTTCAAGTACCAGCTTAACACAGGAACAGAAATGTACTCAAGTCATTTAATCCAGTTTTCAGGATGGAACAATGTTACACGTAAATCAGTTTTCCCCACAGAGATAATTTTCATTTTCATACTGTTAACTCTCATAATTCTCTTTAATCAAGCCGCATCACCTTGATATTAGAGGTGCTCACTTTTTGGCGAGTGACTTTTTCCTTACTCTGGGATTATTTTATATTTATCCGAAGACTCATAAATATTACTCATGGAAGACTACCCCAACAAACTTCAAGTCCAATGTTTAAATACAAACTTCTGACTGCAACACCTTCTCGAGAAGCCGGCTGAGAACAGTTAAAGTTGAGCCACCTGTTTAAATATATAGAATGAATAAATTGGATAAATGTGAACCCAGGCAGTGTGTTGATTTATATTAAAGTTTGTGTGTGTGTGTGTGTGTGTGTGTGTGTGGGGGGGGGTTATCACAGTTGCACAGGGTCTTGTTCATAGAGGACAATGTGCTGTTCATGACTAAGACAAGACATGGACTGTGCTGAACACCATAGGCAGGCCATAAAAGAGGAGAAGAGGTGGGAGGAGCAGGGGAGAGGGGGAGAGAATAGATTGTTGAAGGGATATCACTAACTGGAAAATATGTATATTCCAAAATGCTAGGTATACATTTAGGACACTAAGAAGAGATACCTAAATAGCCAAAGAGAATCATTAAAGTGTGCAAGTGTTTTCATTTTCTCACCCCGGGGTGTGAATAACCTACCAAGTGATTTTTGTAAAATAAATACTTCCTTGAAAACAGACAAAGAGCACACAAAACTTGAAAATCCACAACAAAATGAGGGAGTGGCTGCATGTGTGTTTTGGCTTTTCAGCACCAACACAAAATCCTTTTTTAATGATAAAATGTATTTGAATGTTATAAACAGGCCACCCTGACAAAATATGTATCTAGTTATTCTTCAGTGTTATGGTGACCGACAATAGGTGCCACGCAGATGGCTATGATATTTAGTATGTCTGACAAGAACATACACACTTAATAGTCAATCAGACGTGCAAAATCAGTACGGCGCCAGCGTTTTCATTTTTTCATTACAGTTTTTTCAGGGAATAATGAACAGGATTGTGTTTAATGCTGGGATGACCCAGCAGAGAGAAGAGGGTGATTTTTTCCCCAGCCTTCCCTTGTCCATGTGATTGGTTGTGGGGAATGGGAACACAAGGAGGCTAATTTCATGCGCTAAGTTATAATTGCATTGTTGCCTCTGGCCAAATATGTGTCCACTTCTTTTCTGCAACCATCTTTGTGTGTGTATGGTGTGTATGGTGTATGGTGTGTATGGTGTGTATGGTGTATGGTGTGTGTGTGTGTGTGTGATTGTGTGTGTGTGTGTGTGTGTGTGTGTGTGT
>NC_045749.1:4697251-4698441 GCF_008692095.1 Etheostoma spectabile | reverse complement strand
GTGTGTGTGTGTGTGTGTGTGTGTGTGTGTGTGTGTGTGTGTGTATTTTCCTTACTGTAAACTAATCAGATAGTATTGGAATTAAATAACTGGGGCACCACTCGCCTGCCCGCGTGTATAGAAAGTATGAAAACTTTATTCTTTGGGGCTTGTATATCTGATGTTTTGACACATTAAGCACTCTACATATAGCTAACACACACACACACTCACATACTGACATATTGAAGCTAATCATGTGAACAATGTGTCTTTCAAGTCTTTCTTCTCAACAAACAAATGAAAAGACCAATGTGTCCATTCTACGTGTCGTAGATGAGTGGAAGCCAGAGTGTCTGCCTCGTGATATCGGGGGGGCTGCAGCCCTGCCAGGGGACACAGTACAGCACAAATACACCCTGTTTCAGTATTTCCCTCCCTCAAGCTTCCCGAACAACACACGCAGACCGACAGATATACACAACTAGCCACACACAGACAGACACGCATTTACTGTCAGACAGCAGTACTGGGAGAAATATGTGTTAGTTGCATGAGTGTGCTGTGCACATATCCTGCCAGTGATGGATTGTAACCAAGTATATTTACTCAAGTACTGAAATAAGAACATTTTTGAGGTTCTTTTGCTTATGTGATTACTTGTTACAGAATCAACTACACAACAACATATAGAATTGGTAAAAGTAGCTCCATCTGCATTAGCTACAGAATGAAAATGCTGTTTAAACATTAAAAAACAATTTTTAACTGAGGTAAAAGAATAAAAAATAAAGTCAATGTAGGACCTTTACTTGTAATTGAATGTTTTTACATTGTGGTTTATCTGTTTTTTACCAAAGTAAAGGATCTGAAAATGTCTGCCACCACTGCATCTTGGCCTTAATACAACCTCCTACGTGCTTAAGTGCCAGAGCTTTCACGTACAAAATAACACACACTTAATGGAAGAGTTACCAGGAAGAGATGGTCTGAAAGCCAGTACATCATAACTTTTGTAGTCCTTTTTTCTAAACTGCCAAATTAGCTCCTATCTGCCAAAACACTATGATTAAGTTTCTCGTTTAGCAACAGGCCGCCGAGTTTTAATATTGTCTGTGAGTGATTCTGTGAGTGATTCTGGTGTCTTAACGGCCTTTGGCAGTAGTTCAGCTGGTTGAAAGAGAGAGAGAGAGAGAGAGAGAGAGAGAGAG
>NC_045749.1:4678650-4697241 GCF_008692095.1 Etheostoma spectabile | reverse complement strand
GAGAGAGAGAGAGAGAGAGAGAGAGAGACCTTTGAGTAAAGCAATAACATGTTCTTTAGAAGAGCAGATGGAAAGTTTCTGCGCATCTTTCCCTCCCTTCCCTCCGCCTATCTTAATGATATGTGTTCTCCAAATATACAACTCCTTTCATGAGAATTTCCACCCTGCTTGCTGCTCTCTGTTCGGTTCTGAGCATGTGGTTGCCAGGAAGGGTGTGTGTTTTTGCTTCTCTCCTCTGTGTGTCTTATCAATCAGAGTGTGTTAGTGTGCAAGCGGGTGTGTGTGTGCGTGGAAGTCTGTTTTGTTGTGTGTCCATTTGAGTCCATTTGAATTGCTCATGTGTGTTACTATTAGCGAGTATTTGTGTGTTTGTTACTTATTTGAACCACTGAGCTTGCTGGGCCTTCAAGTTCAGCTGTGTGTGTGTGTGTGTATTTGTATGTGTGTGTGTGTGTGTATTTGTATGTGTGTGTGTGTGTGTGTGTGTGTGTGTGTGTGTGTGTGACAGAGAGTAACAGAGCATCAGTAACATCCCCTCCCTTTCTGACCGTTCTTCTCTACCCCCGTCAGACAAGAATTGAGAGGGATAAATAGACGGAGAGGAGGAAAGAGAGGAACAGGGAAGAAGGAGGCAGGGGAGGAGACATGGAAATGGATATCTGGAGCCCTAGGGGTTTAACAAAGAGATAACAGCATAAATATTCTTCAAACCTCTCTTTACTCCCCCTATCCCATGTCTAACCCAGGAGAAAAGTATTTTAGGTAGAGCGGCAGAAGGAAATGTCAACCCTTAAAGTTACCAGTGCTACAATAGTAGTAATCGGATAACTTCATTATTTATTTGATAAATCACTTAAAATAAAGCTACATCATTTTAGATTATAATAAGGCTCTGCAGAATACATACTGTTGGAGTAATATTTGAATTGAATATCATCTTGTGTGGACCTTGGTCTCATTTCATCTTGGTCTGACTTAATGAACTAATATTACATTACAAAAAAATTGCAAAGTAATGACACATCTTACTTTAAAGGACTTACATTTTGGAAGTTACCCGACCTTTACATTATAGCAGCTGCACCGTTATGTTTCTGAATTTCCTGTTCTGCGTCTTCATTTATGTTTGAGAAACCTGAAGCTAGAATGGCTCACTATGTGGGAGCAGCTATTTCTATGGAGTAATGCCCAGGACCACTTTGACAAGACACATGGCTATTGTGTAAACTGAATTGTTCCTCTACTGGACAAACTGCCCAAACAATATCTTACTTTCATCTTAAGAACTCACTTCCTAAAGGTCATGGCTCACTAATTTTTTATTTCTGTGACTCGCAAACTCTCCCGCCTCTTCAGCAAAAACAGTTGTCTTTCCACTTGTTCTTCTTCTCTCTCTCTCTCTCTCTGGCTCTCTCTTCCCCTCACTTCCCCTCTTTTTTTTTCTTTTAATTTGGCTTTAGCTGAAACATAAGGTATCCACATTTTTAAAAAGAAATGACAAAAACATTGAAAAAAATGCTATGAATATGATAGTAAAATTCCACCTTTAAATGTTTTTGACTATGTGTAACATATTTATACAGAATTGAAAATGCTAGCCTACATTTTACCATTACATCTCCATTGTAATGTGTGTGATTCCATCTTTCCTAACCAGTTCACTGCAGCCACAGTCCTCTCAGTCCTGTTCCTTCTTTAGCCATTAACATTATGGTGTTATCGTTGCATATATTTCTATTTAAAGACACGCTTCTCGAGCCTCCGTGCATCCCATTAAAAAGGCTTGACACGCCACATTAGCTTTATAAAACAGCAACCATGAAAGAGGATAGAGGGAGGACTAAGAGAGAGGAAAATCATACGTTGTCACAGTCATATGACGTGCATCAAAAAGAGGCCATGACACTGCACAATCTGTGGAGAACAGACGTGGGTCAACGGTATTTCGAGTAAGCTTACTTTACCACCCGATTGTTGGGGTCTGTCACAAGGCACAAGGATGCCAGAAAATGCCATGAATCGTGGTAAACAACTTATTCATGTGTAACAGTTTACTTTAGTGTACTTCCAATCCAGTTTTATACGGTCCTGACACAGTAAAAACAGAAAACAAAAAAAAAAGACCTGAAACACCAGGCAGGTCACAGCAAACATCAACAACATTATGCATGGTTATGTAGGGACCTGCATGTGGCAGTTGAAGTAAAAGTGAAAAGCCTTGACTTGGCCAGGTCTGTCTGGCTCGGTGTTCCCAGGTCAAATCCCCGTAGAAACCGAGCTGCCCATCAGGAATGCCTAATGGCTAATCCGGGGGCCTTTTTGGCTAGAAGGGCATCAGAGTATCATACCAAACTGTCTTACACACACGCACACACGCACACGCACACACGCACAAAGTTTACTGGAAGTGTAGCCTTGCTGCTGCCAGACGTGTATGAGATTACCTTAAATATTTGGGGAGGCAAGTACATTGTTATGCAAACAACAAATGCCCAGAACCCTGAGCACAAGCAGACTTTAAAAGAAGCCTTTTAAACTGTAAGCCTGTTGTATCTCATACAACAAGCTTCCAATTTCCAAAATGTCTTGCTCATTCAGTGGAAGTTTCATCCTCTGTGTGTGCTCATGCTGCGCTATGAGAGCTATGCCATTTCAAATTCCTTTCTGTGTAGGTGGCATCGACTGACATCCCTTTGACTTCATTAGGGAGCAGGGACCCAGCAACAAAGCTGGCTCTGGGAGAAAGGGGGGATTAAAGAAAAAAAGAAAAGAGAGTGAGAGCGAACAAAACAACAACAGAAAAAAACAAAGCACCCCTAACCTAATTTCCTCTGATTTGGGCTGCTCCAATGCAAAATAACAAAACAGGGAAAAAACGGATCTTTTGAAAGACTCAAAATGAACCAACTACAGGATGAGAGTTTCAGAGTGCCTTCTGCAAAGTCTGCGCAAAATAAACGCCCCCCTTTCTTAGTAGTCTAAAGTGCAAAAAAAGCAAAAACAGACTCTATTATGGCATTGGACTATGGTAAACCAACTCAAACCTTGTACCATGAATAATTCATCACTGCTTTTTTGTTAGAAACCCTGATATATACACCAGAACTGGCAAAAAACCCCACTTTAAACAGTTTTTGTCATCAAATCTCTCAATCTCTTCAGAAGATAGAGAAAATGGAAAAAAAAACAGATGTGCTGCGCTTTTCATTCATTAATGAGCATTTTCCCTCGCAAAAAACAGCTTTTGTTGATTTAGGGAAATCTCACAGCGCACTTGCCTATGGGAATGAGATAAATCTAGTTAGCTGGTGAGGCAAAGTGTAAAAAGTGTGTCATTAAAGCTCTAGTACAAAGTGGATTAGACAATGTACAGCATTACCAGCTTCTTCACTGATAATTGATGATTAGCATCATTCATCGCTTTTCTTGCTTTTCTAAAACTCTAAGGGCACATACCCTAATGCAGGGCAGCAGCCACTGCTGTAGCTGTTACTGCTGTGCTGCAGGGTGTGAACAATGCTTTACAGTTGGGTGGGTCTAAATGTATACAGAAGCTTATACTGTAGCATGTATGCACATGTGTCTCAAGTCTTAACAAAATGCTGTAGAGTTGTGTTTAATAGAATGCAGAGGGTGAACTCTGTTGATAATGAAGGAAAGCATCTTATACTGTGTGTGCTGTATGTGTGGTGTCTGTACTCTCTGGTTGTTCTCACTAAGAGCGAGGGCGTGCTTCATTAGTCCTCCCCATTCCAGCTCAGGGGAGGCTAAATTTATTAAGGGGGCCGGATGTTGCACAACACCTGCTGCTGTGCTTCCCTCTGTGCAATAAAGGGAAGGGGGTGCAACATGCTAGCTAGTGCTAGTGGTAAGTGCTGCTCGTTGGACTGAGGCTGATGAGCTGGGGCTAATTCAGGGGGTGATTATGTAGTTTGCTGGACCACTAAACCTCTTTAAGTCCGTAATTACTGCCTATTTGAGCGAGGGGAGGCACTCCAAAGCAATCGGTACTTGCACCAAGCGGCGCAGTGAACGGCAGCCACAGCTGGAGGTGGGCTGCCTCAGGGCTGCCTGGGATGGAGGGGGTGTGTAAATGGGGAGTAGGAGGGATCCACAAAGCCTCATCCCTGTCAGGTACCACAGAAAGCTGAGAGAAAACAGTGGGAGGCCCCTGGAAGCATCAGCATGCTAGCTACAGTGCTTGGAGCTAGCATTCTAGCAGTGATCTCTGAGCTTAAAAACAAATGTTCTCTTGTTACACACAGCCACAATACACAGAGCTCGTTACACGGGGCAGAGAAACAAAGTGCTATTACTAAAGAGAGTTCAGAGCAACATAACAAAAACTATTAAACAAATGAGTAGACTTCCTAACCACACAAACTCCTCTGACTAAATTGAGCTGGGAGGTAAGCAAGGGGGAGGGGTATTTGATGTGTCATTGTGATGAGAAACTAAAGGGCTTTTTTTAGACTCAATGCCTGTGCCATACAAGAGGGAATCAGATTGTCAGATTGCACCTCAACCATAGGGGAAATCCATTTAATTTCACCTGACTTTCAAGGAAATTTGACTTAACGTAATGCCACTGAAATCTGATCTCTCAGAGGAAGCAATTTGGGGACCACAGAACATTCTAATAACCCTGGCAATATTATTATGTTATTATCATAATTACCCTTTTGCCCCCAAAGTTTTAATTAGAAACTCACCGTTGGCCCCTAGGGGGGTAAAATGAACCTGGGTTGGGGGAATGCTGAAACTAGGTGAGGGTACCTCACAATTGTTCCCTTATGCTCTTTGAAGCGGCAAGAAGGAAGGAGGACGCAGCCATTGAAAGATGAAGCTTTCTCTCTCTACCTCCTCTGTCTTTACCTGATCTCTGTCATTCAAAGTACAGCTACACACCTCCCTCTTTCCTCATTCCTGTGTCTTCCTATCTTTCTCACCCGTCTCCACCCCCTCCATCCCTCTGTTCTATATTTAGCATTTTGCTTAACTATCTCATGCTGCATCCTTTTCTCCCCTTTCTCCCACCTACACCTAACTCTTCTCTTTACTCTAGCTCTCATCTTTTCCTTCCATTTTAATATCCTCGCCACTCTTTCTTTACAGCCAAATGCATCCCTCCATCTATCTCTTCTGCTTTCTCTCTCCCTCCTTGACGTTAGCAGCAGAGGGCTTTCTCCATCAGTGCACCACTTTTACAAATCAATGACTTAATCTGTCGTAACAAACAAGTGAGCAGCACCCTCAGCCCTGTTCACTTCCCCCTGCCATCGCCAACACTACAACAGCACGTCTCAGAGAGAGCGGAAGGAGAGAAAGGAAGAAAGCTGACAAACATGCAATGTGAGCTTTGTTTAGAGTGTGTTGGAAGACAGATTAACTGAAAAAATGGTGGTTTTGGGGGTAGGATGATTACGAACATGTTTGAAAGAGGGGAAGAAGTAAAACAAAGAGAGGATAGTAAAAAGTCAGCACAATTAAAGTGTGTCGCGTGAGTTTTCCCACCACATCTCTTCTTCAAGCCCTCAGCTGTGTCCGACTCCTCTACCATGAGTTATTGCCTGTCTGCATTCACCACCTGGTTCACTAGCTATGGTTTCTCTCACTTCGCTGGACACACATTCTGACACACCACAGACAAACACACACACACACACACACACACAACACACACACACACACACACACGTCTACATAGATGCTTGTGTGTGTCATAGATGCACTTACATTGTCATGTACACAAACACACACCCGCTCCACAGGGGCACGTTGGGTCAGCTGGCCAAGTGTAAACACACTACCAGCCTATGGGCATACCATTCGTGCCGCCTGCCTCTCGTGCAACATGAGCATTACAGTGCTTTATGCAGAATCCTTCAGTCATAACATCACAAGACAAGTAGGTGTAAAATGATAAGTTATGGACAGATATCACAAGATATCTCATCTGTAAATCATGGCTCTTTCCCAATGCCTTTGAAACAGTGCAAGTGCACCAATATTGCTATGATATCATGGTTCAAGGCCATTAAAATGCAAGGCAGCTGTACATTATAGAAAAATTGAGTTAGAGGGAGTCATGGAAGAAAAGTGGAGCAAGACATAGACAGGTCAGAGAGGAAGAAGACATGCATAAAAGATAGGAAAAACCCTTATGGTTTTTAGAAAGAAGTGTTTTGTCTGAGAGGGAGACAGAGACAGAGTATAGGGGAAAGACAGAGGGTTCACGCATGGGAGAGAATACAAGTGGGAGGAACTGAATTGATAAATTAGTTCAGCCAAAGCGCAAACTGATTACCACGACGGCAAAGCCAAAGGATCCATCGAGCATACGCATGAAATGAGACACAAAGACATGCACACACACCCTCATACATAGCACTTACAAAAGACATGTGAAGCTGAGATATAAAAATAATAGCACAACTGCATGCAATCACACACAGATGCACACACACACCAAATGTATCTAGGGCAGGCTGCTGTAGTTGCTGTAAGTAAAAGATATTGAGCTGCTGACTCCAGCCAGAAAAGATCCCACAATCCTCTGGATCACCAAACACAGCCTAATGGATAATGGCTAACAGCTAGCGCTAATGTGATTTCACACTTAGCAGATTTAATATATCACTGGCTGAACAAAATCATGCTATATACAGAAGCTATGCTAAACTCTGTTTCTTGAAAGGGGGTGAACATGTTACTGTCAAAGTTATATTTAAGCAGTTTTAAACAAAAAAGGAAGTATCTTGGAGGTGATGTTTTTGCTTACAGTGAGAATGAGAGGCTAAAGTGTTAGCATTGCTAAGTGTTGGTTAGAATTATTCCAAGCTAACCACAGACTTATGACAATATTTTCCCTGACTCTTCCACACGTCAACTTGCCACTCACACTCCAACAAATACCGCAGTGATGGTGGGGAACTCCACACCCCACCCAGGCACTGACATCACTGCTATGGGGCCTATGCAAAAAAGTGTGTGTGTGTGTGTGTGTGTGTGTGTGTGTGTGTGTGTGTGTGTGTGTGTGTGTGTGTGTGTGTGTGTGTGTGTGTGTGTGCAAATCTGAGTGTATTTGTGTGTGTCTGAGGGCTGGGAGTGAGCCTCTTTTTGGATTTGCAAATCATCGTTAACTGATTAGTGGGTACCAAACCAAGAACGATTTCACACATCCAAGTTATTGGGTCTTTGTCCACTCTGAACACACGCGCACACACACGCGCACACACACACACACACACGCACACACACACACACAACACTTATCCCACACAGTTGATAATGAAAAATACAACTAGTGTGAAACACAGCTTCAGCATGAAGCCATCAATCACTCAGACGTACAACAATGAAACCACACACTGAACTGTTTCATAGTTTCCCAGCTATAAAATTATAAGAGGGATGGGGGAGGGACAAGCAAAAGAAGTATAAAGAAGAAGAAAATAGTAATGATTGAAGATAATTGTGAAATTAAAGAGTGCGATTAAACATTCTCTCACCGTGATTTTTAATCATTCAAATATGTTACATTATTAAATGTTTAAAAAAACAAGCATTAAAAAACATAATTTTAAAAAATTAACGCTGTTATTGATTTTAAAACAACCTTTGTAAAAGCAGACACTAAAAAGGAGCTCCTACAGTGTAAACATGAACTGAACATAAAGGTATCTGTCTGTCTGTCTGTCTGTCTGTCTGTCTGTCTGTCTGTCTGTCTGTCTGTATGTTGTCTGTGTAGTGCATGTTCTGGGGAGCCGTGTTAGATCTCTTGCGACTGGTGATCCCTCCAGTGCTACTGACGACCTTGAGGGTCTGTAAAGTTCTCACGTTCTCAAGAACCACCCCCCCCCCCCCCACACACACACACACACACACACACACACACGCACACATACACGTTTACTTTTGGTCTAGATCTATGGCAGACATTTTGGAAAAGTTCAAAGGTGGCATAAATTAAAAGTTAACTGTCCTTGAGGGCTTTTAAATAGAGGAGTAAAACGATACAAGAAACAGAGGTGAAAGTCGGAGAAAAGTGAAATAAAAGTTGACAGAAATGTAAAGGGACTTTGTAAAATGCCTGGGGTCATATATATATAATATATATATATATATATATATATCTAATATAATATATATATATATTAAACAACACAAACACACACACACAACACACAAACACACACACAGATATTCTTCTTCAGTATAAAATGTTTATATCACCTACAAGCAAGGGACAATCTTCTTCTGTCGTAATAGTACATTTTATTTAAACTTTTCTGTAAATGGACACGTGTTGGACGTGATTTCAAATTAAGAAAATAAATCAGAAAAGCATAAGGTTTGTTTTTCTGAACAATGGTTAAGTAAAATCAGTCAATAGTCAATATTATCCATATATTTCTGCAAACTAATACCTATCCTTCTAAATTACCAACATCTGCCATGTGTCAGTCTTTATACCCATCTACTGTATCTCTCTATCCATCATTCATCTACTCATCCATCCATCTTCCATCCATCAATCATGAAACAGATGGCCTTTCAGGAGTCTTGTTCAAGATGATGGCTTCCCTCTGCCCGGCCATACCATAACCCCTCTCCACCAAAACCCAAAACCACACTAAAAACACACACACACACACACACACACACACACACACACACACACACACACACAAAAGTCCTGTCTCCTGCACCTCGACTACATGGACCATCCTATTATCTACTATGCACTCCCATGAACGACTATCGACACTCCTGGAAAGAAATGTTATACCAACTTTTAATACAGAGTAAACATGAATACTCAGGAAATGGTTGGTGGAAAGTGTGTGAGTAGAAGTCTGTGTGTCTGTGAGGGTCAGTCCACAAAGAGAAGCCCCCAAAGAGAGCTGTCTGCCTTTGGTCCCTGGGGCCTGTCAGGAGGGATAATTGATGATGTTTTCATTACAAGGTGTGGGGTAATGTGGGGGTTGGGGCACAGTATGAGTGTGTGCATGTGTGTCCATGCATGTGTGTTGTTCAGGGTAAGCAGGTTGACTCAGCTGCCTCCTCTTTGACACCAACTTCTCCTGTGATTGGTAAGTACAAGTCTTTGCTTCCAAATGTCCTCGTACAAACAAACACACACACACACACACACACACACACACACATTTTCACAAAAAGTAGCCATCAAAGATAAATACACATACAAACACACAGCCCAAAGCTATTTCTATCATATTCTGAAATTGAATAACAATAAGCTGACAATAAGAACTTGTTGTCTTGTTTTCTTCCGCCGCCCTGTCTCATCACAGTGTCATGCCAGGCCTTTGGCAGATCTGTCCGTCTGTCTGCCGTCTCTTAGGACCTCTTTGAAATCCTAAAGTAGTGGCGCCTAAGATTCTGACTGCCACTTAGATTTAATTAAGACCTAATAGGAGACACCAGGCCACATAGGCCACTATATTACTTTACAGTATCAAGATGGAATTTGAGCCTTTGTTGCCATTGATGAATAAATGAATAAAAACACAGTCAGCTGATTTTCTCCTTTTAAGCTTGCTTCTGGGTGTTTTTTTTTAGAGCTATTAATGAGGAAATTGAAATTATTCTTCATGAGAAACTTAATTTATGCTGTGGGTAACTAAGACAAACAAGTGTAACAACAATCGCAGGAAGACCATAGTCATAAATATGTTTGTCCTCTTCCCCATTCCCTTTCTTTTTTAAAAAGTAAACTTCAGACTAGGGACAATTTTGCATGTACAAATTTTTGGTTGGACCAGTAGGATAACACCCTTCCAGACCTGGGTTACCGTGGCGGGTCAGGGTTGCCGCGGGTGACCAGAGTGATGACATGTCCAGGCTCCAGCAATAAACAGACGAAGACTAATGGCATCTGAAGAAATGGCGAACTCTGACCTCAAAGGTTTTTCTCTCCCTTCTGTTGTTTAGATGAGGCTTTAGATATCTTGTTTGTGTTTTCTTGGTGAGAAGATCAGGAAGTGATAGGCTGTGAGTTTACACATTGCAGTAACAATATGCTGAATTTTCATATTGATTATATATATTCTTATCAAAAACATTTAAGATATAAGGAAAAACATATTGCCGCCTTTGATGATTAGTGCACCCACCCGTCCATCCATACATCTATCACTTCCTCTCAGCCCCTCCCAACCCTGCACCCCCAGTCTGGATTCCTCCAACACCCAGGGCCCACGATAGCGAGGCTCCTGCCCTCCTCTGCCAGCGCAGAAATGAATTATATTGCCTTTCACACCTGTTTCTGCTCAGAAGCCTGCTGCACACTGCTGTGTTGTGGGGAAAAAAAAGAAATTCCAAGGAGGGTAACGGCGCTTGCCCAGCTCGGCTACATCTGTGTACACGAGTGGTTAAATTAGCCTCTAATTGTATTAACGGGGGATTATGCCTTCCAGTTGGATTTTTTATACTCTTTCTGTGCATTTACACATTTTAAGAGGAGAAAGGAAGAGGAGGGAAAAAAACAACTCATTGAGGGTTTGCAGGTTTGGCTTCTTTTATGAGCTGCTATCGCGGCTGCCCCTCGTTACATTGAGTATGTGTACAAATAGAAGGGGAGGAGAGCCACAATGAGAGAGTGTTAGTGATAATGTGTATGAGAGTGTGAGTCCCAGTCTGCCAGGCTAATATACCAATGCTAACACTCTGAATGCCAACACCCCCCTGCCCTACACACACACACACACACACACACACACACACACACACACACACACACACACACACACACACACACACACACACACACACACACACACACACACACACACACACACACACACACCTACTTCAGATTAGCAAGGCAACAATCTAAACGAGTGTGTGTAGTGGAGAGGCGGGGGTGAATTCCATCTAATTACTCTATCACATAATTTCACAAATTGCCTTTTCATAGGGGAGTGGAGAGCAGAGCACAGGGCGCATTGGGAATTTGAGGCCTGAGCTTTCATTTACTACTCATTTCTTGTTAAATTAAACAAGAAAAGACCATTTGTAAGGAGAATGGGGTGGGTGAGTGGGGGTAGGTGGATTCCAAATGCACAATAGGAGGGATGGAGGAAACAGAGATTGGGTACGAGCTATTTCTTTATCTCACAGCTTGTCTTTTTAGTTGTAACACAAAGCAACCAGATAGCTCAGCCAGTTATGCAATCAGTTTGGAATTGATTCGACAACTTAAATCATTTTGTTAAACAGATATTTTTAATAAGTTATTTCCTGAAAAAAAATCTGTTTAAACACATCCTTATTGATGTTAAGCAGATATAAAGGTGATTTTGTCAAATGGACTAAAGCATTTTTGCAGCTTTATCTTATCAAATGTCCCATTTGGTTAGT
The DNA here is from genome assembly GCF_008692095.1 of Etheostoma spectabile. Lineage (NCBI taxonomy): Eukaryota > Metazoa > Chordata > Actinopteri > Perciformes > Percidae > Etheostoma > Etheostoma spectabile. The sequence goes on along the minus strand of NC_045749.1, from coordinate 4,685,856 downwards.
CAGCAAAACCAAATGACTGCTAGTAGTCACAACAAAGATGTCATTAAGAATATCAATGGAAAACAAAGATCAAAATGAGTTGAGGACACAAGTGGAAACCTCTCTGATGCCCTTTGTTTTGGTTTTCTACCAAGTTTAGTGCTGCATGGCAATCTGGCAGCGAGCTGCGTGGTCCGGCCATCGGTGACAGGCGGTTAACGCTAATGTTTTGTAGTCGCTCCAAGTCAGAGCCGCCAAATTCTTCCGATGAACTTGATGAACGATGTCCCACAAGCACTGTCGACAACATATGAGCTCATAGGGCGTGTTGGAGAGAACTCAGCAAGCTGCGACTGTCGTCATCATAACAAATTCAATACTACTGCTCTAGCTGTCACTCTACTAATCACACAACAGATAGAAGCATATTTCTACTTCTTTTTCTGTTAATATTTGATTTATTTGTCACCCTTCACAGGGGATAATAATTTATTATACCAAAAGCACTCTGGCTTTAAACCTGGGAACTGATAATACCAGCAATTGAGGGAACCTTTTCTATTGTAGGTGTCCATGTTAACAACAAACTGCTTTAAAAAGGGGAAGCCCTTTTTCCTACTAACAATGCATTGAAAACAAGCATCCATGATGGATAAGTGAGATGCTGAAATGTCTTCAAAACAACAGTAAAAAAATATAGGAATTCCACCTACCACCTACCCTGCTGGTGCACTCGTAGCCTCAGTTTGCCACCCACCTTCCCCTTCCTCATCCCTACAATGGGAACTCCCCTGAGGGTCTAAGTGTGAGGCGGATAACAGAAAATACATAAAGGTGGGTATCCAAACTTCTACCCTATTCTGTTCCATTGTCCCTTCACAGTCAAATCTTACATATCGTTTGTGTAGGGCCACAGGCCTCTGCCATGAATTTGTGTGTGTATGTGTGCAAGCATGCGTCTGTGTGTGCCTAATTGGCATTGTGTCTATCTCTAAGAGACCAGACTCACATCCTCCATCCCTCTGTGAAACAAAGGCAGGCCAGCTGATGATGCTGTGGATGAGCCCAGATCAGCTGTCCATGTTTATGTTTATACCAGCAAAGAGAGAGAGACACACTGCCAATGTAAGAGATACTGTAAATATGTTTGCATTAGAGGTGCTATGTGTAGCATTTATTTGTTTAACACAGACATATGGTGATTAAATTAATTGTTATACTGAAGACAAACTATTGTAAACAAATGAGACCACTGCCAGTATTTATCTGACACCAGTAGTATTGTTAATGCCAGTGTTACTCAAAATTGAGACCACATGTTCTTTGCTGAATGAAAGACGTATTGGAAGTGATTTTCCAATCAACCTTTCAGTTTACTTTTCAGTTCTTGCACTGTGAGAACATCAGCTTCTTCCTGTTTAGTGCCATACTGTAATATAGCCTATGTGCCATTGTGTGCCTGTATGTGTGCATGTTTTAGTTTATCTTTCTCTTCTTTCCTGGGAGAAGGATAAGGCTGATGGATCCTTCTTATCCACCTCTTCACCTCCTTGCCGTCTCCTCCTCTTCTCTTCTCCCTCGCTCCCTTGACACACACTTATATCCTTCCCACTGTTTGAGATCTAACAGTGCAGAAGCCTCCCATAAGCCCAACTCATGGTGTAATATGACACAGTAGGTGTGTATGTGTGTGTGTGTGTTTGTGTGTGTGTGTGTGTGTGTGTGTGTATGTTTGTGCGTTTCACTAGGCTAGTGTGTTTTGAACTGTATTTGCACAGACAGGATGTGTGTGTGTTTCGAACACCTTTACCCTGTAGCCCCGAAGGTTTCGGGGGGTGTATGTTGAGGTCAGGGAGTTGGAGGAGAGGTTAGTGTCAATGTGCGATGAAGTGTGTTTGTGTGTGTGTGTGTGTGTGTGTGTGTGTGTGTGTGTGTGTGTGTGTGTGTGTGTGTGTGTGTGTGTGTGTGTGCAGGGTGATGGAAAGCTGGTGGTTTGTAAAGGAGGTGGTGAGGGTTAGATGGAAAGAGGAGAACACAAAGAGAAACAAAAAGTCTAAGAAGCCTTGTGAGATGTGTGTGTATATATTCTATGTGCAGATATTCACTTTACATCTCTGCCAAATGCCACGCTACAGTACACGCAAAATGAAAAAGTGCCGCCAATTTGCCATTAACGCTATTGGAAAACTCCGATGCATACCATCAACATCAACGTTGGAGAGGAAAAAAAAGAAAAGTGGAGCCCATGCAATATCCATAATCCAACAATAAAATTACTTCCCCAGCATCCTCCCTGCTGGCTTATGCAAACCACCACCCACTCAGTCAAACTGTATCGCGTTCTCCACAAACCCCTGACAAACGCAGAAAGTGAGTGACGCAAGGCTGGCTGAGGTTAGTTTTGAAACATATTTCCTAAACAATAGCTTTGAATTGTAATCAGGAATTGAATACAGTGCAACAATAAACACATTATTCTCAGTTTCTTCTTTAAAAACTGCTTTGCACATGAACTCATTTTACGATGCATTTTTTTATATAAATAACTTAAAATCTTGTTAATTTGAATTTTATTACACCATGCAAGAAAAACCTGTGTACATCTTTTTAAAGATTTAATTGTTTTTTAATCCTTTTTGAAATGTAATTAGTTTTATGTTTTTGACATACAACTAACCTAATATTTAGCATGTATGTTTTTTTTTTTGCTGTCATTTGATATATTATTTTAATCACTGAGATGTGATTCAGAGGTCTTGAGCTGTTGTAGTTTGAGTGTCAGGTAAGTTTAAGTCTCTGGAATATGTTCTGTGTCTAACACTGCTAACTGTGGCTGGTGAATTCATCATGAACGTTTGAAATGATAGAAATGTGTTGTTAAAAAAGACAGCCTTCTATTTATTCTTGGCTCTATTTTCACTGTCACATTTGTGTATTTCAGTATCAAAATACATTTTTTCCCACGCTATTTCCCCCCTAACAATATGCGATGCTGTCAGCGGGTAACGCAATGCTAACGGCATTGGTATCCTTGTTACAACTGAATGAAAATAAAGCCAAACCACAGCCCTTTGCAGCAACCCAGGAATCTGTTAAATAATGACAGATTTGTTCTTAATAAGGTTCATCTATGTATATGCAGTTATGGCCGGGGGCGTCTCTCCTTAGCTTCAACCTTATTCAGTTTCAGCACATGAGGAGCGAGAGCGCAGGCTGCAGAGATGGCCGGCAGATTACACAGGCCTGTGTCTTTGAAGTGTTCACCGTACAAACCAGGACATATTGTGGAGAAGGGGGGGGGGGGGGGGGGGGGACGGACTCTGGTGGTGTGTATATGAGTCTCAATGAGTCAGTGTGTGTCAATGGGTTTGTGTTTATGTGTGTTTCTTTGTGTACAAGTGTATTTGTGTCAAAAAAGACAGGAGCAGAGCTAGAAAGGTAGAAGGTGTGTGTGTGTGTGTGTGTGTGTGTGTGTGTGTGAGAGAGAGAGAGAAAGAGAGAGAGTGTGTGTATAAGAGTTAGAAAGCCTGTGGCTGTGAAGTGAAGTTGAAGTGTACCCACATGATATGAAACTGAGAGCAAATGGTGTTTCATTCAACTCACTGTTAGGTGCTGAAAGAGCCATGCTCTCATAATGTTGGTGGCCACCTTAGGGAAGATCCCTCTCTTCTTGTTGCGTTTCTTCTCTTTATCCGGGTCATCATCATCCCCTGTGCTCGGTGAAGCCACGCTGTTGTCCAGGCCATCACCTGTCACATGACAAGAAACAGGAAGAGACAGCAGAGATCAGACACACAGTTTGTTTATTTCCTGCATTTGCTGCGCCTCTGCGTTCAAAGGGAATAAATACGATTTCGAAGGAATTCTGGAGGGCTTTGTATGCACAGACGGAGGGGTATAGAGACACAACAATGGCAAGTAGAGAATGGCTGGAAAACAGCACCTCATAAATGCATTCATTTTTAATACATTTATAAATAACCCTGCCTTTCATTTTTCTCCCCCCGCCACTTGAAAACACAGCCAGCGCTCGCATCTTTCTGCGAAAAAGAGAGGGAGAAGGGGAGCACAAAGGACTTGTAAGGTCGCATTTCCCCACTCTCCCATCCAAGCCTGCACAGAATTGAAAATGACAGAGAGATTTAGTCTTTATTATCCTGAGGGGAAAATAGTTATTGAAGCGTCGCCCCAGCGCATTCTGCCATTTTACCTGAGGTGGAAAGAGTAACACGGCACAACAAAAGGGGAGGTTGCGAGGAGGGGGAAGGCAGAAAATAAAAGGTAAATAGGTGGAAAAAGGGAAGTCAGAGGCACAAACAGCGCTAACAAAGCTAGCTGCTTTTCATAACAATGGCGTCATGGCTGCTTACAGCAACCTGTAGGGCTTCGATAAGGCTCTATGAAGGCCAGTTAACCTCACCTAAGGGGAACACTAGACAGCTTAGAGTATTTGAGCACTGAGAGGTAAAGTGAAAGGAAGGCGCTCCATGGGCCTTTTCTTTGCATTCAGACTCAACAACAAGAACTCATACACACACATGCAGACGCATATTCAAACTACCCAATTATTGTACGCATTCTATACTATACTGCTCCAGTGGAGAGAAAAAGGCTCTTTCCATCTGTGGCTGTGAAAAGCCTAATTGTTATTATCATTATTCCAAAATGCATCCACCCTCAATAAAGACGATAATCATAAAAGAAACATGAGGCGAGGTAAACAAGTGGCACCCTCACTGCTAGAAATTTCAGCAGCTAATAACTGACTTTTGTCCCATGCCACCTTTTTTCACTGGAAGTGAGGGGAAGGAAAGAAGAAGAAGAAAAATGTTCAAGCTGTGCACAGATCTGGATCCAGTTATTTATTGATTACACACAAAGCACTTCTAAAGCTTCTAGGTCTATTCACTGTGACGGGAGTAGATAACTGCATTTGAGCGGGCCCATGCACCCCTAACTTGCAGAGGGCGACACCCAGCACCTAGCTAAAGCCTAAGCCCCCGATTCATCGATAATTAATGGGGATGTTGGCACTAATCCGGTTGGAGATGACTTTTTTCCAGCCTGCCGCATCAATGGAATAATCAGGGTCTAAAACCCAGGCCTTTGCTCCCCATTACCTCGGGCAAAAGAATTCCTGAAAGCATGCCTGGAGGGCACCTGAATTATATACACCATTAGGAGAGAGAGGCTCTCAACGATCCATACGAAACAACACTCTTGGCTAGCTCTCACTCTCTCGCCGACTGTTCTGGCAGAAGGAGATACATATGCAGACATATTAAAGGCTTTTTAATGAACCTCTTGTGGAAGCGGAGGTGACGCTATGGAGGGTGGGGGAGGGATATAACAAGAGCTTGATTTTCATAGATACTGATGCAAACGCCACACACTTCATCAATAATGCACACATGCAGATAAAGGTGGTGGCAGGATCGGGCTACTATAACACCAACAAAAGGTCAAAAGTTGAATACAGGCAATGTGAGCAAGTCAGTTACCTCTGCCAGTTTACTGTAAGTTACAGGATAGTCTGTTTATTATGTATCTGATTAATCTATCTATTCCACAATTTCCTAGAGCCTAAAGGTACTTCCACAAACAGACTAACATTGAAAGATGTTTAGTTTACAAGGATATAAAACAGAGAAAAACAGAAAATCATTACACCCAAGAACAGAAACTAGTGAATCTTTGACATGTTTTCTTCATAAACAACTTAAACAATTAATCAATAATTGTTGTCAATTGACTAATCCATTAATTGACTAACTCAAGACAATGAACTCTTTACAGCAAGCTCCTAGACCTCTCTCTGTCTAAAAACACACTCACATTGCAAGCTTCAGTTACATCATTAGCCTAGGACAAATGCAGCCTGAGCTTAACAAGCAAGTTTTTTCTGCCTACTGTTTCAGGGCTAAAATACACCCACCCCTCTGTCTGTCTCTCGCTTTCTCTTTTCCTCCCTGCATCTCTCTGCCTGGTGGAAAAGAGGGGTTAGCCGAGTAGAGGCCCTGTAATCTAAGACCAGATTTTCATTGGAAGCAAATGCTTTCAATCCGTTGTAAAGACCGGCTCATGTTCAGCAAAGCCTACAATAACAAACCTAGGGGCTTGTCCCATGTGAGTTGGGAAAACAGAAGCAAACGGCTGGAGAGCCAGCTCAGAGCATGAGTGAGACTATGAGTGAGTGACTCTATGAGTAAGTGATTTTGTGAATGAGTGAGTGAGTAAGTATCTATGCAAGCCAGCAAGTAGGAGAGAGCAGACAGGCTCAGGAAGAGGTGAGAAATTGTGAGAAGCATGGGGAGAGGGGAAACAAGGTGAGACAGAAAAGACAAAGGGCACAGAGAAAGCACATTATACGTCATAAAAGTGTGGATGCTCAGAGAAAACTGTCATGAGAATGTGCATGGTCCTTTATGTCACCACTGCCCCATATCTGCAGTATATCAGCCATATTTCACAGTAACATATATATCTATTGGTGTATGGGGATGTTATGCAAGCATCAGCTACAATATTTAGGACTCTGAAACATGACCCCAACAGAATATAAAATAACCCTAAAAATCTCTAGCTAATCAATAATTAACCACATACCAAAATGATGCATAATGTGAGAGAAGTAGGTTACATTACATCTCTACTCATATCAGATCTATCTCATGTCATTGATCCACGTGAAAAGAACATAAAACCAGTATTTTTGGTCATACAACACAGACAAGGTTGCCTCAGAACATGTATGCAAAATGAATGTCATGGGAAAAAAATTTAAATAGACCCCCATTTTACAGATTTCCGGCAAAGTTTGACTTTTTTAGTCACGCATGACCCACACCTTAAGCCAGAGAGGGAAACCTTAACAAATCCCCAGTATTCATCTCTTCCCAATATTTCTAAGTAGGTATGACGTACAGACACTTCCTTTATCTAGGAGTGGAAAATAAAGGAGGAGGGCTGAAGAGAGGCTGACAATTTTATTGGCATTTCCATGTTCACTGCAATTTGATACCAATCACCTCTGCAAGGTCTGGGGCTAATTTCTGCTTTGCTTTAACTCCAGCAAGCCAGGGAAGAGCAGGAGGTGGGAGGAGAGAAAAGAAAAAGACTGTGGCAGTGAGGAAGGGTGAAGGAGGAAAGGTGTTGAAGCTGTGTCTGGCAGCCATGTTGGGGAAATGTCAATGGTGTTACCTCAGCTCGAGAGAGAGAGAGAGAGAG
>NC_045749.1:4664103-4678640 GCF_008692095.1 Etheostoma spectabile | reverse complement strand
GAGAGAGAGAGAGAGAACACAGGGTAACACAGGGGAAAAAAGGAAAATGGGAGATGGTGAGGGAGGGCAAGATGAGAGAGTGGGAGAAGAGATGTGGAATATTCTGAGAACGGAATAGAGAACCAAAAAAACGCAAGCCACTGAAGGAGAAGATGAAGGGGGAGAAAATAAGTGATAGGAGAGGGAAGAGATGCTGGGTGGCAGACTGGAGTTAATCAATTGAAAAAAATCAGATGCAGGACAGTCACTCAGGCAATGTCCACTGTAATGAAGATAATTCTTGTCTCTATTTTGGCCTTTGAAGCTAAAGTTTTCTAACACCAAAAACAGGATTTTTCAGAAAAGGTCTTCCAATATAAAACCATCTGAAAGCATGCCATGTTTAGTATTTTTAAACAATTAGAGCATATTTTAAATGACTCAAGCTTCTTGGACACACTCAATAGGCCAGATTTAAACATCGTTGTTCTCTTTTGTGTTTTCAATGTGGAATGCTGGCATGCTTGAATGGGCAGAAAACTTCTGACATGTAAGCAACGTTTTCAAATGTATCTGCTTGAGTGTAAACATGTGACGTCATAGTCAGTTCATCATTCATCCAATACACCTTTTAGTCAGTTAGGTAGCTGTACACTGCGTAGTCCACACAGTCAACCAGTAAATAACTTTCTAGCCAGCCAGTAAGCTAGTCAGTCTATAAAGCCACCAAGTTAGTCAGCCAGTCATGAACTAACCTTGTCAGTCAGCCGGTCAGCCAATGAACCAGTTCGTTACTCTCCATACACAGGCAGCCAGGCTCATTAAGAGCATCAGCAGGCTGTAACCCAGGGCTGCATACAGCATGGGGCAGCTAGGCTAGCGAGCTCCAGTCTCCCCCCACGAGGAAAAGCCACAGGCACAACTCTGGGCCTGGCCCACTGATCAGCCATGACAACATCTTTGCAACTAGTTAGAGGAGGGGCAGTGAGGGGGAGGGGGTGAATCAATGCAGAACAGTGGGGGTGCATGTTCGTGTGTGAAGAATGCATGCATGGCTGGATGTGCACTCTTCTGTACATGTGTGTCTATCTCTGGTTTTCCTTATGCATGTGTGTTTTCAGCCACAGAAGCTCTGAATGTCGCATGTGTGTGCGTGAGTGTGCATGTGTGCGTGCGTGCGTTTGTGCATGCGTGCGTGTATGCGTGTGTGTGTGTTTGGCAATTAGGGAGCAGGCCAGTGACTGGAAGGAGCCAGGGGCAGTTGAAATGCCCCGGGGCCAACGAAGGGAAGGAATATTTTATCAGTCCCCTCACACACTGTATACACACATACACACTCGCACAAACACACACAAACTGTGAGCAAACAGATAACAACGTAAAAAACTAGGTTAGCTTTCTTCATGCATTTTCACTACCTTCGTTAGCATTAGCTCAACAGACACTTATTTCCATGCTCATTCAGCTCTGATGGCTTTTGTTTAAGTCTTTCCGCCACTTCATGTTTCATTCCTGCCTCCCATCCTTCTTACTTCATTACTTACTCTCTCCTCTTTCTCTCTGTCTGCTAGAGTGTGAGGTTTGTATGGAGGATATTTGCACAGTGTTGGGGATGTAAGATAAGGTTTTGGTAAGGTTCTTCACTGTAGGAGTTTTCTTTCTTTGAAAATCAAACAGACAGCAGTAAATGATATTTCACTAATTAAATGTTTCAAAATTGAGGTAAACTAGGTTAACATTGTTCGATATCCTCAGTCTTGATATTTTCAGTCTACCTCTTCAACTAGTGAGTACTAATGATGCTTCCTCTATTCTGTCTCTTCGTCTGCCTCTTCGTCTTCATCACATCTCTACATCTCTCTGTCTCAAGGCATACCCTGACATTATCAAGCAGTATCTAGGCTAATCTGTTATGATCTGATTATGAACCATCTCTCAGCGTAAGACAGCAATTGGTACTACCTGCCCCTTCTGAGCGGGCACACGTGCCATTCCGAGGTGTCAGCCATTTTTCTGCTGCCTGGCAAATTAACAGCCGTGGATTCACCAGTCAGTCATCTGCGAACAGCAATCTTGTCAGACACGTCGCTTCTAGCGCAACGCGAGAGAATAATGACATTTAGCTTTCTAATAATCTTTTCTTCATAGAGGCTCTGCTGAGTTGAGGAATAAGGGTTATGAATATTAGCTTTGTGCCAGATGTCATGAGTGGAATCCTGTGTGAGGAATCATTCACAGATGGCTTAACGTTTTTGGAGGATACTGTGAGATGTTTTTGCAAGGTTTTATAGGCCGTGGAAGGACTCTGAGGGGGAAGGAATGAAGATAGGTCTTTTAAGTTTATGACATGCATTTATTCTATTGGCTATTTGTTGTGAGAGAGAGTGTGTGTCTTTCACTGTGTGTGACCTGGAGCTGATCTCTCATGGGCCACTCCTAGAGTTTCACACCCCAGAAAGCTCCCATGACCCTGGGTTGGCTGGCCAGGCAAGGCCCAGGCCTCAGGGAGCTGCTATCCTGTTCCACATGGAATACACACATCTCATATTGGCAGGCGAGAAATGCATGCATACACACACTCAAAACATGATACATAAAGCGCACACACACATGCTGATGTACATTCACTGAAGTGTTCTCCTTCTCACTCTTCTTCTCTGTGGCACACACTCACACACACATACACATACATAACATTCCCAGAAATCCTCAGAGAGGTAAAGAAGGGCCCGCAAGAGGGAGGGAGAGAAGAAAAAAGTGGCGTTTATTGTATTCAGGCCATTCATAAGCTCTAGACTTGGGGAGGGGGAGTACAGGGGGGTTGCAGGCAGTGGGGGGTTCCCTTTGCATGGCTCTGGAGGCCCCTCCCACCTCCAAATATTCTGAACATGCAGGAATTCCTTGCAACACAATTCCCAAGTAGGGGCACATTTTCAAAAGCGTCTTTCCCTTTACTGCACCAAAACAGACACACACTTGAACACAATCACTTGCACCAATTTCTTAGGATGTTCTGCAAGGCGACTTTCCAATAATGACTGACAAAGTAATGTAAACTGACACACACTTCAATACAAAACACTCTCTGTGACCAATGCTGTTTTGCCTCCCAGAGGAGGAGAGACAGAGAGAAATCCCCTCGACTACCCTGCGGATAATGACATGCGCTGTCGACAAAACAATATGGCTAGAGTCGAGACTTTCCTTCCTGCCTTTGCCAGAAAGACACTCCACAATTTTCAGATCTTGGCTTAAAACTTCAGCCAACGCATTTGGATCATATGACTTAGTCTGAAGCAAAGACTAATCTTTGTAGAACATACATAAACTACAATATAATGATTGAAAAGATTAGGTAAACAGAGAAAGCGGTCATTATTACAAAAGAAAAAACAAAATGGGGCTTGCCAGGTAAACAATAAGGGGAGAGCTAAGTAATTGCTTCCTGTAATCAAAGACCATTCCATTGAAATAATTACAGTAAATAACGAGTGCTTTGCAATTACAAAGCCAGTTACTTTGAATGATGACAGTTTTGTAGATCAGCACTGACAGATTCAATAATGGCAGTAACTGGTGAGTCATTTATAAGGGTTATTGTAATTAACTGAAGAATTCATGTTGTGAGAATCCGAGCCAATTTTGGAGCAATTATTTCATTTGTGGTAATCTGATGAGGACGGGACCAGGAAGCCAGAGACAGGGAATGTGTTTAAATAACAACAAAAGAAGAACAAACACAGATCAGTTATCATATGTATGAGCTGATTAAAAGCATGTGCAAGGCTTTAGGTCTGTGAGATGTATGTGGCTTTTGCTGGAGTGATTTAAGTGCATTGTTGTCAGCATTAATATCGAATGTAAGTGGACATTGGTGCATGCATTTTCAGGTTTCTTACTAACATGTGTGCAGGTGACATTGTACAATGAAATCAATGTATTAGTCAATGTAATGTAAAAAAACTAAAGCTACCAAATGTGCTGCATTTCTCAGTTTTATATGGATTTAAAGTGAATATCTTTCAGTTGTGGACAAGCAACAAGTATTTTATCTCATTGGGCTCTGCAAAATTGTGCAGGGTATTTTTTTCACTATTTCATGACATGTTACATACCAAATGATCTACCTTTTACCAAAAATTGAATATTAGACCTGTGTTAATGGTCATTTTCTCTGTGAAAATGTTCCTGTTCTTCTGTGTGTTATGGCTGAGGCCCATCCACTGTTGGCTGTGAGAGACAGAAGAGGGGGTCAGGCCTGTTGACATAGCCATAGGTGATGGCAAAAATGTCAGTGTAAATGTGACTGCTCTCTCTGTGCCATTTTCCTGTAAAGGGTCATCACCACAGGCTGCCTGACACGCTGGAAACTGCCTGAAGCGCGGGGTACCGACACGACATTAAACTGCAGTATGCCTCCACACGCAGAAACACACACACACACACACCAACAGCCTTTTATTCCCACTTTCAGATCAGTTGAGAGAGAACGAATAAGGGAGAAACAGGCAGACGGTACAAGCTAAAATGAAAGTGTAGGGCGAAGAATTCACCCTTTCATGTTGAGCACTTTTGCTGTGTAACTATTGATTTTTCCCCTCTTGCCTTTGTGTTGCCGTTTTCTTTTTTTCTAACCTGAAGATAGAAGGCCAGACCCAGTTCAAACGGGAGCACTTGTGAGGGGGGCCCACAGATTCTTCGCCTCAGTGAAGGGAAGTCTTAACACATACACACACACACACCACACACACACACACACACACACACACACACACCAACACTCCTGAAATCGTGCCTCTTTTGCTGCTTTCTCACTCTTAACTCTCACAATTGTTTCGCTAGCTCTCAGATGGCTTTTGACACCTTCGACTCACCAAGCTTCAGCCAATCTCAGCACACAACAAATGCACAGAGTCAGAGAGTGAAATGAACTATGGAAGAAGAGGGAACGGGGGAAGGGATGGCAGAGAGGACAAGGACTATAACAAAAGCTAAGAGCACTTAACAGCACAATGGCATGGCGGCCCTTTCCAAAAGTCAGCTGATGTGCTGAAGGGCGTTTAAAAGTCCTTCAATGTAGCCGTGGAACAAAGAGAGGGAACCCTTAGCTAAACTAAAAGCGGAAACATCCCATTTAGACTTTGTTGTGGACTAACAACACTCCAGCAACTAACTCTACTAAAAATATGTTTAATCACCACAAGAAAACTAAATGATGGAAGTTCTTTAATAAATCATCAACATTCAATAAATTCAAACTGCAAATATATCTTTCTCAGAGCAAAGACACTTTGACTTCCAGCAGCCCTCTACTAAGCTAAAGTACCAGGGGAACATTTTTAACCAACATGAATTCACTCTAAATACATCCTTTCAAATGATCTGAGCATCTGTATAGATGAGCTAAGTTTAGTGAAATTATATCTTGCAGCACTAACTTGTTTAATTTCATCCAACCTCTCAAAGCCATCAGTTTAATTAACTAAAATTAGGTGGAGATACATCATTTCAGTACCAACAATCAGCCCGTTCGGTCTGTAATCATGCCTTTTTGTTTAGGGTGAGTAGTTCCATTAACCAAACTCAGGTTTCCCTGTTTATTTTTGAGAGCTAGTGTGTACAGCTGTCGCCTGTGTGTGCATTTTTCCACATGGTGACTATCTGAATGACACAGACTATGAAAAACACTTTTAATACACATGGATTTTCCCACTCATGCTAACCTATCAGCGCCAGCCAAACTGCAGTATGTAGTTAGATAATACAGACACGCTAACCCTGCGGTGGCACAGGCTAATAATAGCGCATTAGCTTCCAGTGAGTTTTTTTGGAATAACAGAAGGTTTTAGTGCTATGAAGGAGTATAATATGGTCTGCACCCACAAGCTCAGGTTACTGAAGGGGTGGTTAGGAAAACAGGATAAGTCATTATCGGAGTGACAACCTACTCTATTGAAATACTTTTAGTTGTTGAGTTGTTGCATTTACATTTTAGGGTCTTAGATGATTTTTAAGTAGTAAATATGGAACTGGCTGTTGTGGGCGCTTGAGTGTTGCAGACTCCTTCATCAAGGCCAGATCGAGGATATCCACACTTCTGATATCACCACAACTTCTCTGTTTGTTTTACTAGCTGATGTATTAAATTAACCTATAAATTCCCCCTCCAAAGTAATGCTGCATCTCCACTTCCTCCTCCTTGTCAATGTGTCCTTGATAGGCACAGGATGTGATGTTGTGGGGATGTGGGGGATTTGTAGTCCTATCAGCCTCCCCATATGCAGCCCTGATAAGGCTTGCGAGACAGGGACAGAGGAAGAGGAAGTGAGTGGGTTTACAGCAGGCCTATTTCCTGTGGAGCATGGGCCCATGTGGACAGGATTGATATGCCCCCCGTGAACAGCAGCACTCTCGCCACACAGTCCGATCAAGTCACTTCCTGAAAGAGGCAGCCCTAACTGGGGGTGACTTCCTGTAAGAGTATGACCTCTCTGCCTGAAGGGAATCTCAGTGGAACAAAGACCTGGGATTGCCCATGGGAGTTTGTGTGTACAATATGTATGCAGTGTGTGTGTTTTAACACTGCCACTCAGGCCTTTACTCCAAAGGTTATCACTAGTGAGAATCTTAGCCCCCAGTCCATGCTCATCTCTTTGAGTTTCACTGGCTCGGAGCAAGAAGGGACGATCGGGTTGCATCCAAATGTGTGTGTTCATGAGTGTGTGTCCAGAAAGTGGCATGCCTTGTGTTGCTCTGCAAACACACAAAGTAAACGTCAATGCTGCCCTCCGGCCCACCCTGCTGCTCTTGTGTTTACCTACAGGTATTTGTTATCTAGCCCTCTCTTTCCTTTTTTTCTCTCTCTCTCTCTCTCTAAACTCTTAGAAAAGCTTGCTGAGGTCTTTATCTCTCAGTCTAATCCCTATAGCAGGTATCCATGTCAAACAGACCAAGGGGAGGGGGCCTCAGGGGGCAGCATGTTTGGTCTGGGTTAGCCCTGGGTCAAGCTTTGGACCAGTTGACACACAATAAATCCACCACTTATCCATCCTCCTGCATCCCAGGTTACTTGGACACCTTAAATGTTGCATGTTACATCTCTACACTCTTCATTGCTGAAAACAGAATTTGTCATTATTTCAATTTCACTTTTAAAAGAGTGAACACCAGTATAAAGGGCAGGTTTGAATGTTAGAAGCAAAAGGGAGTTGCATGTGTCATATCGGGGTTATAAAATAAGCCCTAACAAAAAATTAAAGTAGCATCGACCCATATTCAAAGAATAAAAAAATCCACAGGGATGCTGGTATTGACCAAAAAATGGCGCTACTGCTAGTGGTTTGCTGGCATGAAATTGGCTTTGTGTGGGTGTCGTTTGGAGAGCCGGCTGGTAAATTCTCCCGTTCTTTTGTTAGAAAAGGGGGGGCTCCATGCATAATGGTCTTAGCCAGGGAGGTCTGGAACTGTGTCCATAAATTGAATTATTTCAATTTGAGGGAGAGCGAGGGAGAGAGAGTGAGAGAATAATGGAGAGTGGCTGTGTGAGTTGAATTTACATGTGAACATATGCATGTGTGTTGATGGAGAGAGAGAGAGAGAGAGAGAGAGAGAGAGAGAGAGAGAGAGAGAGAGACTCATTTTTATTCTTCTACGGGGCTCACATTTACAAGTGAGAATATAAACCAAGTTGCAGGAGATTACAGAAGAGGCCAAATGTTACTTTGCAGCTAGAAGCTAGAGTGGATAAAACAAAGGTTCCTGGTTGAGGCCGCCTTCGCCACAACAACAACTTCCTGTCTGAAAATTACAGTTTCGGTATTTGATACAGGGAGATTAACTATACAAAATAAATAACTAATTGTGCACCTTTTCTGGGGATAATAACACCTTCACAGACTTAAATGGGTTTAATAATGACATTTGTGGGATAATATTTTTAAAATTCTGCCTTTTTGCAAATGAACCCCTCAATCATATCTATATGTTGAGATAAAGCCATCCCCCAGTGTCATTAATGCTGAAATAACAGATATGTGTGTGTTTATGTGTATGTTTGGGTAGGGGTGGGGTGGGATGGAAATATTCCACACAATATAATCGACAGAGGACCATATGGCAAACTGGCAGCAAGCTATTTATCCTTATCCTCTTTGGAGGCTAAAATTAGCACTCCGCTGTTTGTAGCTTTAAGCTGGACTCCAACCATTCTGATAGGGCTAATAATAAAGGAAAAAAACACCCCAGCTGGCACAACTTCTTTGCTTCCTCTTTCTGATTCCATCTTTTTCTCTCTCTCTCTCTCATACTAACTTTTGGTCCCCCCCTCTGTCTCTTTTCCCTCTTCACTGAAATACACCAATCTGACCTCCATTTTAAGACCAAATCATGTTAATCTGACCATGAGGAATTGTATTAATATCATATAAGTGTTGCATGAGCCAGGTTTCCCTATAAGCCCATGTGTCAGGAAAGCCAGGATTTCCTGAACACGGACCCCCTCGGCTAGCTTAAGAGCGTAGGATGATGGGGCTAATCTCTTTATCAAAAGCTTAAATAAACGTTGGTGCTCTGTGCATGAGTGAGTTTCTTATTTGTGTGTGTGTGTGTGTGTGTTCTTGTGTTTGTTCTTGTGTGTGTGCCAAGGGGCCAAACAATGCTTCGCCACTAAACAAAGTGCTAATACCCTGACTCTTTGCTCACCCCTCCCTCCTCCATTCCTTCTCTATCTTTCCTCTCATTCTTCCTCCATACAAGTGAACTACAATATCCATCTAAAATGAATACTTTTAAACAGTAGGAAAGCTCATGAGAATGCTCATCTGGTCCTCCTGTCATCCACTGTCAGAGGTGATTGTCTGAATTCTCCAGCCTGCTATCAGGGCTTTCCCTGAAAAGTTAACATCTATCTGATCAGAGGCCTCCTGGGCCCTGAGCTCAGCTCCATTTCAAGGGAGGAGGAGGAGGAGGAGGGAGGCACAGTCAGCTGCTAGAGAAATGGAAAGACAGAAGGAGGAGAGAGAGTTTAAGGTTGTTTTATCGGCCAGATGTAATGCGGTGTGACACGCCAGTGATGAGTCGCTGTGATTCCTTATGATCCTGAACTGGCCACGATTAGGAACCAGGGCATTTTCTGTCTATGAAAACTTGTGTGTGTGTCTGTGTGTATTGTGCATGAGTGTGTCCATGTGTGATCCCAGGCAATTTGGAGCTGAATTGAAAACAAGCAAAATAAGGACTGGTGACAAATTTGGAATTTGTCACCATTCTTCGCTATGACAAGTTTCCCACAGCAACAACACAAGACCCTCCACACAAACAATATAACAAGTAAATGAGCATGCTTCAACTTTGTTTTTTGATTTTTTTTCATTTGTATGACAAGTGAATTACCACCTTCCTACTTGTTTACATTTGAAAATCAAAACTAAAGAAGTCCCTTCCAAAAGGAGAATCCAGTAATTTCACAAAAGTGGCATCTTCTTTTAGGATATGATTACATGACAATGATGCAAATTATGGAGCTTCATACAGAAATAAACTTGAATGGAGTCCTCAGTTGACACTTTTCAAACATGATTGTGAATTTGGAGGCAATGAATGAAAACATCTTTAGGTTTAAACGTCCAAATCATATATAGAGAAGAACTTCTCTTATTCTAATTTCCACTTCATGCACACAGACAGAAAATTATGCTGCGGATAAAATTTAAGAAAATGGTCTTTACCACGTTTGCACATTTGACTTTTCTTGTCATAATCTCCCCACCCCAACACACAAGAGACATCTGCAATGCAAAAAGTGTGTGTAAATAGTATCTTTTAGCAAACACCAGTAATTAGATATAGGCATTTGGCATTCACGCCAGTCGCAAATTAAAGAAGAGAGCTTCCTGTAAACAGACAGCGAGAATGTGTCTACATCATTAGCGTGCCACAATTATAACATGGGAGCTAAAGATACATTTCCCTCCCGCTTGCACTCCCTCACTGGAGCAAATGAAGTAGAACCTCTTTTCTTTTTTTTCAAATGAGCGGCTGTCTTTCTTGGAGCAGTGGCAAACTACATGATGTGATCCAAGTGCATTTATAGGTAAAACAATGAAGATAAAATGCAACACAGGCAACTTTGTAGAAATAAGAAACAAAATGATTCCAGTGTTTTCCATTTGACAGACTTTATGAACAGATCACATCCTGAGCGTAGGGACTGAGTGAAGGCATAAGAGGGCTGGGAGAAGAAGGTGGAAGAAGCTATTTTGAGTGCATGCATGTCTTGAATGAATATGTATTTCATGTAAATTGTGCACACAAGCCATATTGTAATGGTCTGGGCTAGACTTTGCATTTCTTTGGTCATGCAAACATGCCCACATGTAGCCAACAGACGGAGAGAGACCGACTGAGTGAATGCAGGGGGAGATTTAATGTAACAGAGAGACCGGGTGAGACATTTTATTCACCTCTGAATGTTATTACAGAAAGTCAAAAATGTGCAGGCGTCGTGAGAGCAAAAGGCATATACTGTAGAGAGAAATGAGACTGAGGCTCTGAGAGAAAATAAAGACAATATGTGGAAATATAAGGCTCATATGATGACGTCACACATGTTCAGCTACAAACTGCTCATAAATCCCTAAGTCAAACACTCAAATCTCTGACATCTTATCAAACAGTTGTATAACTATTATCTTCTCGTTGACAAGACATTCACTCAAGCCAATAAAACACAAGTTCGTGAATCTGACTGATTAAGCAGAAGATCATTTCTCATGTGAAAGGAGACAAAGTTACTTTGTTTACTAGTACTTCTGATCCTGTCTTCCACACGACCCCAGTGGCCGGGTGACACCAGCCTTAATCCTAAAAGCAAACTGGCCCCTTGCTGTGGGAACCTGATACAATTTCCTCTTTTTCGAGAGGGGCAAACTCAGGCCACTTTGGATTTGCTCATTGCGCACAATAAAAAGTCATTGAGGGCTATCACTTTCTACGAGGCGAGTCACTACATGTTGGTTGACACGTCGGCCACCGCGATAGAGCGCTGTCATAAAGCTCTCAGTAAATCTGAGAGAGGGAGGTCATGATTGGACACTAAAAGGACAAACATCTCTTTTCCCAGGTAACTACAGATAATAATGTTTGAGATGCAGTAAATCCAGTGGAGGTTAAATAAACATTCCTAGTGGCAAAGCTGAGTTGTTGAGGGATGTTTTCTCAAGTTGTTTTTAGATGCAATTACTCTTTACGCGTTTCAAATGTTGATTTTCATAAACAGCATGTCAACTGAAAGTTAGGCCAATGCTCTTGCGACCACGCAGATATTAAAACGTTTTTTAAACACATGCTTTTACACTTTGACTTTAACCTTCTATGGGACACATAGTGAGCTTCAGGTGGCCCGGCCACAACTCTCTCCCCTCTGAGCTCGAAGAAAAGATATTGCCTGTCAGACACTGCTCCACTCAGCATCAACATGGTTTCACAGCATTCACTATGACATTCTCTTCCTTCCTCCTTATCTCACTCTCATTATGCTGATTCTTTATCTTTTTCTTTCCCTTTTGTCTTCTTCTTCTCTCTTTTTTCCCCGTGTTCACGCTCTGAGAAAATCAAAGAGAGATTCTTGTTTGTGTCTGCCAGCTACTGTACTTACACACACACACCTCCAGTAATACAGACTGCAGACTAATCAGGGAACCACATACCTTTTATCTACCCACAGAGCCTCACATTTAAACAGATTACCAGGAAAGCTGGACATAAGACAATTACCGGACTGAGTATCACAACATCTAGACAACCTACATAAAAAAAGTGTAAAGTATTATTTCTCTGCAGATTTATGAATTATTAAAGGTAGGCCAAAAATAATCGAGTAAACACTTAAGAGTTTTGATATGTACACGGATGAATGCTTTTACCGTAATTTCCCATTTTTTGGGATCAATAAATATCTATCTATCTATCTACATTAGTGTCTGGTTACTTTATGATCACCAACTAGATGATAGTTAACCCACCATTAAATTCAACATTACAACACTGCTGCGTTTAAGTATGTAAGAATTTTAAAACTGCAATTTATACTAAAGCTGTCATTGAATGTGTGCCAATGCAACCAGTACACACTCATATTCCTATTAACAGCTAAAGGCTACTGGGAGAGAAAAGCTGTCCAGAGAGTGGAATACACACTCACCCACACACACACACACACACACACACACACAGTTCTCTCTTCCAGTCTACTGGACAATCGGACCAATTAATCGGTGACTTTGAGTGGGCCAAGTAAAGCCGAGTGATTGGATGAGCCGGATCTGGCCTCTGATTGACTGGCACCTCTGTCCATGTCCTCATTTGCTCGCCCCGGCACTGGAGACTGGCCAATGAGGAGACAGAAAGCAACAGCCTCACTGTAGCCTGACCTTGTTGGAGGGTACAGAGGTTGGAGGGTTGAATGAAGGATGGATGGATGGATGGATGGATGGATGGATACATCAGGAATATTTCAGCCAGTGAAAATTATATATAATGTTTCAAAATGAATAGGGCAAAGCTGTATTAGGATATGATCTTCAGCAATTAAGGCACCACAGGTCTGTTCATTTAAGTGTTACTTTGCAGTATGTTACTGATCTACTTGTTTCCTTCCACATTTTACAGGGTTCATTTATACATCAAAGTTGGATTTACTCTAATCATCAATTATAATAAATGTGCAGGAATTTAATTGTACAGACTGGAGCAATTAGTTTAAGGATAACAGGACCTCATGTGGCAGAAATGACTATTACTATTGTTACTACTAAAAGACTATGAGCTACATATATTAGACTTAGACACAGTTCAGGTTGGTCAAATAGCAAATATTTGATATTGACATTGTTGAGCATTCATCCAACTACACCAGCCAAAAAAAACTCTCAGAGCCAGATACCAGACCAACAACCAGAAATCTCAGGCCACTACTCAGACACTAGAAATGTATGCAGACACTAACACATCGCCTTACAGGGAGCTATTTGCCTTGGCGCAGCACACTGTACTCTTCCCAAACGGTCTGAGTAATTTGTGATACATATCTAATATCGCCAGTCGTCACCTCACTCCCTGGAGGTTTCTGACAAGCAGAGAGGGAAACCCTGTAGCTTTCAAAAACAGAGCAAACACTCTGCTCCGCTCCTCTGCTCAAGTCGCATCCACATCGCTGCAGTTGGTGACGATTCTGTGCCTGAATGTTATTCTGTTTGCCTCGCACGAAAGGCCCTTGGAGAAGCCAAGGGGTGTCCTTACAAATTCACACAGGCAAAGAGGAGTACTTTATACTGGAAGAAAAAAAATAGAGAGGGCCTGCTCATGTCCATGTGGGACCCCCCCTCCATCGCAGGCCTATATGATCTGTTGGCTTTTCCTCTGGCCTTCAAGCATTACTCTTCACAGTGAAGCATGATCCAAGGCAACAACAGCTACAATGCGGCTTCTCCAGTGGGCTTCTGGGTATTAAACAAAGGGCCCTGTTGGTAGCAACTAGCTAGCAAACATCTGGGCTAATAGAGTGGGACTAATTAACTACAGGGCCGCTCTCCGACTCTCGATGTTGAAGCTTGCTGGATGTTAACAAAGACCTCCCAGAGAAAGGGAGGAGAAAAATAGGAGGCTTTCTTCTTTCTCTGCTCTTTAGAGAGAGAGGAGACACCCAGGATGGATTTTAATGACATGTGTGGAGCAAATGTGATCCTCCCTCCACTTCTTCTGACTGCCAGTGGAATTCATTGCTACAAAATACCACTGGCATTGTGGTCAAAGCATAAACTAAGAACTCAGCATATGAGCATTGTCAGCACATGCAAAAAAAATAAAAATTGTTTTTAAATGCTGACATTCTTATCGACAATGTCAAATCACTGCAAAACACCTGCTGATGAATAAAAGGTCCAAGAAAAAAAATCACATGATCACATTACTTGATTACTTTGCATTAGAAAAAGTATGTTCTCTTGCAATCAAGTTCAACAACATGTACATTCAACATATAGACCTCTGGTCTTATGTAATGGAGACTCCCTCACAATTCTTGCAGCTCTTGGATTTGAGAGTGTAAGCGCTACATTTCCTGGTAGAAATGGGGATTTTTATACTAGTGGGCAGTGAACTGTACAAAGAAGAGGGCAGAGGGGAGCATGTGTTTGTCTCAGGAATAGCCTCAGAAAAAAAGCTGAGAGGAGACTTGAGTTCACTAGTTAAAGGCCTTCAAACATCCAGCATCCTTTCTCTGAGAAGAAGAAACAAGAAGGGGGCAAAAGATACAGACAAACAGGTAGGAAATAGAGAAAGATTGAGTAAAAGATAAGGTGTGGAATGAGAGTAAGAAGGTGGTTTGATGGACTGAGGAGAAAGAGTAAAGCAGGCGGACTGAAGGATAGAGGAGAGAAAGGAGAGAATGAGAAAAGGAGAGAAAGATGGCCATTAGCTCTGCAGCTCTACAAGCCGAGGGAAAAGATGAAGAAAGTGGAAGAGAGAGAGAGAGAGAGAGAGAGAGAGAGAGAGAGAGAGAG
>NC_045749.1:4663235-4664093 GCF_008692095.1 Etheostoma spectabile | reverse complement strand
AGGTCAGCGAGAAAGCAATCTGTAAAAGGCAGAAGAGGTGGGGGAAAATACAAGAATGAACATGAAGAAATGAGGAGGAGGAAATACGAAAAGGAGGAGAGGAGTAAAGAGAGATGAAAAGCGAGGAAGTAAATAAAACTGAGAAAGACAGATGAGAAGAGAAAGGAAGAAAAAAAATACCATGAAAAAGGAAGATTGTGAAAGATAAACAAGATAAGGAAAGAGAATAAACAAGGGATGAAGAAAGAGCTAAACAGAGTCAGAAAGAAACAAGAAGCACAAAGACGAGAGAAAAAGACGAAAAGATGAAAACAAAGACGAAAAAAAGCTGGAAAAAAGCAGAAGAGAGAAAGATGGGGAAGAAGGAGAGAGCAAAAGGAACAAAGAGAGGTGAGAGGAAGGGAAAGAAGAAGGATACACAAAGGTAGTGTTTTAGAGCAAGTGGGAGGCATGGAAGAAAATAGGGGGAGGAGAGAGAGAGAAGCACGGGGGTTCACAAGTAGAGAGAAACCGACTGAGAGCAAAATGAAAGAGCGAGAAGCGAGAGTAGGTGGGAGACAAGGGAAAACTGGAGAAGAGAGGGAGGATGCGAAGATGAAAGAGCGAGAAAGAGGGAGGAGAGACAACAGGGTGAAACTGTCGGGGAGAGAGCGAGCAAAGTGCCAAACAGATAAATAACCAGCTTACTGGGATTACCAAGTGACTGACACACAATTTGCCAGAGCCAATATGACGTGGCAGTGATAGCTCTTAACCCATTTAAACCTGAAAACAGTCCAAGATGTCCTCCGGTATTTACTGCTGTCACTGTGTCCTGATGCTGTACACTCTGTGTGTGTGTGTGTGTGTGTGTGTGTG
>NC_045749.1:4659994-4663225 GCF_008692095.1 Etheostoma spectabile | reverse complement strand
TGTGTGTGTGTGTGTGTGTGTGTGTGTGTGTCCAGAAACACAGCAGAAACAAAGCAATCACACATATAAATGCAGACAGCAGTGTGTCTGCAGACATTACAAGTAGGTTGAAAGCTGTTTAATACTACCTAGGTTGATTCTTTCTAAATTTAGAAAAAAATATACTGTGTGTCTAAAAGTATGTGAACACCTGAACATTACACCTGTATGATTTTCATTTTTGTGACATTAATCTGTGTTTTACATATTATAATTCTACCCAAGCTCTGTTTTTATTTGACACTGAACGCTTATGATTTAAAATCTTAAATTAGTAAACATGTTTCAGGACATAGAGATACCCTGATACCTGTATACGTGCATGGGTCCCAACTGTCATAACATTTCAAATCAAAGCACCTCATTCATTGCACACACCAACACACATACACATGCACATGTATTCAATCACTACCCCACATTTTACCCTCTGATGAAATTAAACAACAAACAAAAAACCTACAGTAGGGGGATGATGAGAGAGAGAAGAGGGGGGGGGGGAGGCAGGCCAACATAAGGAATGAGCCTATAATTGGAAAGATGTGAAAAATGAAGTGTCAGTTTTGTCAATAACGGGCAAAGGTCACAGAAGCAGGAACCCAAACTTGGCATAGAGCGCTCTCATTAGAGCGACCAATCAGATCTTGCCTGGCTGCCCCAGACCATTAGTCATGAGAGGTTGAGGCGTGCACATACACACACACAAATATTGCTTGTCTACCCCTTTTTCAGAGTAATTTCACTCTTTTTTATCAGTCTGTTCTCCTCTTCCAAATCATCTGTCTTTTATTTTTATCTCCACTCATGTCTCACCTCTCAGTCCCTTGAGCATTAACAGTATGTGTGAGAGACAGAGAGAGAATGTCTGTGAAAGACATAGAAAGAGAGAGGATGAGACAGAGTGTGAGACAAACAGAGAGACAAAGAGAGACAAGAGAGTGTGTGTTTACTATATAAATGGCCGCTCATTGGAGTGGAAGGCATGGCGGCGGTCTCTGCTCCCACCCAGGCTCTGCCTTCTGGCACTGGCAACCCTACATACTGCTCGCCTTGACATTGCCTTTAATAATATATGAAGTTGCTTTTTTGCCTACAGTTTGTTTGCAACCCCCCAACACCACCGCCAACCCATCATACCACTGCTGCCTTTTACTCTCACACACACACACACACACACACACACACACACACACACACACACACACACACACACACACACACACACACACACACACACACACACACACACACACATTGTTAGAGTGCATACACATCCAGCCTCAGCAGAATTATCTGGTCCAGAAGTGTAGACAAATTAGTCCCTTTGAGGCTAAATATGATACTGATGAAAAATCAAGTAAATCATAATTTAATTATATGAAAGTTTTACATGTTTAATTAACAATTGCTAATTTTAGTCAATGTAAAGTGCATAGACTGTTAACGTTGCAAGCAATGGTGGCAAGCTTCAAAGCCATTGTTTCTTAAAAAGAGATATGATAAATCATTAATGTCAAAAAGGTGTCTCTCTTTTTAGCTTTCATTTCCTCAAAGAGGGGCATGCAATCCTTTTACCAATACTAAAACATGAAAGTTGCTATCTTAATCTTATGACAAGCGGATCATATGACAAGAGAGAAGAGAAAGAGAGCAGAAAGAGCCACCTGCTTTAGAGAGAGCGTTTAAAGAGAGAGTTCTGCAACTTATGTAGTCACACAGTACATACAATTTGAACTGTGTAGTCTGGGATACAATATAAGCAAGAGCACACAAATGCATTACATACACATCCAATCTGATGTAAAGCAGACAGCATGCTAAATGAGTGTAGCATGACAGGAAGACAGAAGCCGCTCTCTAGACTTGGGGACGAGCCATCTACCACACCATGTCTGCTCTGCCAATGTGTCCCTGAGCAAGACAACGAATGCCTCCCATGTCCAAAAGGGATCTGACCATGAACTCTGACCTCTCTGTGAGTTACTTGCAGCAACTGTTGCAAAAACGTAATCCCTTTTCAAACATCCTGAGTAAGCAGAAAAGTTTTTCTATCATGTATTTGATGCACAGTATATGATAAAATGTAGCAGATGAAATACATTCAGCACCTTAAGCCCCTCCCCTTCTGCTCCACATGATTAATAACAAATAGATGGAGACAAAGAAAGTCTTACCCTGTTCGCTGCTGTTGTCGCCACTGTGCGATGTGTGTCCGCCGCTGGACGGTCCCGGCGTTCCTCCAGAGCGTGTGGATGCCGTGTCGTCATGATCTCTGTTCCAGGACGTCTGTTATAGATAGAGATAGAGAGAGAGAGAGAGAGAGAGAGAGAGAGAGAGAGAGAGAGAGAGAGGATAGTTAATCTAACATCAGTTTATCAGTGCTTTTCTTCCATTTTTAGTAGTGTTTATTTTGTGTAATCAGAATGTTTCTTTACAGTATGTTGAAGAAAGTCCCCACACACACTCAAAAACTCACACTCCAAACAAAATTCATCATATGCCAACTCTCAGCCCAGTCAAGCAGTGTGTCTGAGCCCCCGCAACCCTCTTATGGAATGAGGATTTAGGGCCTCGATGAAGAGAAAGGCCCAGACGAATAGCGAGCGAACATGTTGTATTAGTTCCCAGCTTTCTGAGGCATGCAATCCACGGCTGCCTCCATTTGGCTCAAACCACTAGCAGATGAAAATACAAAACAGCTACAACTTAAGATAGGCCGCAGCGAACGCCAGGGAGTGATGTCATCCAAGCAGACCAGAGAGAGGCAGAGAAAGAGAGGTAAATAACTCAAAGTATTGCTACATAAGTATGAATCCTCTGCTTTGTCCAAAAATGTAACACAAAATGGATGACCAATCCCACTAATGTAAAATAAAATGCGATTTGGGAAAGTAGAGTCAAGACAGAGATATACCCAAATAAGATAACGTTTTCCCACAATCTTTTATAAAACAAAATTTAACCAAAATATTGCATGACCAAACTGAAAGTGGCATTAAACTTTATATAGACAAATAGGAAGATTAAGGCATTACCACGGACTGGAAGTTCATTCTTTTCTCTACAAGTTCAAGAAAAATAACAGATGAAGACAAGCAGCTGACTAGACAAAAGACACCCGGGAGGCCTGGGTTTATATATAGTAAAGTGTGTGTGTGTGTGTGTGTGTGTGTGTGTGTGTGTGTGTGTGTG
>NC_045749.1:4659705-4659984 GCF_008692095.1 Etheostoma spectabile | reverse complement strand
GTGTGTGTGTGTGTGTGTGTGTGTGTGTGTGTGTGTGTGTGTGTGAGGGTAGAGGACAGTCATAGGCCAGATGAGTGTCAGCTGCACACCAGCAGCAGGGGAACAAATGGTCCAGACAGAAGGATAAAGAGAAGATACACATACAACACATAAAACATATACACACACACACACACACACACACACACACACACACACATCAAATAGGTACAGGCACGCAGACATGACATACAAACAAATACAGTCAAGATACAACATATATTAAGTCCCTTCATACAC
>NC_045749.1:4636680-4659695 GCF_008692095.1 Etheostoma spectabile | reverse complement strand
ACACACACACACACTTAGATATATGCATAGATGTACATAGAGACTGCATTAAACCAACACACAGGCACACACACTCACACTATGCCCAATACAAACATGCTACATATTATTGAAACTTAACCAGATGTTACCTCTTATCACTTAGTGCCTCTGAAAAGCAACATTAGCACTGAGGACAGGGAAGAAAAGAGACTTTAAAATAGAAGGAAATGGAATCTAATGCCTTATCACACGCAGTTGGCTTTCACAAGCAAACACGCAACAAACAAAACAGATACACACAAACACTCGAGCCTGCTCTGCCGCCCTCGTGAGCCTATCTTTGCTCTGTCAAATCAAATGAAGCAGATATCAAGGGGCAATGTGGTGTTTGCATCACGCTTCTAGGGCTACGTGACGAAATGAGTGATAGAAACCCAGATGGAGGAAGAGATGAGGGAGAAGAGAGAAACACACTGGGGAACAACTGGTTTCAATTGGGATACTACAAGCAGCGTTGAGTCTGCGAGGAGGATTTGGAGGCAAGTTTAGAATTATGAAAAAGAAGCAGACATTTAGTCGTGACAAAGGGCTTGTATTAAACAAAATGTAGAAGGAATAAAATAACAGAAAAGAATATACAAGTCAGCAAATTCAACACTTTTGGGGTCTATTAGAGCCCGTTTGATGTTCCTGGGCTATGAAATTCTAATCCAGTGCTTACATGGACGATATAATCGTTGTTTTCCAAATTAGGCTTTGAGGCTTTGCAATAAAGAGGAAAGTCACTGTACAAACACATGACTAGGATGGTGATTGGGTAGATAAACAGTGATTTTAACAGGGATGAGGGTCTTTTCTCCCACTTCTTACAAGTTCTTTTTTGCTGACCGTAGAACGCTGAAAAATGAAACACCAGTGCATGACCGAGTAACTCCAGAGAACATTAGAAGTGAGGTAATCCAGACCACATGCTCAGCACCCAAACAGTTAACTCCAGCTTCTGCCAGCTCCTCCACAAGTGCAGCTTTTAAAAATGAGCAGATCTTGTTTATTCAGAGCTCTGTGAAAAAGAAAAAAAAGCACAGTACCCCCGGGGATGTCGAACGGCAAGTATTAAAAAACCCAAGAGAATCAGCGCGCAAAAAGAACATGCTTTTTCATTTTCTTTTTGTTTTAATTCTGTAACAAATTCCACTTGAAAATATAATTAGAAAGTGGAGGGGGAAATGGCAAACTACTGCATTAGCTGTAATTGAACAAAAGAGCGCTTTGCCTGCTGGGAGGTGGCCGCTGTGGCCCCATGGGAAAGGGGGCGGGGCTGAGACAGGGCCTGGTGGCATCTCCGCGGGGACAGGGACTTTATTTATAATCACAGGCCGCCCTTGGACGGAACAGGCCCGGCACTGATCTAACACTCAATTAATACACACACGGCTGACATCACACGACACACACATACCAGTACACACAGGTAGCACAGCATGCGCACACACACACACACACACACACACACACACACACACACACACACACACACACACACACACAAACTTACATATACATTTTATCTACCTTATGCAAACACATCACACCACCGCCATACTCACAGTCCCTGTTTAACAAAGGACACACCTTGACCACAAGACACACAGCGACAAAAAAACACACACACCCTGTGCCAACAAGACTGCACACAATGTAGAGATCCACCTTCAAAATATGGGATATGTAAATCCACAAGATGAACAGATGCATAAACAGAAAGCTTGAGGAAACAGAGAGAAAGAGAGAGCTGTCCCTCTGCACACATAACGACACACTTGATTTATTCTATTTCCCCTTAATGAGCCACCATGCTCTCTCTCTCGCTCTCTCTCTCTCTCTCTCTCACTCTTGCTTGCTCTCTCCTGTGCAGGATGTAGATTAATTCAATGCTTAATTGTCTTGTAAATTCAATTTTCCACATTCTATTCTGCCTAGCTTTAGCTAAAGTTCTTAAATTTGCCGCGCCAAGCTGAGAGAACCCTGTTTGGAAGCCATGCATACCTTTTTTTCTTTTTCTTTTTTTTCTCCTTACCATTTTTCTTCCTTCCACCACCCTAATTCGCCATGAAAAGATTTTCCTTGCTGGAAATTCTGATTCCACTATGATCGGTGAGGCATTCCAATCCAATGCATTCTCATTGTGCCGCGTCTAAGATGCGAGGGGGGCTTCCCTTTCTCGCTGTGCCAGGCCCCATATCATACAAGCGCTCATGCAAGAAATGTTGCCTTGCCAATTCATTTGCAATAATAAAGAAAATGGTTAAGGTTGTTGTGCTTTGTCCCCTCCTCTCTTCCCTCACTCTGAAATATCTTTTGTGATGATATGGATATCTACTTTTTCGGTCTGTGCCAGCAAACGTGCGGGAATAATGATATGTGCATACTTAACAGCACAGACATAAATATCCAAATAACCCCACACACACATTCTTCAGTGGTGGTACATCTGAATCAAAGATGACAGTTGGGCTACTCCATCCCCCAGAATGCATGGTGCATATGTTCTCTGTGGTTGTTATCTTCAACACAATTTTTGACCTTTGCAGCAGCACTGCTTCCTCAAGTTGAAATCTGCGAGAATGCCATGAGTGTTGCAGCAGCGAGATGGCCAGCAATAACTCCGGACACATTCTCCCACTCAGCTGAATGCTGGTGGGGAAGCTGTTAGTGAAGGGGGCTGAAAGGCCAGCTATTGTAAACTCTTGTTTACTTTGCTTTCTAATGTGACTAGATAAAGCAGGATCTGCCTCTCTGATAACCGGCCAGGCAAGTGCTTGCCTACTACCTCCGCTTTCTCTGCTCTCTCCACCCCTCTCCTCCCCTCGCTGCAATATTAGTGCTTCCAAAATGAAAAGAGGGGCTGATAATGGTATGCGTGGTGCAAAAAAAAAAAGGACTGAAAGAGGAAAAGACCCTCCTCCCTCCCATTCTGTTCTGCACCCCCCCCCCTCTTCTCCCTAACTCTTCACAATAGACAAAGAAAGAAGAAATAACCTTATAATTGCTGAAGGGGGTGAGAGAGAAAACTGGATTTGGTCTCTTGAGTAAGTAAAGTATGCTACATTGAATAGCCGTCAGGTACTTTTCAATCGGCCTTTTTAAAACTGGTTGGTTAACCTCATAGAGACAACCAAAGATAATTACATGTTTGAGATAATTACCAGAGCTTTCAAAGTCCATTTAGATGACACTCGCGGAAACTGACAAAGTGATTTTCTTTCTCTGTGGCCTCTTCCACTTCAGCTCTCGCTGCAGACTCCTTGTTTACTCTCTGTGAGCTGAAATCCAAACAAAAACATTAACTCGAGTGCTCTCCCCTGCGTGCTATCTAACCCTAAACAAAGCATATTTCTTTTTATTCAGTTGTGAATGAAAAGGCAGGCGTAATTTCTTAATGATATGTTTTGCTGTGGTTTCTTTTCGTTAGCCTAGCCTAGCTTGACTTGCAGCCGCTGCCCTGGGATGTTCTTGGTGGATCCCTTGGAGACGGGCTGTTTGTGACGGTGGCCATTGTCAGAGGCTTGCAGGGGGTTAAGGGGGAGAGGAACTTTCCATTAGCTAAGTACACATGTGTTAAGCCAGGTTATTATTTACTTAGCCAAAGAAACCACAGCAGGCCTTGGGGATAGACATGGCAGCCCATCATAAGTAACACAAGACACAAGCCCAGATTCGCAATAGGGAGTTTGTGGCTATCACAAGAGAATTGCAATGACACAGTGCATCTCCACTAAGCAATAGTTTCCAGCAATACTACATGATTCAAAAACAACTAATAAATCAACTGAAAAAAACTCCAGAACCTAGTACAAAAAAAGTTGATGTCTAAAAATGTATAAAAGTATATAAGAAGCTCCTCTCTTGTTCTTTCTTGTTCTTTGAAGTCACACTGGCCTTGATTTGCTTAATCAGAATCACCCCTACTTGCTATTCCACCACAATAATGAAGAGGCTAAGAAACACACGAGTCACGTGGTCGCCTCTTTGTATCACTTGTTGAATCCCTAACAGCCGCCCTGCATTCACTCCCCAATGGAAAAAAGGGGGAGTTCAGGGGAGGGAAGGGAGGCGGGGGGTGTAGAGGAGGGAGGGGGGTGAGTGGGGGTCAAACCTCTCCTCTATTCAACTACAAAAGCTGCTATTACCAACAATCACCACAAAGATTCAAAAGTTTGTATTACGACAAGCAGTGTGCCACTGTAGGAGAGAGGGGGAATGAAAAAGAAAGAGAGAGAGAGAGAGAGAGACAGAGAGAGAGTGTGGGTGCCTGTAAAGTCGGCTGTAACTTGATCCATACTTCAACAAGAAGCGGATAGATTAGCGATAGTGGTGTACTGATTAGGAAAATAGTGGCTGACCCCAGCGGTCAGGGTTTCCATTGAGTTGGGAAGGGAGGGGGCCAGGGGTCACTCTTTGACCGCCAAAGTTACCTAAACCAACACTGCTGGGTCTCACTGACCTGGAAACCATGACTTGTATGGCATAACAGTGCCAATTGTTGGGAAAAGATACCGCGATAGCGCTATCAAGAGTAAATTCTTACACAGTGACCACAACACTAAGCTCGCACAAGCAGGGTTTGTTTAGGAAAGATTGTGTGGGACATGAGAAAAACAGCAACGGATCCTAAATGTAGATGGTATTTTAGATTGTGGGTTATTACACATTCTTTTTACATGATTTCAACAGCAAAATCAGTGTCACAAAAGCCACTATAATATAAAAACACCTCTTCACCAAATTCCCTCCACAGGTCAACTGCTGAGAATTCATAATCATTTAAGACTTTCTTACATCCACAAAAAGGCAGGCAGAGAATATTTTTAAGGGAAATCTCAATTATTTCCAGCCCACTTCAGCCTGCATGGCTCAATCAAGTAGAGGAGCTCTTGAGACTTGGAGTGAGTCCTCAGCACTATTAGTAGTGTTCTGCTCTACAGCGGAGAGCCGAGGCCCTCGGAGTTCATTAGCAAATTGCTGTGCCCCTCCCTTTGCTCTCTGCGCAATTAAAGGCAACTGTGCAAATGACGTACAGCGGTGTGGATATACATCCCTGCTACTTAAGACTGAGGTGAACATGTGTGTCAGGCAAATAGGGATGCAATCAGCAGAGCGATTGTTGCCACATTTCCACAACAAGAACTGTGACAGACGCAACCCTATTTAGTGTGGACACAAGCCTTTCCACATTAAAGGCCTCTGGAAAATTCACTCAGAATAATGGAATTTTATTTAGTTTTTTATGTGTATATACAGCTGAATGTATAGGTCTAATGGGGCAGCTGGAAATGTGCTGCTCAAGTGAAGAAATGAGGCAAACGTGGTGGGAAGCTCTCCAGGGAGCGGCGGGGAAAGGGTTAAGAAAGTCCAACTGGTGCTAACCAGTCACTCCACTCACATAGCACCTGAGGGGGGTGCTGCATTTATCAGGCCAGTCTGAACACACACATACACACAGCAGTGTACACACACACACACAAAGACACAAACATATGCATACACTTGTAGACACATGCACTGTTTGTGCACATTTGCACACACACACACCTGTAGACAGAGACACACACACACCTACACAGAGAGAGAGAGAGAGAGACACACACACCTACACAGAGAGACACACACAAACACAGGAGGGTGAGCCCAAACAGGCTGGGCTGCATTCACAAGCCAGCGCAGAGCCTCTCTGACTTTTTCATCTCTCAGCTATGCTCTGCTTTCTTTTGAAAGGGGCGCTCGGCGTCCCTCCATACTCGCCTGCACAGGCAGGCTGACAAAGCAATGTAAAGCCATGTAAAGAATATTCTGAAAATTACTGTCATGACGCAAGGGTGCATAATGCAGCAAGAAAGTCAGCGTTGTTGGATTGTTGAGTTTAATAAATTCAAAGTATTTTTTTTCCTCTGACAATTTTTTTCCTCCTCTGCTACAGTCGCCTCAGTGGAATAAATTGGTTTATGAATAAATGAGCCTGCTTTCTCAGTCTTGTTAACATTGTTCTTTTGTGCAAATTCTCAGCATTTTTTTCCAGTCCACTTCAACTTTATGCCCGAGGGCATATATTAAAAATACATATGGAAAGGGATAATGCACACACAACGCAAATTTGTTAAGGATGTCACTGCCTAACAACCGCAGATAAGATGTCACACAAAAATAGCCCACACAACTCAATATATATTCAGCAGCAAGTAAGTTATGGAGTGTAGTGCCATTAGATTGACAATATAAGTATTCAGCAGTGAGAGGCATGCACCCTCTGCCTGTTTGGATATACCCATTTACACACAGCCTGTTGTTGTGGACAGTCTCCATGTTATCCTACTGGAATCCCTCAATATTACACATCTGTCAAAAAGTTTCCCCTGCGTTGTAATGCAAACTATCTATGCCTGTAGGTCATTCTGTCATATCAGCATAAACAAAAGCTTTCAAGTTTTGCCCTGAATTGGATATATGTAGGGACCATCATTATATTAAAATAGGCCATGTCTTCATCTTACAGTCAATTAAAGATCTGCATCAGTGCCTCAAGCACAACATAATTTTCTTCATATACCTAGAAACCCAAGGGTTTTAAAATACTCTATTTCCATATCTATATAACATAAGGCTCCTGACCTATCAATTAAAAAAACTTTGAAAACGGAATCCCCGAGAGAATACAACATCCCTTCAAAGAGACACTTAAATGCACAAGTGGCGTCTGTGTTATTTAATTCTGTTGCTGGATTAAATGAAGTATAATCTTCCGGGTGATCTTTCTCATTTCCATAATCAGACATAAGGGCCTGGGATCGCATGCGCGGCGGGGTGGGGGGCTTCCCAGTCCGCTCACAGTCCTACCATTCAGCCCATAAAAGCCGATGGCTGCCTCTCTACTCAGACCGGCCACTCGACCATATGGAAGTCCGCGGATTTAAATTATTAAGCCTAATCGCTTCATTACTTTTTATGTCGGACTAACCAACTAATACCTTTAATTTGGCCACTTGATTTATTTTCCCCTCATCGGTATCCATAGACTATATAGTCGCTTCTCTCCTAAGCCATTCCTTGAAACTCTTGGGTAGTTTGACTTATTAAAACATGGTCTCGTAGTCTACAGCCCTGTCTCTAACACAAATGACTCGAGCTATTAATGGCCGAAAATCCAGATTTGCATAATTCTAATCATCGGTTGCTGTTATCATTATTTAACGGCAGTGTATGGACCATTAGGGTCATTGCCTGCGCGCACACTACAATGTCCCCGGAGTACCTACACTCAGTGGAGCACATAATGAAGGCTGTGGTTATCTCTGATATCGTCACAAAAGAAAACACTCCCTAATCTACCATTAATACGCTTCTTCTATTGCTTTTCAAAAACAAACCTTCTTATTGGTACTGGATCTGTGCGCCCTGAGCGAAATAAAGGAGGAAGAGAAGAAGGATCTCGATAAGCAATGTGCACTCATGTCTAAGGAAAAATACTGACAAGACGCGTAATGAACCGTGAACTCCACAGTGGAGGAACCAAGGCACCTCAACCACAGTGTGCAGCCCATCCTGCTGCTGCTCTCCTGGACTAGACAACAGACAGGAGCTGATAACGTTTCGCTTTGGTTCAAAAAGACACAGAGAGGAAAGAAAAATGGAGAGAGGCCCTAAATTATAATCGACATGAAACAGGTCAAGTTTATGGCGATGCTTTTTCGAGCTAATCTTCCCAGGTCGGTTCCGGGTTCAAGTCTTAATGGGCCAATAATAGCAACATTATTCAGAATTTTTTTCATTCCGATGGATGGAATGTAAAACGGCCTTAATCATATGCAAATAACAGCGCAGCGGAGTAGTGACCCAGAATAGCTGAATAGCCTGCAGGGAGAACACACACACACACACACAGAGGAAAGAGAGAGATAGGCTACCTGATCAAGGGCCACCGATGATCTTGTGATTTCCTCGCTGTCAGATTTGGACCCGCCCTCTCTGTCGTCTATGACCAAGTCGATGGGCATTTTGCCTTTCAAGCAGCTGATGTACCGGTGACAGAAATTATCACACAGCTCGTGAACCTTCAGAGAGAGAGGAGGCAGAATCGTCACACACTCACCCAAAAGGGACATCATCATATACGACTGACATGTGCAACCACAACACAGCCCCAACTCTCTCTCTCTCTCTCTTTCTCACACACACACACACACACACACACACGCACACGACAGCCTTTGACATGCAAAAGAGTTTTTAGGCAATTTGGCAAACCCAAAGATCACAGCACAGTTGTTGCATCTAAAATATTAACATAGTTAACATGAAGCATGAACTGAGTGATTGCTGACACTACATTACCGTTTTGGCACTGTAATAAATAATTAGGCTAAATATGGATATAAACTCGATTTTTTTCCAAAAGGTTTTAATATTTTAATCTAAAATTCCAAAGGCTAAGGTGTGTCCAGTTCCC
This sequence comes from Etheostoma spectabile, assembly GCF_008692095.1. NCBI lineage: Eukaryota > Metazoa > Chordata > Actinopteri > Perciformes > Percidae > Etheostoma > Etheostoma spectabile. The sequence continues at coordinate 4,651,213 of NC_045749.1, read as the reverse complement.
GTGCCGTGCCGTGGCAGTGCGCTCCATCAGGACTGGGATAGTAATTTTATTTTTTCTCCTCTCAAAATAGAGATATCCTTGAAAATTGACAGTGACATGAGGGCTCAGGGGCTACAACGCACTCAACACCCGTGTTAAATTCATCATCGGTGCCCCGGGTAGTGGCCATTAGAGGAGGGTGACCCGCTTGAATGACATTTAAGGTAAATTGTTTAATTTCGTCGACTTATTACATTATCGCTGCCAATGCGGAGCATCTTATCGCCAGAGAAGCAAAAATGTCAGATGGGCAGAGCAATACAGATAACTGCAAACCAACTCTCAACTCATCTCAACTCAATCAACTCAACTTGATTTACATATAAATGTTAGTTATAGTTGCACAGTACAACCTCTTTTTTTACAGCACAGGTCGCAAAATTTGAGAAGGGCAGTGCATGGGAAGCAACTTTTAAAGACTAAAACTTTTAAAAGCTTTGATACTATTCCATAATGTTACAGTTTGGGTTAAAGTTGACTGTGCATGCCACTGTAGTCCATCTGATACACACACAAATCAGAGTTTTACAGCCACTACTCCCTCTATTCACAGATGGCTGCTGGGGCCTTTTGCCCTCCACAAATAATCATTTCAAAAAATCCACAAAGTTTGCCTATATGTTTCACCTTGCATGCAATTTCTGCCAGCATTAAACTTCATTAAAACATGCGGGGAGATTTGGCCACAGAGATATCCGTTGCAGTTGTAACAGCTTGCGTCGTGATTAAACGCGGAAGAGAACTGGCCCCTTGATTGATTTTGACGCTAATTATAACCGACTAGCAAAAATACATTTTTGCGAATGCAACCCATAGGTCTGAAGTGGCACACCGGACAGAAATGACGAGAGAATATTACCTTCTCCAGCTCCAGAAGATGAAATCGTAAAACTTGAATGGCTTGAATCATCTGCAAAATTAAAATAACAATGAAAAATGAGTTGCTCACATTTCTTGGTATTAAACAGACACGGTTTTTCTCAATACAAGTAACCACAGACGAGGAAAATATTCATATGAATAGATTTTATGTGGAACTGATATTAAACTTAGACGTTATTGCAATATGGAGAGCAGGCGTACAGTACATGCTGGTGCTGCAATAAGCCTCAGAGTCAGAGATCTATTAACCACCAACTAGTCGTGAGGAAAACGTAACTGTCACATCACATTCAAAGTACCAAACTGTACAAAGTGAAAAGCATGAATAGCATAACTTTCCAGGCAGAGTTCAAAGGTTTGTGTCAGCTGTAACAGCGGCCCTTCATCTACAGATACAACCGGGGGGCATCATGGTATCAAACAGCCCAGAGAGAGGAACATCACCTCCAATCCTGTTTTGACTTTTCAGAACCGCATTGACACATACAACCCGTCAATAAACATGCAAATAACAGCTGGTACATATAAAAAAAATACTCTGGGAAAATATAGAAAATGTAATCTGTCACATACAAAAATATAATGTATCTTACCAGATTATCCAATTCTGGATTTGATGAAAATAAAGGCTTTTCTGCCCGGATCTAAAAAGCAAAGACATTTGCACCAAATATATTAATATATGATACAGTTATAAATATTGTATAACGGAAGATTGTAGCATGCAAGTGCACGTAATGGTTTAGCCTATTAATTCCTACTTTACGCACAGCAAACACTATAACATTCAAAACATTGAAGTCACTTTTCTTAATTAGTAAATGCCATTTTATTTTCTGTCATTGCAGGCTTATCTTTACGCACACAGGCAAGAGCTCCACACTTAATGCGTGCATGTGAGAGCTCAACCAGCCCGAGCATGCAAATTTCAAAAAAAGTCAAACTTTCCTGACCTGTTTTGCAAACACTGCTATGTCTTCATTGAAAGATTCCGATGAACAGACGTCTCCTCCCGCCACCCCAGGCTCTCTGGGGGTGCAAGTCGCTAATTCACATTTCTCAAAAATCAGTGCAAGCAAGGGGAACAGGGGGTGCCTGGGAACACACATAATAGCAAATGTCACTAGAGAGAACAGCGCCGGGGTCAAGACTACTCCAGGCTAGATTTAGCCAGCCATGCTGCTCTTCAACAACTCGCCCATGGGGACTGCTGCTGCAGCCCGTGCTATTATATTATGCAGAGGCTCGGAGAAAGGCTGCAAACAGCGGGAAGACTTCTGTGATTAAATCTAGGCGCGCCTAATAGCACAAAAGCTTTAGAGTCAGTCAAACAATTTCTTGCACAGGTCTCCGTTTGGATCCAGGCGTGTGCGTGTGCGTGTGCGTGTGCTTGGCGAGAGTCTCTGAAGCTGTAGGCGACTAGATGTGCGCGAGTATTTATTGTTTAGGTCATCCGAGTAAATATGTGCAGACTGGTAATGTGCTGAAAGTTAGGTCCGTATGGCGTAAGATGGAAAAACTGTTACTGGCATGTTTAGCCACCGTGAACATAGCATGCTTAGGTTTTTAATTAACTCCTGTAAATTAATAAATGGCATGCATATGTGGGACTTCCTTTAAACACGATATATTTTTAATTTCCTGAAGCCTGGCACATTAGACACAATTAATTAAAATGGTTAAAAGAGAGAGGTAATTATTTTGCTCACGATGAACGATAAAACATTTGAAAGAAATTAAGCAAGTCAAACAAAAACAAAAATACACAAGAAGATCTAATTAAAGTGGACTTTGTCTCATAATTATTCTTAAGAGTCAAAATACATTTTCCACTGAACCAAATAGCGGAACATTTCTGAGATAAACTCCATGAGTACTAAGATATATTTATTTTTCTAATATTTGTGCAATTGTTTACCAGCAGAAAAGCGTGCTAAACATGACTGACTTTTAAAAAATAAATAAAAAATTGTGCAACACTAAAAGAACAAAAAGGGCTGCAGCCACTCTCGTTCCCAGCGCCTCTGCAGCAGTTTGGGCTCCAGTGTTTTGCTGAAACACTTCAGCGAGATACACGGCCGTCCCGGGCATTGAGTCTCTGTTCTTCTTGCTCCGGGACTGATTTTGCACCCTCTAGCCCACTCTGACTGCCCCCTCCAGGCCTGGATGCGGAGGGTAAGTTTCCTCGTGGACCGGAGGCTTGCACCTACCCGTATATAGCGTCTTTATCTCTCTTGAGAGCGTCGTTAACAGAGGAGCCCATACTGGGAGGCATGGTGTTGGTGTGGGCGGTGTGCGGATACTGGTGGGAGTGCAGCTGGGGCCCGTGGTTGAGGTGCACCGCCTGCATGGACCGGGCGCCGTGCGGGTCTCCGTACATGGTGGTCGGGATGCCTACCCCGTCCATCCCGTAGTGGGGCAAGTCTTCGTACTGCACACAACAAACACGCGGGTGCACAGTGAATATTCATATACAAGAATAAACTCTGGTTATAACTTTGCTATAAAACCACAAGTCAGGAATATATTATAAAAGTTATTTAAAGTATTAGAAGTGAGACCTAAAGTCTTGTTTTTCTTCTAAATAAAAAAAGGAAGATAAAAAAAAATCTGCCAACAGGGCGAAATAGTTTCATTAATTTCGAAAACAAGTCGACATGTTTCAGCAGTTTTCTTAATTCAAAGGGATTTCCTGACACCAGTGATCTGAGCTGCCTTTTTCTGCTTTCTTTCATGCTACTGACACTCTTCACATATGCAAAACAAGAGAAATAAATTCCCCTCGGTCCCTTTATGTTGTACTGTGTTTTCAGGAAAGGTTTTAAAGACTGAAATCTACGTGACTTGTTAAGCAGGATACTGTTCACAGTAAACTGACTATTGCGTTTATTCTAAAGTGAAAAATACTTTTGTTTTCCACTTATTCACAGTGACCCTTGTAGCTCATTGGTATGAATTATTAAATATATTAAAAAATACTGGGGGTACAAGTAACACTACAGCTACATGCCTCAGTTATTATTATTATTATTAGAATTATTATCATCATTTGTATTATTATTATTAACCAGGGAATATACGTTTTAACTTCACGTCTGGTTTTCTGTGTTTTTAGTGTGCACAACAATTGTCTTAAACTTGTTAATTGCAGTGTTTTCTAATTTTAAAGGCTCATAATTGTGCAGCATGTGATAAGCCACCAAGCACACTATGAATAGTGCATGGCACAAACAAAAGTAAACGCATGTTGCGATTTTCAGATGATGTCCTCAGACTGCAACTGAGATATTCAAACTTTTTCACGTGTCAGTTTTGAGTTAAATAATGTCGTTTCGCCTTTAACGCTGTTGTTTTGGTAGATGTTAAACACCCTGGCGGTGTGCTTGAACGCAGAAATGTTGATTTAGGTATGCTAAAGCCTAAGAAAAAGCTTTGCTCGAGGTTTGCTTCTTTAACAGATTAACTAGAGGCTTGAATTATTGATAGGGTTCTCTAGAAGTGACAAACAAGTGCCGGGAAAAGAGTAAAAAGCATTTTCACTTAAAGCTGAGCACTTCGACCCTAAAGGCAAAGAGGTGCAAACCCCAGCGTGGTGCAGCTCCAGTGCCAAACTAAAGCAGCTAAATGTGTCCAGTGTGCCACCAACATCTCTGCTTTTACACTGTTTACTATCCGTGTGAAGATCCCCGCCGCTGTTCTGAAGCTGGAGTGTATGAATCAAAGCGTTTGTCATCACCTCATTGCCAAAAAAAACTGCCTCACTGGCATTATGCTAATTGTGCATGCTATAGCACATTTTGCTGTGTAAAGTCGAGTGATGAAGCAGAACTGACGGTGAAATAAGGATTTTTGTTTTGTTCAAAAATGCTCCACTCAATGTGAAATCTTGACGGAATAGTCTGAGGAGAAATGTGGAGATTTGTTTTGCCTCTATGCCCTCCCCCATTTTGCTTCCAGTAACTGGCCTGTCATAACTAATCTAAAAAACATAGCCGATGTAAGATATGATCACGCTTCCAATGTATCTCAGTGGTCCGGTTTGTGGTGCAAACGAAATGGGCCGCGCGTAATACCGTGCCAAAAGACGCCAAAAAATGAAACTGTCTCCATGTGTCAGAAGACGACAGAAACTTTTGCCGCGAGTGTGAGTCCGTGCGGGTGTGTGTGTCATTAAGCTACGTTACAGTGCAGGATTGCATTCAAGCACAGCAGACTTAGAGAAACTTTTTAGTGGGATATCCCTACGTACCCGTTGCGCCATAACCCTCCTGACTCCCTGGTCGTCCTTTCAGTTTAGATAAATCCCCTCTGAGGCCAGGGTGGAGACGAAATGAAGAAAGAAAATCCAAATAAATGGGAAGATGTTTCAGCCAAAATCCCGTATGCCTCTTTTTTCCACGGAACGGTGAAGCCAGCCCCCGCTTTCTGCGCAAGTTTAGCCCAGGCGCGGCGAATAGGTCCTCGGCTATCCTCGGGGCAGCGGCGCCACGTTCCTTTTCCAAAACCAGGATGAAAATAAAATAGCCCCTCAAACAAAACTGGCAAATCTCATGCCTTTTTGCCACTCCGCCTGTCAGTCAAAACGCGAGGGCTTGTCAAAAGTACCGGATGAATGATGGTCCGACGCGCGTCTCCAAGGGATCGGCACCACCTAAATGTTAATGGTCACAATCACAGTTAAAAAATGAAGCAGCTCTCCTCTCGCTTTCTTTGATCACTCTCGGCTCCCGGCTTGATTTTCTTATGCAAAAGCGTCTAGAGGAGATCAAGAAGAGGTGGGGTGATAATTCTGGCTTAGGCTTTCTTAAAGGAGCCACGATCGATGCTGTACGTGTGTGCGTTTATATGTGTGTATGTGTCTGAATGTGTGCAAGTGCGTGTGTATGCGTGAGCCGCCTGCCAGTTTGTGTACAATGGATGTGTGTGTTGAGCTGAGGAGGAGCGGAGGATCTGGACCAGACTGCTGAAACCCGGAAGTAGTGGTGGCCATAACAGGTCGCGTCTTACACAACGCACCGGGCTGCAGCAAGTCGTGCGGAGAGGAGGGGGGGTGGGAGGACCCTGCGAGACCAGCCAGCCGCACCGCGAGCTGCAACAACACGGGGATAAACACCGAATATCCAACTAGGACTCCAGCTTCATGTCTCATTCTTATAAAATGACTTTGGTCTTCAGTCTGGGCCGTTTGTAAATACCGAAAGGCCTGTATTTCGGGATTGACACGTCCAGTATCCAGTTCTCTGCTAACACTTTATTTACGGCGAATTGCACAAGCTCTCAACTCTGATGTGAGATAATGTCAGGTATGTTATCAAGTGCTTATATCATTTAAATTGTAGACCAAAGATGGACTGGTTATTACTTTTCCTATCATAAACAAACAATAAGCTAAAACTATTATTCTAATAAAACTATTATTCTAATAGTTTTATTAGAATGAGGACATACGTCAGGTTAAGCTTCTGGTAGGCTGTCACCATCCTGTCTGCATGTTATCCACAGTGCAGGCTGGAGCCAAACATCCAGTCTGGCAGGTTTCGACGTCCTGTAGCTCACAATTAACTTCTGTAGCCTACAGGCGGTTTGCTTGTACGTTTGCATGAATGTACATACGATTTGACAATGGCAATGCAAAAAGGCTATGAATTGTTGGTTCAGTGTCAACTCCAGATAAAAAGAACAATAAATACAACTGTCTTTTACGATAACGGTTTATATTGAATTTGAATAATAAATTGTTTTATGTGAAAAAGCAAATAAAATTCTCCCTATCATGACACTGACTCTTCATGCTGGATTCTGAAAAGAAAAAGTCATTAAAACGTTACAGAAGCTCTGCAAAGCATCTTTTAGATTCAAATAAGTTCACATGTCATCCGTCCCTCTCCCCCATAGTAGCGCTGAATGGGTCGCTCCAGTCTGCCCTGGCTGTCCAATGGCAGAGAGGCTCAGGGATGGGAGCCCCCTATTGGCTCCCCACATCATCGATCCGGAGCGGATTGATCGGTTTTAGGCCACATTTGCGAGGAGGTGCAAACTAAACATCGTCCGCGAACAGAAAACACACACACTGTTTTCTGTCAACTTCTACAGGCTGTAAACTCACCAAAATACAGATTATATACATATAGACCAATATACTGTATATCTTCTCTCTCTCTCTCTCTCGCTCTCTCTCTCTCTCACACAAACGCACACACACGCACACACACACGTTCACTTCACCGCCATTCTAAACGCACTTACACTCTGACTTAACTTCTCAAAACCAAACAGACTCAACACTCGAATTGTCAAGTTTCTTCTCTCACAGAAGTTATTATTTCAACGTGTGTCTCTTTGTAATGAATCGCTCACTTGAGTTTCACGGTTTTGCAGTGCAGAGGTTGTAAAAATGTGGTCAAATATTGATGAGCTTTAATTCATGGAGAGGAAACTTAGAATTTTGAGTAGCCTAATTTCAAGAAAAGTAATTATATCATTGACTAATGTGTGGATGTAAATTAACAAAATAGTTTGAATTTACTACGTGAACTCGTTATATTTCATTCCTCACTGGGATATAAAGGGCTACAAATCGTGTTTCATTTAGTCTATCAATGTTTTCTTTTTTTTATCAAGAAAAGCAGCCTCGAAGCTGCATTAAATATTAACGATATATTTCATGGCATATGAACTCATATAAAACGGGATAAGTTCCATGGGCAGGGTGAGTTTTAAGGGAAGACGCTAAAGGATTTCCAGAAATTCCAGTTTTGTTTGTTCTTGTGGTTGTTTTCCACATGATGATCCCGAATACAGGTTAACCCAACTTTTCCTTTATTTCTCAGCCCATAACACGTAAACGGAGAGTGTTTAAAAGAGCCACATTATCTCCTGATTATGCTCATGATGTGTTGTTGGTCGGTGACAGCCTGTTTGAAGTTTTTTTTTTTTTTTTGTGTGCAGCTCGTCCAGTCATCGATCATCTGCCCCCGGTGCCAGAAATGGTGTCATAACATGATAATGCGGCTTCACACATTCGGCGGTGATTCCTGCGGTAAAACCCGAGCGGTGGGATCAGATGGGACGAATGTACAGGCATGAAATGACTATCAAAGCCTCCTGCAGACCGGCCGGCGAGGCTCCGGGGCGCGGACATCAGCGAAGCACGAAGCCGCGCAGGAGCCATGGACTTTTACGCACAGAGATACCGGATCAACTAATAAACTGGGTTGACTTGTACTTGTCGAGTTACTTAATCCAATAATTTATTGGTGAGTAGAAGTTCTCATTTTATTATTTTTATGCGTAGGCCTATTTAATTAAACATCGTATTATTGTCATTGATATTTTCTTGATGGAAGGTTATTTTTAATTAAACGAGAAGCTGGTGTTTAAAACCACTTTAAGCTAAATTTGTGCATTTAGTGAAACGTAAACAGGATTATAGCCTGGCTCACTACACCACAAGGCACACTAAATGTTAAGAGGGTTATACAGAAAAAGCATAATTAACATGAAAGGAGACCACATCAGCGCCGGACCACTGTAAAATAACTACAATGGCATTATAAAGCAATTAAGCTACGTCAATTAGCGTCTATAAAAGCAAACTGGAGCTCCACTTTCTCTCCTGGACTTTCTTTCGTGAGGGTCAACGCATTTTGGCATCCTGAAAGAGAGCTGGAAGTGGGGGGTGGGGGGGGGGGGGGGGGGGGGGGGGGGGGGGGGGGGGGGGGGGGTAAATACCGTCATTTGTGTTTAATCCGCTTTGCGATGACGGTAATGCTTTGAGTCGTTTCAATAAAATCAGCAGGTATTACTTTCAAACGGCAGAATGTAAATTGACAGCATGTCTGACTGCCGAAACAAATGGATGCGTTATTCCACGGCCTGTGCGCCGTGACCTGAGCAGTTTGGAGACAAAGACGAGCTGCAGCCTTTATGTTAGTTTATCGAAACACACGCAACATGCAAAACGTCTAAAACCTGCATCCCTCTAATGTTACATATTACTATTTTAAGTCACCGACAGCTATTCTGGGTTACAGCGTTGTAATAGATAATGCAAATTTGAAAATGAATTTTAATACGTGCACTTTGACTAAAAAAAAAAACACAATATTTTTTTAAAGAGATAGAAACAAGATGTCCAGGTCAGACAACGGCTGCCCGAGCCTCTGTGGTTGGCTGTCTGTGGAGCCACTGGCAGCCTGAGGTTTCAAACTGAGGTCAAACTTTTTGCAGCTCTGCGCCCAAACGTGTTGGGATCTGCAAAGGCCACCGATCCTCTCTGCTTTGTGTCACCGCTGCAACACACAGGCACACAGATAGACTTGCTGCAAAGTTTACACAGCTCATCTAATTATACGAAACTACTAGTATATTATCGCCTGTCACAATATCCAGCCGGATTCATGAAGGGTGCATTTAGGCGCTGTGAGCTCGGTCTAGGAAAAGGCGCTCGGCTTTGTACGACTAAACGGTTTCTCTTGCCTCGAAGATTTATTTTAAAAGTTTAGTGTAGAACCCAGTGTCGCATGTTAAAGGCATGTATTATAGCCTGATTCTCCACCGTCGGTTACCAACTGTTGTAACGTGGAGCAAAGGGTGACATTATTTTTTGATACAGTTTGTCTCTGTAATAGATAATTGTTAAAGGACGATGAGGTGTTTGCCAAAGTTTGATGATTAAAAATAAATAAATAATGACACTAATATTACGAGAGTTCAGTCACATGGCACCGAAAACATCCTGGCCAATAAGATGCTATATGGCTTGTTTTTAATGGTGTAAAAGCATTGCTTTGGTAAAAATGGAAATAATATGATGTTTTGCAATATTTATTTTAAACCATGAAATCCGTTCCATTGTGTACCAGGGGTAACTCTTTCCTCTGGGAGTTTTTACCTCTGTTGCATCCTGCAGTTTGGCCCCCACGTTAATCTGAGCTGCACTCGTCTCTCACACACGTTAATGCTTAATCATTTGCGCCTTCTACCGGACCTGTTGGAAATTACATGAGATGCAGAAAGGCAGAGGAAGGCAAGGAGTCTTGCTCAGATAATTAAGATAAAAAGTAACCCTGCAAAATAAATCGACCGTTACACTTTTTGGGGACTTCTGTTGCATTGTCAGCATTTTTATCTTTTCCAGCATGCTGCACTAAATGCTAAATATTATGTTTGATTCTATAAAGAAATGGCTATATTTCTTGTGATCTTTGTTCATTTAAATAATTGAACATGCAAATAAAATATAGAAAAGAGCTGATTATCTTTTGGTGTGTTGCCTTTTATTGCATATGTCTGTTTTTGAGTTTGTTTCATTTTAAGTTAGATGTGAAACTGTTGCTAAGAAGAGATCCATCAATTTCTATTGCTGCAGTCATTCTGAACGTGACATAAGTAACATTTGACCTTAACATGACCTTATGAGCTTGTCTTGAGCTCCAAACAGAAATCATTTTCAACTAAAGTCATAAAATCAAAAGTCGGTAGCATTAAGGATTCAACCCTTAGATTAAGTTTGGTGCACAAATTAAACTGCACTCAGGTGCTTTAAACAAAAAACACACATCTCCTTTCTAGATGACGCAATGTGTAAAACTATAACTGGAATCTGCATTTCAAATATAAAAACAGTAGTTTAAAGTTTCATTTAGCTCTGCCTAGGCTTTCTCACTGAACACTTCATACGTAGGTGTACCACTAAAGTGGACATATAGATTCATGATAAAGAACCGCAAACTCCTGAACCTGAACAGATACAAGAGCTTTTGGATGTGACAGCCACACTGACATTTCTGAATCCCACCTATAGATACATATGTGATGAACAGCTGCTTTCCCATATGGTGAGAACGGTGTTAAATTAGAAGCACACATAGGTATGTATGTATGTATGTATGTATGTATGTATGTATGTGTGTGTGTGTGTGTGTGTATTTATATATAGAAAAAGAGAGAAAGAGAGAGAGAGAGAGAGAGAGAGAGGGGGGAGTTGTGGAAATGTGTACATTCAAGCATGCGCACACACACATATACACCCTGTCTGTGTGCTGAATGCTGCCAGTCAATTTTCACATTGTGGCGCTCGCTGACCCGGTGGCCAGTGGTACAATGTGAAAATTCTCCAGCTCCACTTTTACTCTGAAAGGCTGCCAAGTCTGAATTAACCCCAAAGATAGAGAGCTCATCATTCTATCACACCTCCTCTCCTTCTCTCTCTCTCTCCTCTCTCTCTCTCCTCTCTCTCCTCTCCTCTCTCTCTCCTCTCTCTCTTCTCTCTCTCTCTCTCTCTCTCTCTCCAGCAGCATTTGTCACTGCTGCTATTATTTCAGGTGTGCAAATGGTGTCGCAGACACATTTGCTGAGAGAGGACGGAGTGAAAAGAGAAGGACTGGAGGAGAAAAGGAGGAACAGACTGAGTGTTTATATATTCTTTCTGCCCCAAAATTCAAGGGGTGAAGGATTTGGGTAAGGGAAGGGTATGGGAGTCATGTGTTGGCCAGTCGCACCGTTCAGGGTGGCAGTGGGTAGATGGGTGAGGCCGGGGAGGGGTTTCTCACACCTCCCAGGGAGACTGTGAATTGATCAGCACCTTTGAGAGAGAAGGGGAGGGAGGGAGGGAGAAAAAGTGAGAAAAAAAGGAGCGCGGCAAAGCAGAGGGATGAAGGATGACGAGGAGGAGAGAACAAGTGGAAAAAGCTGGGTGTTGGAGCCGAGCTATAAAACCAGGAGGGGGAAAAACAGAGCGAGATGAAGGGAAGAGTGAGGCAAGGTTGCAGAGGAGGTGTGAAGACTCATCTTTTCCTGGATGGGTGTGAGTTAAGGCTGGAGTGGAGAGTGGCCTGGGAACACAGCATAGCCTAGTGGTAATAAACCAGCAAGCCCCAGTAGAGTTTAGTCTGTGTAGGACATGTTTTCTGAAGTTCATAGATCAATAATTCAATAATACAGCTGTGACAACCTCACAGAGTTGTTTTTCTTAGTATGACGATTTTGAATATTTTCTCTGTTTAGTAATGTATTATGCATGGAGGTCATTTCTCTTCAATTTAAGTTTCATGTATTTTCTAAACACACTCTGTCCTCACTATAAATACACAGTAACTGTTACGTAAAGCTGGGCTGCTCAACACTATGCAAATTATGTTTTGTTAGTAGAAGGCCTTTTATTTTGTTAAAAAAAGGATTTAAAGACCCCCCTACATGTTGTTGGTGTAATGCTGCTTTTTGGATGTTTCTCTAATTAAAATGATAGATATCTCTGTTTTCCACAGGCTTTGCAACCAAACTGTACCACATTGACTCTTTTTTGATTTTCAGAGTAAAACCATTCCTTCGTATGATGACCGGTTTCTTGCCCATGCGGCTGGAGTATAAAAGCCCAAACCATGACCAGCCTTTGGCTTGTGGCTGATCTGTATCTCTGAGCCTGCAGTAAACACACGGTCACCATGAAAGTTGTAACATACACACTACAAAACCGCTATGCAGCACTCAAATAGTATGTCAATGAAGGCAATTAAAAACTAGAGCATTTCAGCTGCCTGTCTGATTGAGTCACTCTGTTAGGAAAAATTAATAGCTAATTAATTTATTCCCTATACAAGTGCAGAGTGAAGTTTCAAATTAAACTTTGACAGGCTTTGTTAATTCCTCTATTCCAGTTATTAAATCACATTTCTTGTAAAAGTGTTTCTTCACATGAAAATGTTAAAAAACATCAAATGAATACAGTACATAAAACACAAAAATATAAAATATAAAAAGGAATTTAGCAATAATATGTACAGTGATATAATCAAGTTAAATATATCAGATAACAGGTAATATTAGGTAGTGCAATATTTGGAACTACAACAGAAATAAGTCTCAGATTTCGAATAGTCCCACTTGACATTTTTGTAGCTGTGTATGATTTAACATCCCACTTCTCGATGTCAAAAAAACTAAAATAAAAAAAAGAGACTGATGCAGCGCTGTAAGAGATTAGACATGCACTAGCTACAAAAAGGTCTGTATTCCATGTAAATGCCAAGCCAAAAAGATCATTTGAAAATATCATCAGATTCGGTGCCTTCATGGACTGCAGGAGAAGCGAGGCCCAAGCTCTTTAACACTGCTTTTTTTGTTGTTCTTCCTAACGATTCAGGGTGTAACTAAAAACGTCCACTGCCAGTGGACTACAACCCCATCTGACATGTATTCAGACACGAGCCTGCTACTGATGTGAAAACCAATAGCAGAAGACTTTCTTTCTTTTGGTCAGCAGTTTAAATTATCTGCAGTTCATCTAAACTTGTCTTAGGTAAGGTTTTGTCTTTCAGTAACTGCCTCTGAGAGAAATAAGACACCTTGATAATATGCCCAAGATAAAAGGCAGGTTAGGTTTGTTACGATGTAGACCTCAAAATAAATTAAAATCAGTTAGTGAAATGTTGCGATGAAATTGATAGAATGCAAATATTTGGCATATACACATATACTTAAACACCAGTTCAGCCAAGGGGCACCCGCCCACCCTGGCAGCCATGAATCAGATTACCAAACATACTGATTGACGGCAGCGGCTTCTAGTGAACCTACAGCCATCTCTTCTAAACAAAGTTATCTCCACCGAAGTTCATGAAGGGGTCAGTGGTCACATCATCTCATCTAAGATCCCTCGTATACTGTGCTGCCCTGCAACATCCTGTTTAAGAAGCTTTTAAAGCATACATTCCCGTCATGACACCAAATGTCAGAGATACAATAAAGTACAGAAGACCGGTTCTGCTGTGGCTTTGCCGCAATAAATGGAAGCAAAAAATAAAATCCACCAAGGCTTTTCAAACAATGAAACACAAACTAGTTTTCTGCGAAAAGTTCTTCTAAGCACACGCACAAACTGTCAAAGAATCAAGATAGTGTGCTTTGTTGTAAATTTATTCCACTTAGCTTTTGTTAATTATCACAAGTGTCACACCCATCAAAAGACAACAACAGACGACTAATGTTTGACACTTCTATCTTTATCTCCTTTGTTCTGTCGCTCTCTTTCCTCCTTTGTTTATCACACACCTGCCTCAGATAATTTTTCCTTCTCACTTGTTTTGCTTCGTCCTTGAATTTCTAAATTCAGACACATCCTGTAAAGTTGAAGATTTCAATCCCAAATAGCCGTTTACTGCATCCCCTCTGCAGGGAAATGAAAGCTCACCCTGAATTGTAGACATAGATTAGAGAGAGTAGAGATTTGCAAAATAGTTGTACTTTAATTTAGGTGATATTTAATTCAGAAATGAAACTCCTCCACTGTGGTAGTTAATTCATCTGTTGTGTGTTTTAAAAAAGAATGTAAAAAGGTCAGTCATTATGAGGGTGAAACTGTTAACACTTAATCACTTTCATTACAAGCAGTTTACAAAAAACATTTGTATAATCAAAGCCTGGCATCTTTTGTCCATGATTTAAGATTTCTTTCTCTCACTCCTATACACATACACAACATTTAAAGTTATATCAAGTAAATATGTACAGAACTATTGTTTTTCAACAACAAATTATTTTATAATTTACTTTTCCAAATTCTTCTGTAGTCGTAATAGGTCTAAATCGTATATATATATATATATATATATAT
>NC_045749.1:4629543-4636670 GCF_008692095.1 Etheostoma spectabile | reverse complement strand
ATATATATATATATATACATACATACATATGCATATATATACATACATACATATGCATATATACATACACATGCATACATATATACACATATATACTGTATACATATATACACACACCCTACACAGAGAGAGAGAAAGAGAGAGAGAGAGAGAGAGAGAGAGAGACTGTAAACTCAAAAATGCAATCATCAAATATTAACATATTCTCTGTGCCTAAACTTATTTGGAAATCTGATAAAGTTATACAGCATTAATTTAGTTATGATCAGTAGTTTTTGAGTAAACATAACTGAACTAGAAAACGGACTCAAAAATTTGCTGTAATTGACAGAAGAGAGAAACTTGTGCTTTCCGAATGGGAGAACTGTCCAGAAACAGTGGCAGAGGTAGTCAGTCTGGATTGACATGTTAGCAGTGATTACATTGTGCCTGGATTAGCTCCTTGCCACCAAACCACCAGAACTTCCACTGCAGCGGCGGCTTAAATACCCACTTCCTGTTAATTTCACCAAATCCAGGAATATAACCAAAAACCGACTTTACTTTACATATAAAAGTGTCATAATCTCACAGCATGAGACCCAAAAACTGATATAACATTCTGCAGGTAATTGTGCATGAACAGCACAGTACTGAAAAATACATCTTGGCATTTGTTTTAAATTAGTTAAGTTATCATATGAGTGGGGTTACTCCATTAGGACCACTCACAGTGATACTCAGTCACATACTGGGAAGGTATTACAAGCGAAATAAGGCATTAGAAATAAATCAGACGAACATCTGCAGTGATGGAAAGTAACTTACACTTTACGCACATATAGTATATTCATTTTATGAACCTTTATACTTCAACTCTGGAGTTAAATGTTGTACTTTTTACTTAGCTATATTTATTTGACAGTTTCAGTTTACTAGTTACTTTGCAGGTTCATAATTTAGATACAAATATGTATCATATGATCAACAAATAAAATATGATCCTTCTTTTAAAATTTATATTACCAAACAACATTCAAAGTGGCTAAATTAGCTCCATCTCTGCTAACTATCAATGCTTAAGAACAGTCCAATAATAAACCTTCTACATAATGAGTACTTTTAATTATGATTCATGAAGTATATTTTGAGGACAATAATTTTGTACTTTTACTTTGACTAAATCTTTGCATGCAGGACGTTTACATGCAGCAGTGTTTTTGCACTGAGGTATTTCTACTTTTAAATGAGTAAAAAAAAAAATCTGAGTTAAGTCTGTGCCACTGCCCATCTGTGACACAAATCTAGTTAGAGCAAGTGCTAGAATGACTTACAAATATTTTTTGAACTGTGCCTGTAATGTCTCACTGTTCTTATGGCGGAAACACAAAATCTACCGGTGATTTAGGAGCAGTGTGGGTTAATCGGAGTCTCCCAAGGGAGCCAACATCACAGGGCTGCACATAAACATTTTAAAGATTGACCTTTAACCTATCAGGCACTTAAACAAAGAAAGTCTGGTGGGGTGACATGTCCAAAACCATTACAGATCACATGCAATTTCCCTCAGACATTCAGACAGGTAAATTGTTTGCATGCATAACATAGGCTCTTGCAGAAAGTCACATTGTTGGTCCACAATAACCCAAAAGCACCTCAAAGTAACACAGGTTAATATCTTTGATTCTCTGACTACTACATATCTATTGTGAAATTCACATGAAATATGCCTGCATGCGCGCACACACACACACACACACACACACACACACACACGTACCTACAAACATACTTGCAGCCTGTCTGAGAGCCAGTCTCTGGCTGACAACATCAGCGCAACCTGATCTGGCTTAATAAAGGCCCTTACCTGCATTTACTGCTCCGTTAAAACGCCCTCTTGTTGTTCTACCAATTCACCATACTATAATTGCACTGAGGCTGCATATGGTCCTCATCTAGTGCCCAACGCAAGATAAAAGCCAACAGGCTGCGAGTGTACAACGCAGGGGAGAAAGTGTGTGCGCATGTTCATATACTTGACTGTTGTATGTGTGTGTGTGTGCTTGTGTGGATGTATGTAAGCATTTTAGGGCAAATTGGACTCAACATAACTCAGGGGATAGTTTGGGAAACTGCATGATGTCACCCTTATTACACTGTAAACGTAGTTGATTTGGCTTTGAGGATTTCTGCATGTGGCAGCCTCAGACATGTGCTCTGAGGCTGCGTCACAGATCCCACCTCCACATCCAGGCTTTGAACTTTTTACTGAGAATCAAAGTGAAGTATTAAAACATCAGGCCAAATTAGTTAGGTAATTAGTCAATTATTGTCTGTGTTTTACTACTTTCCAAGAATATTTGGGAAAGTTTTACTCCAAAAAAAGAGGGCAAATATAGATTGCTGAATTAAACGGCCTCTAATGGTTTTTAAAGGATAGTGTATCACTTATATCCTTGGCTATTGCTGTTACACATATACAGATAGGGTCCTTTATATTTTAAATGATGAATTTAAGACGATGGCTTTGGCAAGAAATTTAAACAGCTTAATAACTGGATTAAAACTGACAGGAGATTGGCTTGAGGACATCCTCACAGTGCTTCCTTTCGTGCTAATGCCAGTGCTTTTGCCTGCTCTGCCCAGTCAGATTTATGAAAGTCAGACGGATTAGAGCCCAGCTGGGACTCAGTAAACCAACACTCGGCCCTCGGACTCCCACCACCATACATGACTTCCCAAACAAATCTCGACATCCAGCCCGCCCTCCTTTATTTTGGCCTCCTCTCGACGTTTTCCTCTCGCTGTTTTTCCTCTTCACAGGCATCGCTAACAGAGCCTTGCACTGCAACTCACACACACATCTCTCCAAAAAAACAAACACACACATACACACACACTCTGCTCCAAATTAAAATACCAAGGCTTATTGAGCAATATTCTTCTAATGGTTTCATCCACCAATGGTTTTATCTGTGCACACATAAACACACATGCAGCCTCTCAGCTCCAAACAAAAGGAGCTGCTCTCCTCTCTTCTTACGTAAGCTGGCAGAAAATCTCCTAAATCCCTGTCTTTTGCCGTTGTTGTGTTGGGTCTCGGCTGGCGCTCCCTCTCGAAAAGCATCTGAGACCAGGGCAATTAGGACCTGAGCAGGGCCTTTGGGCATCAGACCATTTAGCATAGAGGCTAATAAGGCTGGCTATCGAAAGCCCAGACCTATTGGCACTGCAGCGCTGTTCGGTATTGAAGGTGATTTGACGGCACTGAAACGTATCAAAGAGCTTCAAGATGTTCCAGTTCCATGTCCCAGTAAGAGATTGTATTTGGATAGTTTTTCTGGAGTGAATGTGAGGAATTCTCTCTCCTAAGACTCGCAGCACTCATCTGCTCCCTTAATATATACAAAAAAAATGTCTGTTTTGAGTGCCAAATTGGCTCTTTGTTGGGTACAGAGGCCGCTATAGAACCAGCTGTAGAAATAAATGCTACATAAGGACATAGCCTGCTGGCAATTAAGAAAATGGACCTTAACATAAAATCTATAGACGAGAAAAAAACAATTTAGATGCAGACTCAAATTTGTTAGCTAGCACAGCAATGCGATGCAGGGTCAGCTATTTTTCTGGAATTCGGTCAGTGACAAAGTCTGTGACTTCACAACCAGCAACTTCTTACTTTTTAGGAATCTTTAATTGTGGCAAGTATCACAATTTATCACACTTTGACAGGTGCATAAGTACAAAAATCTGTCAGATGATCAGAGGGAAACAGCTGGAAGAATGCATTAGAGTGAGACCTAGAGGCAATGTGTGTGCAAGAGACAATGAGAGGAGATGAGATAAGATGAGAGGAAAAGGTCATAAAGAGAAAGGAGAAGGAGAGGAGTGAACAAGGCAGAAGAAAAGCAAAAGAGAGAAAGAAAGAGCAATGGAAGGTTGCTGCTAATTCTTCCATATCTAAGCCTCTTTGCAGAAACTCCCTTTGTCTTCCAAGTCCCAGTCATTAGAGCCTAATCCTATCAACCAGGGGCTAATCTGAGGGCAGAGGGTTCAGCCCCCTCAGCTCCACAGGCCAACACACACACACACACACACACACACACACACACACACAAACAGGTACACACATAAATGTAAAAGACACGTAAGAATTTACACATTCATGCACTTGCATGTGTGCACACAATGAAATGTACAGATGTTTAAACAAGGCTACGCACACTCAAATGCACAAAATAAATGAGAAGCCCATTTTTATCAAACTAATTAAATCGAACTATGTAAATGCCAACACTTTTAGGTTTTGTGATGATCTGCTTCATGCCTGGGTGGATCGGAGACATGCCGTACGTGTCGGGAAAGTCACTCTTTGAGTGTGTGTGTGTGTGTGTGTGTGTGTTTCCCACACATTCCAGCAGGGCCTCTCCCCCTGCCATCATCATTCTCCCCTTTATTTCAGCGCTGACTATGCCCAAGATTAGTTATTGATCAGCGAGGATATAAATTATTCTAAAGTGAAAGCCCAACAACACAGTCATTATAGATCGACTATTGACCAGCTCCAATATATCATTCCATTTCCACTGCACTGCACCCCTGCCAACGGCCGGAGAAATGCTCTAATAATGAGATGGGGGATTTTTATGACTTGGGCACACTCTGCTTGACCTTTCGAGAAAGGTAGATGGATGATATCTGCATCTTATTCTCAATTGCGATGCCATTTGGAGGGTTTGGCCAGAAAGCCCTGGTAAGTTAAGACAGAAACAGATTTCGAAAGAGATGAATAGCCAGCATGAGAGGTTACCTGAAGTTACTTGTCGGTTTCAAGTGAAGGATCAAATATGGAGAGATTGCTTCAAAATTAATTATCAGGGCACCCGGACAGCTCAGTTGGTAGAGCGGTTGCCCATATATAGACGTTTACTCCACGACGCAGTGGGGCCGGGTTTGACGCCAACCTGCGGCCCTTTTCTGCATGTCATTCCCCCCTCTCTCTCCCCTTTCATGTCTTCAAGGCCTAAAAATGCCCAAAATATAATCTTAAACTTTTTTAGTTGTTCATTATCAAAATCTGTATTGCCCTTCACAAACGTGTTCTTTTTTATGAATATTGACCGCCACCATCAATTCCAAGTTTTCCTATTGGCTTGACAGTTTACATGTGCGTTTGTATGAACTGGGGTAGACTCTTCATATATGTGAGCCAGTAGGGGACATACAGGATATACTGCTCCGCCTTTTGCTTTTTTGCTGTCAAACTCACAGGTGCTGTTAATGCTGCTAATGGGTATCGTAGCTTCTCGGCCCCGGCAAGTTTGAAGAAGGAAACGTGGAGGACCACACGTTATCTTAAAAGCAGAATTCTGGTCAATTCCAACACGTACTTCTGTTGTTTGTAAAGTTGGAGTGCTGTCAGTAGAGAGAAAAATAAAAACAATCGGTGCAGCCTACACCGTGTTATCCTCCTGCTAGAGTTAGCACCCAACAGGCTTAAATAGGGCATGTTTTAAATGTGTTTTTAGCCTCTTAACATGTTAAAAATGTAATTAAAAGTGCCTCCTCATGTGCAGTGATTCCTTCCGAGAGAACAGTGAATCTGACTGCTGTAGATGTCAGAGAAATGCATAAAAGCTGTGCTAATTCAGCTGTGTTTAGTTGTTGAGAGGCAGTTAGAGAGCTTAGGGACCGTCTACAAACTACAACACAGAAAAGAGATAATACTAAAATATGTAAGCTATCAATTTAATGCTTAAATAAGGTAGTGTCCCCACACTCACCTCAATTACAACTTGTCTCCTGCTAGTTGCACTACAACACAACAACATGCTTATTTTTGAAAATATGTTTGTATTTCTTTTCTGTGTTTTGTAGTTTGTAGACGGTCCCGAAGCACTCCTTGGAGTATCAACACCAGAACTAAACCCAGCTGAATTAGCACAACTTTCATGCATTCCTTTCACATCTACAACAGTCAGATTCACTGTGTTCACTCTGAAGGAATCACTGCACATGGGTAGGCACTGTAAATTACATTTTTAACATGTTTAGAGGCTAAACACACGTTTAAAACTTGCCCTGTTTAAGTCTGTTGAGTGCTAACGCTAGCAGGATAACTTGGTGTAGGCATCACAGATTGTTTTAGTGTTTCTCTCTGTTGACAGCACTCCAAATTTACAAACAACTGAGCTACGTGTTGGAATTGACTGGAATTCTCCTTTAATACATTGATACATTCGGCGGCAAAGTGGGAGGAAAAAATCTACCAAGAAATTTTGTAGACCACCGGCCCTCAGGGGGCAGGGGAGAGATGAATGTTCGGAAATAAGTGGCTGCTGCGGCCCACCGTGCAGGTTAGTTTGACCAGCTGGCAGCACCGGTCAGACCGGGCAGCACCGGTCTAACCGGGCAGCGGTGGCTGGAGCGGACGATCAGACCAGCCAGAGCGGCCTCAAAACACTACAAGCCCAGCAGGAAAATTTCCTGACCCTCCCGATTGCCAATCCGCCTCATGCACAAATTCAAAATCAAAGTTTCAGGAACAGGAATCCTCTTCTTCTGCCAGAAAAAGAGAAAGGATGTTGAAAAAAGCAGAAGACTGGCTTTTTGAAGCGTGAAGGCTACTGTCGCTGTAATACGTAAATTAAACTGTGTGGTGCGAGGGAGTGGATTGCAATATATATAGCTCAACGCTAGATGGGAGACATTCCTACACACTGAACCTTTAAAAAAAAAAAAGATTTAATTATCAGACAGCAGAAAAAGAAAAAAATGTTATCAGTCTTGTCTTTGGTTGGCAAACCAGTAAGTGTAAAACACTTTTACAGACAGAATTTAAGTCTGTCTTATGTCTTTCACCTTATTAAGGTATTTGGAAAATGGGCTTGTTTATCTAACTCTTTACTGTTATATTTGATCAAACCCAACATATATAGTAGTTTAGTAGCAAGGATGTAAAGGCAGTTATTTTATATTTGGTGGCAACTAATGCTTATTTTAATTATTGATTAATCTGTAGATTTTTGCAAACAAAATGTCATTAATAAAAAGTCCACCACATCTTAACAAAGCCCAAATCAATGCTTTCAAATAGTTGTATCATCCCAAAAGATTGTGGTTTGGGTTAAAATTACTAATTCCTTAAC
>NC_045749.1:4601741-4629533 GCF_008692095.1 Etheostoma spectabile | reverse complement strand
TTCTGCATCATGGTTCCAGTTTTAGTCACTTGGTTTCTTTGAACCATGACCACGGACGTTCCCTAACCTAGATTATTTTTGGGCTTTTCTGCCTTTAATGGACAGGACAGCTGGGTGAGAAAGGGGAGAGAGAGGGGGCAAGACATGCAGGAAACCACCACAGGTTGGACTCTAACCCTGGACCTCTGCGTCAAGGCATAAGCCTTGAAGTACATGTGCACCTGCTCTACCAACTGAGCCACCCCAGCAACCACAATTTTTAAGTCCATTTAGCCACACTGACTTCCCTCTATGGACTCTGTCACACTATAATAACGTCACTTTACTTTGCTCCCAACAGACGAGAGTCATTCGCAATTACTTCAGGCTTTGTCACTTGAAAGGAAGCATTTTGGGGTACTTGCTTGTTTTTCATAGGAGGACAATCTCTCATTACATTATGCTGTTTGGTGTCGCTTTGAGGTTCAATCACAGTGGTGTTTTGTTATTGCTTTGTGAGCAGGCGGAGATGGGGCTGGTACAAATGGGGGATTTTATACATGGAGGTGTCAAGAGAGTTTAGTAAAGTGTAAAATACTTAAAGCATCAAGGCAACACAATCCCCTGCTGGTCACAGTATAAATCACCATATATTCTTATTGGCCTAAGCCCTTGTTATGAGTAAATACATCCACAGGCAAGAGAGGCTGGCAAGGTTCACAGGAGATTCATCCAGCAATGGTGGAGGGAAAGTCACTCTGTGTGTGTGAGTGTGTGTGTGTGTGTGTGTGTGTGTGTGTGTGTGTGTGTGTGTGTGTGTGTGTGTGTGTGTGTGTGTGTGTGTGTGTGTGTAAGCAGACCACATACCGCTTAGGGAGACTAAGGAGAGGATAAGGAGCTCAGCAGAGGGGGAATATCACGCCTCTTAAGCATGTATACACTTTCTAACTTTTACTTTTTCACCCAAAACCTAAATAAATCCCCACTCATCTAAGCATGATAGACTCCCCTCATCCCTCTGTATTTTTTCTTCTAAATAATCAAATCTCTCTTAGTTACACACTTTGGCACGATTATAATACCCTCATCCTGACAAAAACCAAATATAGGCCTATTTAACGACTGTGTCTTATTTCCAATCAGTGATGCTTGTTTACAACATTTTCTACTCTGTGTGTTGGAAAAGCTTCCCGTATATTAACCAAAACCATCAACATTAAGTCATTTTCCATCCCAGGCCCAAATTATTTATTGCTTTCAGTTCCTTGTCTATTTAATGGATGAATTGGGTTAACAGACGGAAGAGGGGGGGAGGCGAGAGAGAGAGAGAGAGAGAGAGAGAGAGAGAGAAACAGTTTCATATTTCTGTAAGCCTCAAACTTTTGGCAAAAAGAAGAAAAGAGAACTTGGCCCTAAATCCATCTCATGCTGGCGTTTGTGCATTCTAAGTTCTCGGGGGCTGCTCTGGCGGAGGGCCTGAGCCCGTAAATTGGATATTAGGGGGCGATATAAAGGAGCCTGTGTGTGCTCCCGTCCCGGGGAATTATTGCCTCCAATATCCCTGCATATGCGTCTAGGGCTTCCGAAGCCAGGCCAGATAGATCCTCATCTCATAAGGGGGCCAAGACTATATCCATCGCTCCTTAACTTTTATGAAGCTCCCAAGCTCTACAATGGGATTTGCCAGGGTGTCTTTTCCCCTTATCCAAGCGGGGGGGTGTGACAATGCAGATATAGCTGCATTCTTTGGGCTCCAAAGCTGACTTCCTATTTGAATACAAGCATTCCAAATTGTAAAGTGGCATTCTTCTTTTTCTCTGTGAAGCCAGCTCCGTGGTGAGATTTTTTTCCCCCGGGTTTAAGAAATTCTTTTTTTTCCCTCACTTATCACTCTTTTCTCCCTGACTTTCACTTTTTGCTCTACCTACATATATTCTGTTTTTGTATATTCTTTCTCGCATCTTTTTCCTGTTGTTTACTTTCACTCCCCATCTTTCCTTGTACAGCTCTTGATTACCTCTCCCTCCCTCCCTCCCCCTTAAGTCTATACTCTCCTACGAGGGCTTCCGTGACTACCCCCCCACCCCCGCCCCTCTCCCGCCATGCCCTTGTGCCCCCACCGCCTTCTCTCTTGGGTAATCCTAAGAAGGGGCAACACCATCAGAGGGTGTGAAATTAAATACATTACAGCATTGCGGATTAAAGTGTTTCATAGGCAGTTGCTCATCCACATCAAACTTTAGCTTTTTAAAGCCTAACATTTGATCTAGGTTAGAAAGTGAGGCCAGAGAAAGGGATTGGGACACTTGTGGGCCCCAAGACAGCGGAGAGGGCCATACTCACTAGAGGAGAGGATGGTGTCTCAAGGCAGACAGAAGGAAAGTAGATGGTGGTTCACAACTTGTTTTGTTGCCGTTGCAGGAAAAAAAACACTTCTACAGTAAATGAAGGAAGTGGCAGTAAGAAGAGGAGTTGGACTAAAACTTTACAGCAGTTACTGGAAGTGCCAGCAAGCAGGAAAATAAAAGAGTGTTGTGTTCTGTTTCACAAGGCATATAAATGAGGATAGCGTAATCTGGGAATTAAATTGCCGGCACACAGGGCTGTGTTCAACCATTGCACACGCAGGTAATCATTCCTCTTTCAAAAGTAATAAATGTTAATGTGCCATTTCCCAGTTAATGAGAATTACTCACATCATCCATCACATCATCACAATCTAGGCCACACATGGCCTTAGTCCTACACTGGACCTCAGATACATGTCTGTGCTCTCAGGCTGTAAGAAGTTCCGCCCTTCAGATTTCAAGAATTTATCGTCATTATGCTAGCACAACAAAATTGTAATAGCAGTAGAATGTGGTTGCACAGTAATATAGTAGCTTA
Source organism: Etheostoma spectabile (assembly GCF_008692095.1). Taxonomy (NCBI): domain Eukaryota; kingdom Metazoa; phylum Chordata; class Actinopteri; order Perciformes; family Percidae; genus Etheostoma; species Etheostoma spectabile. Next base: position 4,626,668 of record NC_045749.1, on the reverse strand, counting down.
CATATGTAAATGTGTGAAGACCAAGCATGTTCAGGAACAACAACAAACTGACGGAAACAACAATCTCTGACGGTGGTCCCTGTATTTAGCAAGATCGCTGCAGTCGGCAGCAGCAAAACAAGCTACAATGTAAGTTAAGAGGGCAATTGTCCAGTTTGTATTTACCTTCACAAGGGTGCTGGTTAAGCCAATGACAGGCTCAGATTAATATTAGTATAAAGTATCTGACAACATTTGTGAAGTTGAAAAAAAACATCACCCTTTAAGACAGCCAAAAGTCATCTTATATGAATATGTCTCATTGATTGGGTCCTGGTTATACAGCAAGTTTCCTAAATGCAATGATTGGTGATTTATCAATCATCAGAAAATTTATTGCCAACAATTTTGACAAGCAAGTGATTGTTTAAATTGATCAGGAAGTCGAAGAGTAAATCACTCATAATCTTCAGGTTTGGGGTTTGTCAGTTGCACAAAACAAGCCTTTTAAAAAGATGGAACATAGGGTGCACAGCTTCTTTGCCTGGCCTGGGTACCTGACCAGATTGATGTCTGTGAAGCCTTTTCTGGAGATGAGGTCAGATGTGAAGGAAAGTCGGTCCAGCTGGGATCGGTCCTTTTCTCTCTTTATCCTTATACCTCTCCTACTCTAATGAGTCTCTGGGGACACCGGCTCTCACTTAATCCACTCATCTATTCAGTAACCTCAGAACTCTGGTAAAGGTCATGTTCTGTCAGCTTTGTTCATTGACATCTATTGATGCAGTGCCTATGTACAAACCCCTGATTTTGGGTTACATGGTATCAGTGACTCAGTGGAGACGAGACTTTAACATTAAAGGCATCAAAATAGAGAGAAATGTATCATTATATAAGCATTAGAGGTAGTACTAAGCAGAGGAGTAGTAAGAACAGGTGTGAGAGTGTTTGGTGGAGTTGGATTATATTTTTATAACTTTTACGTATCCTGGTTAGTCCAACAGAGGGCAGGAATCTTTTCACAATACATATATGTCACAGAAACCAATGCCAGCTGTCTTTAAGACTTAACACAACAACTACTTAAAGATCTAACAAACACTGTCTCGACATAGCAACTTATTAAGAAAGCCTGAGAGCAGGAGAAGGCTGCAACAACAAGTCTGAGAATGAAGGTGGCTATATTTTAATATGCTTTATTATAGAGGTGTTGGCAGCACTTCTAACCAGTAACACGGTTCAGTAAAACAAAAAAGTAAAGATAATTTAGTGAATAAAGTTAAGAAGTGTTGTGCCGCATTTAACCAGTTCCATTCAAAATGAAATTCACAAAAGTGACAGTGACTCTCATCAACACTGACATTTGTTAGTTACGCAACAATGCCAATTAACTGAGGTTAATTGAAGTGACTCCTCTCAAACTTTAAGTCAGAGTTTTACTGAAGCAGAGACAGGGTTAACGACTACCAAAAACATTTAGCCCTCTCATTCATTTGAAGGGGGGCAGTCCATCTCAACAGCAGGGTTGTAAACACAGAGGGCTCCAGCAAAACAACGCAGGGCCATACGGCAAAAGCTACATTGTCCAATTGCATACATGCAAGACCATGAAGACTGTATTGCTATTGTTGTTGCCATGATCACTTTCCAGAGTTGCAAAATGCTTACTGGGAGTATTATCAACAGTTGTGCAATGTGTTGGCATTTGAGAAGCATTTAAATGCATTATTCTGTCCAACTGGATTTCCCGTCTCACCGGTGCCTTGAACAACACATCCCGACCAATGCAGCACCTGCATTATTTTATACGCAGGACTGTTTCTGATCTGAATCCCTACTGAAGGGATCAGTAGGCTTCAACCGATGGGCTCGTTAGATGGCAGAATGGCGTCTGAAACCCCCGTCCTCCTCCACTTTTCCGAGGTCAGAATTGGGGAGGCTGCGTCCAACAATTGTTCAGACAACTTTCCGAAACTGGCAGTCTAACATTTGTGGACATTTCCCACAGCGATTGGCCAGCTGTGAGTGTGTAAGGAACTAAGCAGGATTTGAACTTCTCTCTCAATCCAGCATAGTATGGACTAACAAGTGCACCACTATGAATTTGAACAGTCTGGGGATATGTGCAGTAATCCCCATCTGTAAGATTATCATGTGTAGCCCCTCTCTGTGATGGCACGCTTTTCACCCCACCTTTGAGTGTGGCCATTGGCATAGCTATACCTACTTTTGCCTTCCTGATAATAACCCGACATTTGAAGACAATTTACTGTGTTAGACTTTCACAAATATAATGACAGAATTGATCTATAAATCCACACTACACCCATCTTTGGTTGTGTTCCCATTTTTCTTGTGTATGTTGCAATTATTACCGCAAGCTTTTTATTGGATGCCAATGATAGCGCCAGACTTGATTGACAGATCTGGTTAACTGGAAATCCAATCTCCCATTGGTTGAAAAAGGGAGTAAACATGCACTAAAAATGGAAGCAATCGAACAATATTCCTTAGTTATCTGAGCATGAATGACCAAAATGACATATGCTCAGTTCCCAATGATGCTAACCTGACATGTCTTCACATCTCCACCTCCAAGACGAAAGCTGGCTAGGCCTTTGTGTGCAGGCTGACTGAAACATCGAGGTTGATGCTCCTGTCATTCTTCATCCACTGTACGAACAAGCTTTTTGCCAGCAACAAGTCAATCATCCTCAACCTAGCTCCGGTAAACAAGCAGCGCTGAAGGAGCTGCCACGTGCTAACCAGCCAGCACGCCAAGACACTCGCTGACAATAACACTAAGGGGGAAAACAGATTAATAACGAAAGAAAAGGGAGTAAAATAAAAGATAAACACAAACAGAAAAGGAGAGCATTCGGAGGAGGGTGGAGGAGGGGGTAGTGGGGTTAAGTAGCTGGCTGGCTGTGTCTCTTTGGTGAAATCTAAATGAGAGTGTATAATATGGGCCCTTCATAAGATTGATCCAGAACATTCCCCCCTTCACTGGGCTTTTCTTCCTGCTCAAATTGAGGGATTACCCCAGGAGGAAGTGCTTTGATTAGGCACAATAGGCATCTATCCTCTGTTGATTTGTAGGATTGAGAAGGCAAATCCCTGACAAAAAGCTGATACAGAGAGCGAGGGCCGCTGGATGATGCCTGGCTGAGGGGGGTTAGGGGGTAAGTAGGATAGTTTCATAGAGAAACAGCCAGGGATGGCCTCTTCCAAAACCTTTTTGGCAAACAGTGAAAAAGGAAGAATCAAGGTTGGGTCGGAGGTCACATGTGAGGGAGGGGGAAGGGATGTCTCATAAGGTTCAAGGCAAAGGAAGATGAGACAGTGAAAAAACAAAATAAAATAGAGATGCAGATTGTTAGACAGCTGCTACTGCGGGTTCTTTTGAGACTGTTCTCAAACTTTATTCTAGAGAGGTTTGACTGTATAAATCAAGAAACAATGAAATGAGTTAAACTAAAGAAAAAAGGCCAACATGAGACAAGGTACCAACAGGACCAAATCCAAAATCCCATTGACAGAGAAGATTTTCATATTTCAGCTGGAGACAACTGCTCACTTGTGTCTTTGTCAATGACTTTCACAGCTGTCAAAACTATCGGTGAGCACAGTGAAAACTTTAAGGATGTATTTTCATTGACAAAAACCCAGATACATACTTTCGACCTATTTCCTCAGCTTCTCTTTAACACAAGCCGCATAGCAGTATGACATAAATCAAATACATGAAAAGTTAATTGTTTCCCAGAGTAAAGTTCAGAGTATGGAAAGAGGTGTGAACAGGTTTATGTTACCCAAAGGTCATAAAAACTCTCTCTCTACACACAAAATCAAGCACTGCAGTTGTGTTTGTTAGTTTTAGGGTTAGTAGCAGTGAGGTAAACAAGTGGATCAGCCTCTTTTGCAAAACGGTTACCTCTAGTCCTGCCGTTTAAAGACTTTAATCTGCTCTCTCTTTCACCTCTCTCTCTCTGGTTACTGTTACAAGAGACCAAGGACGGGCCTTCAGCCTGTCAGGCAAGCCCTGTTATCCCAAATGAATCCCGAGCTCCTCTAAACCGCTGTTATCCACTTTCCGTGGGGACCTGGAGCTACAAGGCACAGACAAACGTGGGGCTGGGTGGGAGTGTTGGGTGGGGGATTTTTGTCGGATTTACACATATATACGATTTCAGGGTTTAAAACTGAGTTCCCCCTCCCTAAGGTCAGAGCCTAGGCAAAAGGGGCCGTTAGTGTCACCAGTGTGGGCTCAAGCTGCCAGTGTGACGCCTAAAGGTGTAGCAGAGGCAACACATCGTACTGAAAGAATGGGCATGGAGCACTGACAAAGTGGGCGTGTTTTACCTTTTACAGGCTAGAAGAGCAACTACGGCTACCGTGAGCTGAAAGAGGCAAAACTTCAAAGGAGGGGGGGTTCTCATTTAAATTCTTCAGTCCAGTCCATGGGATTTGGTTTAATGAGCTGAGAAGCAGGGGTAGACAGCTGACTCCTGACTGTGTGTGCATGCCTGTGTGTGTATGTGTGCTTGCATGCACACGTGTTAGAGGAGTTTTCCCAACACTAAGTCCCTATGTGCACGTATGCACATTGCCAGACTACTGTGGCCATGCGCACACACACACACACACACACACACACACACACACACACTTTCTCTGAAGCCTCTCCAGCACTGGAGACTCTACATGCATGCACGTGCGCGCACACGCACACACGCTCACACACGCAGACACGCTCACACACACACACACACACACACACACACACACACACACACACACACACACACACACTTACAGTAAAGGTCCAGGGGCTTGCCAATATGCAGCAGACTGGGTTTCTACTCATAAGCCACAGCTCTCCCTCTCACTGCTGCCACTAAAACTGGTCAAAATTGGCTGTTTTACTGGCTCCAGAGCTGTTGGCAGCAAGTGTTGGCAGCCTTGTATCTCCTTATTTTTTTATTTTTCTTCATGCCTCAGTCTGTACGCGTTGTGTGTGTGTGGGTTTTATTCTCTTAAACAAGTGGCATCTAAAATATGGAACGGCAAGCCCTCACACAAACTCTGGCTGACTGACACCTTGTGACGTGACATTGGGGATAGTCACAATCTGACGAGTTGGAATGACTGACTCAGCATCAGCTACCGTCAACCAACGCCTTTTCTTCTCCTTTTGTTCTGTTTTTCCACAGACCTCATCAATCTTAAGGAAATGATGCTGTAGGTCCTTTGCTGTCTGGCAAAGAGGCAGACCTGGAAAAATAAGTAAGACACAGGAGGGAAGCCTTTGGTTATGACGGTTGCTGTTTTGGCTGCTCGCTTATATTAATAGTTGAAATATGGTTAAAGCTCCAGCTTTGCATATTTCAGTATATCTGTGCCATTTACCTACATTAATATTGATGTCACTGACTGCCAAATTAAATATAAATAATTAATAAATACATATTTGAATCTCTTGACTATTGTAAAGTTCTTGCCTAAATAAGTCCTTGACTAAAGAAGCACTGCAATTTCACTGTATACCCGATGTGCAATGACAATAAAGATTCTCATCTTATCTAAGAAACGTGTGTAAAAAAGAATAATTCTGCATTGTCCCTTGAAACTTTACCATAAGGAAATCGTAGTCCTGAATAAACACTGCAATGACTTTTGTAGATATTTGGTCTCAAGCCTGTGAAATGTTCAGGCTTGTTAGGGAGTGTGACAGAGAGGTCCAGCTCTGGCAAACAGAGCCGAATATGACACTAGTGTTAATCTCCAACCCTGCAGGGGAAGCAGGCATACAGAGGGATCCTATTACATCTTTCATTGGGCCCCAGCGGGCCCCATCCTGAACAGAGGGATTACTGGGGGCTCTTGCAGTCACTTAGCCATACGCTGCCCCCCAACCAAAAACACATTCCACCTCTGACATCATCATACGGGGACAGGGCGGAGGAATGTGCATGTGCGTCGCCAGGAAAGCAACATTACACTGATTTACAAGAGGTAAACAATTAGACGCCACATTTTTGCCTTGGCTCTGCAAATAAACGGGTGGAGGACCATTATTTGTTTTTGAACACTTCTTCATCAACAGATGACGTTGGAACGGTGCCCAGAAGTGGGCCGATGTGACCGGAGGGGTGGCAGTGAGAGAAAAAGAAAAAAGAACAGGAAGTCAAAGAAACAGGCAAAAGAGTAGAATGAGAATGAGGGTGGGGATTTGTATGGGAGTGTGTGCAAGAGAGAAGGAAAGTGAGAAGAAGAAAGAAAGAAAAGAGAGTTGGCTGTTGGCAGTAACAGCTGCTCCAGTCGCAATGCATGAGATTGAACTTGAGGCTTGTACTGTATAACATTGTGTGCAGTATGAGCAGCGCCGTATGCAACCACGCTCATGTTCTGTCAAGTGCAAGATAGATAGCGCTGATAAAACGACGGCTCTATTGAGCGGCTCTGTTGTGCACCTGTCTGAATTTTTTCTGCCTTCATTCTCTTGGATTCCACTGTGATTACCCAGCAACATGACACTCCGTTGTGACATCAGCCGGCAATTTACATCCAAACTAGAATCAGATGAATACGAAACAGCTATTTTCTTTTCTGGTTTTCTGGCCATCCCTCTGCCATTCTCTTTCTCTCTTCCTAAAGCCCTCCACCCCCCCTTCCTATCTGACCATTTTGAGGTTAAGCTAGCACAAATAAGACATGACTTTCACTGAAAACGGGCTGTATGTCTCTATCAAAACAGCTCTCTGAAGTGGGCAAGTGTCTCAGTTTGGAAGGAGTTCTGGAAAAAAGAAAACTTTTATCTGACTCACATCAGAGTTTTCAAGTACAATAACAATGCTGATTAAACACTTTAAAAACTTGGAAAAAAGGAACTGCTAGAAATAAATCATTTGAGATACATTTCAGGATGTTTTATTTCCTTTTTTAAGCAGGTTTGGGATGGTTTTGTGACCATGTTTCAATAAGTAATGGACAATTAAAACTATCCTAGCCCCCTCTTGTGGCAAAATGGTCATAAAAAGTTTCAAAATCCCCCCCCCCAGAGAGTCTTTAAGTATTACAAACCATGTTAAAATAACTAATGATATGTACAACCACAGAATTATCATCTTATGTGAAAGTAATCGTTGATCAGCCCTTACTCTCCTTCTGTTGTTTTTACAGAGTAATGGGAGCAGTGTGATGGTCAGAAAATCAGCAGTTAGTCTGTCAAGAAGGATGTTCCAACATGTAAAATCCCAACACTTACGATCAGCTTGTGGCTACGGTGGAAAGTGTAATGTGACTTTATAATTTTTTTGTACTACTTTTTGTGGTTTGCCCTCTCTCTTGGCACTTAACAATTTCTACTATGAAAGCTACATTATACAACTGTTGGACATCGTTCCCCCTCCTCTTCTGGTCAAAAACCCAAAACATTGTCACTCATTTTAGCGGTCTACCTTGAAGCAAGAATTGCAATGAACAAGCTAGGGTACAAAGCAAATGCTAAAATATACTATCCTTGTATAAGTCTACTATTTAGCTTTGCAGTCTGCCTTGCAACATTGCCGCTAGCATCCTTAGCAGCCAAAGACACTACAGATACCAAAATCCAGCTGTGAAATGGCGATGATGACTTTACTTTCTGCCCGAAGTAAAAAGATCAGTGATGTCAGCTGTTTTATATATACACAGTATGCAGTACAGTATGGGAGCTGACTCTTCAGGTGCAATTGCATGAACACAATACTAGAGGGGTTAGCTGTCTTGATGATAACTTCTTATAGGTCCCATGGCATGACAATTTCATTTTATGAGGATTTTAACATTGTTAGGCATTCCCCCATTCTGCCTATGGTCCCCCAGTGGCTAAAAATGGCGATAGGTGTAAACCAAACCCTGGGTATCAATCTCTGCCTTTGAGAAAATGAAAGCTCAGATGGACCAATTTGGAATCTTGCCCTTTATGACCTCATAAGGGGCAAGATTCCAGATTTACCTCCCCTTTCTCTGCTTTGCCCGCCGAGAGAATTTGGCCCACCCATGAGAGAGAGACATTATGGCTTTCAAACAAGCAAAGTGGAAGTTGGTCAAGGCCACACCCCCAGCCTCCACCTTGCTCCCCCTCTCTCCTCCTCAAATGCTACAGACTCAGAAATGGCACATACTAAGGAAAGCTCATTGGGGGACTGGCTCTAGTGGCTGTAATTCTGCACCAAGTCTGAATTTCAGGAAAGAGACTTCAGATACAGTATTAGAGAACAACTATGGCATATATAAAAGCATCCAAAAAGCACCATGTCATAGGATCTTTAAAGCCCCAACCACAAATGATGTAAACCAGCTTTACTGTCTAATCATCCACACGGTCTACAATTGCAGCAGAGCCCACATGATCAATAATCTACTCTGGATCAAACACACACATTCACATGGACCACACTTTTAAGGCAGACCACCCTTTGTTGGTGGAAAGGGTGTTGTGCAGCAGCAGTGGATTGGGGCTTTAAACCTCAAGCATCCATCCACCAAGTTGCTGCTGCAGCTCCTCTTTGGAAGTGGTGTCTTCACTCAGACTCCAAATCAACATGTTTGCTCTCCTGGCAGTGGCCGAGTCTGAGGGGACACACACTGTGAGCCTGTGTGGCTGTTGGGCGAAGAGATCACAGGGACAAACATATGTTCACTGGCAGCCTGGCCACCTTTTAACCTCTACACACTCTCTCTCTCCAACACAAATACACATATGTGCAGCAAAATTTATAAATATGCATAAAATAAACAAATTTGCAAAAGGACGGAGGGATCAACATACATGCGTAAACACACTCCTGGTTTCTTGTTCATGCTTAAGCATAGGTGCACATGCATGCACAGCACACACTCAGTGCAGTCACACAGGGATATACACACACTCACACTCTGAAAACACACACACACACACACACACACACACACACAGCCCCATCCAGCAGGCAATTTTTTGTTTTATTCATGAGGGAGAAAATATTCAAATAATTATGAGCTTCTGCTTCTGCCAGTGTTTCTGTGAAGCATACACTCACATGAGAGAGAGAGAGAAAAAGAGAGAGAGAGAGAGAGAGAGAGAGAGAGAGAGAGAGATTCTAACCACCAACACACTCCATCCTCCCCCTATGTTCATCAGTTTCACCAGATAAAGTTTTGTTAAAATGACATTGAAATGACAACAACATTGTGTATGTAAGATACCAGAACAGAAGGAAATAGACACTATATTATGTTCTATTATTATTATTATTATGACATTTCAAATTGTAAATGTCAAGAAGATCTTTGTTGTTCAACATAATAGAAAAGAATAAAAATTTTCTGTGACTTATGTTATTGCTCTTTGGTAATAAATATGGTTGACAGCAGCTCCTGCACATTAACTCTCAGTCTGACAACATTTCCTCCATATGATTTTACCACTGAATAAACTGCACAACATCTCTTCAGTAAAGCACTGTGTCTCCAAGCGCCCAGGTGTCACTCAACCTTCTTCACCACTAAACTGACTAAAACAAACTTGGCTTGGCGGACCTCGTCTTTGTTCTCTCCGTGTTAGCTGTCCATCACTTTGATTGGCAGACAAGTGTCAGAGTGAGGGAATGTCGCAGGAAGCTGGGAAGAGAGCAAAAGCCACGGCGTCAATCTCAATATTTCATCTCAACCTCCAAAGAAGGGCTCGGCGGTCTCATAGTTTAAATTCTAATCGTGTTAGGCCACAGGGGCATGTCATTTAGAAAGCCAGCCTCTGACTCTCCGTCCCTCTGCTTTCCTCCCTGGCCCAAACAAATTATTAGAAGATTCCATTATTTCTCCATTATGCATATGTGTTTGCGTGTGGCTGGCTGTTACAGGCTGGGGAGAAAGAGCATGGGTAAATAGGCTCGGTTTAGCCCATCATGGGCCAATATGTCTAGCCCAGGACACAGCTGGGGTCCTCAGGGGTCCTTAAATTGGTCATCATTAGAGCCATAATGCTGCTTTTTTGCTTCTATTAATGTCTCAGTCCAGATAATCAGTGAGCAAAATGGATCCTACTTTCCTTTTTCTGTCTTTCGTTGTCTTTAGTCTCATTCACAGGTGGCAAGTAGTATGTGAGGACCTCAGATAATTAAGGAACTGACCTCCACCCTCTGCACTCCGTAAAACTCATTGACAAAGCTTTATTAAATGTGCTAGTTTTGACTGAAGCCTTGCGTCCAACAGGGGGGTTATATTTTACATTTTCTGATTTAGAAAAGCAGAACTTCATGTTTGTGCTAAAAATGCATTTAAAAAATTATGCATTTGTTGAGATTTTTTACAAGCATTTGCAAGAACAAGATTGAACTTTCATCAAGCCAACATAACAAGCCAACATGGACATGCCTAAAAGGCAACTTCACAGGCCCCAGGAATCTTGTATTTGCTAAAAAAAAAAAACAGTTTAAATATTGAGATTGCTGTAGTAGTGTAAAAGTATTCAAAAAGGAACAGGATATTTTCTGTAACAGCATTAGAAGTTTTGCACGGGATTTTCCAATTTGCACAATGGTTTAACATTACAAATGAGAGTAGTGGCTGATTCATGCAGGGTCTAAATTATTGACAGTTCTCTAATGTCCTCAACAAAGACATGACAAATGAGATGATACAAATTCCATGTAATCATAAGCTTTGTAAAGTTTTGAATGAATGTTTGTCTAATTTACCCACTGTCAAAATCTAACTATGATCCCCACTGACAAATAATCCTAAAGACTATAGGGAAACACCAAACAAACACACAGAGAAATAAAGCCCCCCTCCGTGGACATCATCAGGTTTTTCCATTTATAACAAATGAGAGCAGAGGGAGTTTTCCAGATCATGAAAGATATAAAGCGAATTGTATTGCATTAGACGATAATCCATATTTCTGCCTTTGACAGTGTGTCAGGGTTATTTTTGGCAATGTCAGCTGGCTGTTTTTAATGGCCTGCATATTTATAATGTCATGGTTTTATATTTTACAGCCTCAAACGGATTTCCTGCAGTTGCAGGGCCATAATCATGGCCAGTTCACAACTCACCAGGGATTATTGATGCACTTTCACATCAGCATAACATATTGCATTATGCAATGCCAATGCACCTTACAGTATCAGGGGTAAATATACTCTTAGGATGGGTGGCTGCAGACGCAATCAAACCACTAAAACGGTTGGTGCTAGCACTTTATCCACTGTCAGGGATAAAAGTGAATGAATTTGGGCACTAAAAGTTTAGGCCGGTAAAAGTGAAATTACACTAATCAAGATACATTGACAATAGCCCTAGAATAGGTAATTCATGTAGGGTAAAATCAAATAAGATAAGAAAAAAGATTAATTGTCCCACAGTGGGGAAATAAGGGTTGCAACAGCAAAGATAAGAGCAAGATAGGTAAGTATACAGAGATGGATAAATGTACAAAATATAGCAGTATCAACAGTATTATGCAATAAATTACACATGAATTATTAAATCATTTTATCAAATTATTTGTATCCCTGTAATATACAAGGGCAGTGCAGTGCTTAATAGTTTGTGGACGCACATAAAACATATTTCTTTAAAACAAAACAATTCTGACAGAGATTGACATATCGACATTGATACTGACCTTATTAAGTGGATGGTGTATCAGCAAGACGTAATTAATCCACATTAAATACAGTGTCCTCTAAAAACTCATTATGAAATTCAAGGTTTCAGCTATCAGTTATTTTCTTCCAGTCATGGCGAGTTGAACAATAAATAGTACCGCAAACTGCTGCTCTTGTAAGAAAGCCCTATGTAAAATGATTTCACACCATTGGCCTTAACGGCACCCATATCACATGACAGAGACAAGAGGGAGACACATAAAGCCAGAAAATGCAGCTTGAGACAGATTTGGTTTCAGCAACTACAAAACCACCATTCAGCTCCCTCACCTTGCACGCTGCTCTGTCCACACTTGTCACAATGTGAAGACCCCTGTCAGTAAATCAAGTCAGAGGGGATCATTTAGTCCTAATGGCTCTACTACAACTGGACCCCCTGTCTATCTAACAACAGGCCCCTCAGCACTGCAGCCCAATGTGGCAAAATGTCACCTCTGAAAATTAGCCATCAAGCGGGGGGCAATTTTCCCCCTAGCTAAATTGCTAAATAAGTAGCGAGGCTGTAATAGGTAGCAATCTGGGGCTAATCTGATGAGATCATTTGGAAAACGTTGGACTGTGGGTTGAGAGGACGGGGATGGGACCTCTGTATGTGTGTCTGTGTGTCTGCTTGCATGCATGAGTGACTTGTGTAAAAAGTTGTCTGTGGCAACACAAATCAGTGCATGTGTAGCAGGATGTTTGTGTATTTACAGGTGTTCAAGTACTGTGATACACCAGCCTTAGTATGATTATATGATAAATGTACTGTATGTGTGTGAACATCCTCACCTGGTTTGCATATGCACAAGAGTTTTATCGTAACTTAGCAGTAATATTTAGTAATAGTAATAGTATAGCAGTGTGTGTTACTGTGTGTGTGGAGGGACATGATGGCATGGGCGAAGGGTGAATATTACTGTCGGCAGGCACCAGATGCCAGCTGGCAGGGGCACAAAGGGAATAGAGGGGAGTGGGTTGAACAATTACAGTTATTCATAGCTGAGCCAACAGAGAAGGTCTTTTCCATTAAGAAGCACACAAGGCCAGATTCAGGCAGATATATGTGGATTTAGAGCCATACAAACAGGACAAAATCGCTGTCGATCTTCCAGTGGTAGCTATTACACACACACAAACACACACACTCTATCCCAATCTCTCACACACGTTAATATGTTTGTGCACCTACTCAAGCAATTACACTAACAACAAAATGTTGTCAGTCCTGTATAAACAATACCATCACATTGTTTGCACCTAACTGACAAAATTACACAACCCATCTCATCATTACTGACACTTTGCTATGATTAAGTAATAGATGTTGAACTCTAAACTGAAGAAAAAACAAGTTTGTGTGATTTATTTTTTTAAACTTAGACAACGGATTATCCTTTGTTTCAATAGTTGAGTTGCTTGCCGCTGTACAACCTAATTTTCTCATAACCCACTTTTGCAGAGAACTACACTAATTGTTATTAAGTTCAATCAGAATGGGGTCAGTACTGGAAGCCACTCGGCCCAGTGTTTAGTAATTAACATTTCACAGTGAATATCTCATTACGGGAGACAAAGGTTGCTAATAGGAAGCTCGGCTAGTGAGAGCATGTAGCTGGAGCGACAAAGCCCCTCCAGTTTTTGTCTGGATGCAATCAGTCATGGAATTCACCACCAGCTCAGATATTTCTTGTATTCCACACAAGAGAACACACAGCACACTGCTAAGATTTGAATCCTTTACTAAAAGAATTCCATTTGGCGATAAAGAGCATTGTACCAGACATTATGAGGGAATCTGCTCCTGTGCTAGCCTGGTGTCATTTGCTAGGAGTTCCATGGGTGTCAATGTCAGTCGGTTGGTTGAACCACTTTGGTCCAGATTGAAATAGCTCAATAAAATAATTGGATGGATTGTCATTAAATGTAAACCTTTAATCCAGCAACAAACGTGGGATGGATTATGATGCAATTTGGTGCAAACATGCATGGTCATTCATCAAGCTTCATTATCAGAATTTCAAAATTTTAAACATGTTAATTGGATGTTACATTGGTTATTTTAATTTACAACACGCCTGTGTCTGTCTAAAATCTTTTGTCTATAGGTTTTTGATGTTTCTGTGCATGTTGAGATATGATTTGTTGTAGGAGTGCCCACAGTGGACTTGGCTGTGGTTAACTAACAACAAAGCGGTTTGCAAACAGCTAAAGGCCAGAAAATGCTTCTCAAAATGCAAGGAGATCGTTTAAAGACATTTGTGTGGCTATTTTTCTTGCAGTTCTTGCATGGATTTTGAGTATACTTTTGGAGAAGAAAAAAACCCAAACAGATATAAAGACACGGTTGATCTAAACAGACAGCAGGCAGAAACCAAACAAGACCTCATATGCTTCTAATATGGTGAATACAGTGTACTCCCATTTTACCCCCTACCCAGTACAGGAAAATTACTGTCAGCATCACTTTTCTTTAGCCTTATCTCTCTTTCGCCTTCATATGGAGAGAGAGAGAGATAGACAGACAGACAGACAGACAGACAGACAGACAGACAGACAGACAGACAGACAGACAGACAGACAGACAGACAGACAGACAGACAGAGAGAGAGAGAGAGAGATTGTGCATTTGGATGACTGCCTCTATTGGAAAAGAGAATTCTTTGATCTGCCTTTTTTGACCTATGCTAGACCTCAGAGGCCTCATCTCCCTCGATAAAAAGACAAAGAGGGTAAACGTGTTGATAGTGGCAGACGAAGCTGGAATTCTGGGCAAATGTGTCAAATTAGTTCTCACGTCTGGGCCTCATTCCTCTCCACCTTGCTGTGATCTCTTGCTGCCTTCTCTCCATTGCTCTTTACACCCCAGTCAGTCTATCCCTCACTCCTCCCACACACACCACACCATTCCTCCTGTGACCCTGTCCCTTGTTTCTCTCTCCTTCCTATACATCCATGTAGATATACAATGATGAGGTTAAATGGTGAAAATCTGGAAAAAGATACAAGCTTATCCCATAGATCCCCAGGAAAACCACAAGAGCCATGTTTGGACTGCAATCAAAACTGGACTAAATCTTTCCATTTATTGTCTGTTAGTTTGTTAATTTTCATGATGCTAGTCATGTTGAGTTTTCCATATTTAAGTGTCTCTAAGAATGGTGAATGGCACAATGTCACTTATGGTTTGTGTTGAAATGTTGAAACACTAAAATGGTCATAAAAATGACAAATGACCCAACCTTATGTACTAATAAATATGCTTGTCTACTACTGATCGGCTTTACCAAATATGTTTTTTGGTTTTCCAATGGGTAAGGTCTGGTGGGGGGTTGAGCAAACACACTGCACAAGGTTATGTTTCCTTCTTTCCAAAGCTTGTTAGGTGTGGGCCGCTGAAATACTCGGTTAAAAATACTGTGTATGAGTGAGTTTTTTCCACCAGTAGCGCTATAGAGCAATGTTTAATGAGTGGGTCGCCGTTTTGTTTGTTACACACATACAAGCACACGCGTGATTGCAATTCACATTCGGTCTCACACTATTCCGCGGATCTACAGGTGGCAGTAACCAGCAAGGAACCACAGCCATGCGCCGACAAAAGCAGGGAAGAAGAAGACTGCTAGCAACCAAACAACACAAGTGTTTAACAAAAAAGCAAATGCAGTTGGACCTCAAGGACACACACACACACACACACACACACACACACACACACACACACAATGCATTTTGGTAAGTAATACAGAATGAAAACAGTAACTATGTTTCTAACCTATATTTAAGATGATTGAAGAACTGTGGTTGTAGTTCAATCTAAAAAACAAGACATCCCGTCTCAAAATCAGCATAGATTTAACAAAGACCACAATCTTTCCCTATCCTAGCTAAGTGGTTTTAGTTGCCACAACATGACCATAAGAATGTCATGCTTTAGTTGCCATGAGTGAATACTCGGGAAAAACAAATTAAATATGTTGCAAGTATATGTATTGGAGATTTATTCAGTATGAACATTTCGTGTTGGCAGTGAATAGTTTGCAGATAGGGTCAATATAAACATTTCCAACATGTGTTAATAATTCAATATGTAAAAAATTAGTAAGTGAGTATGGGAACAATACTTTTAGGAGGCACTTGGCTACCTGTTTAGTAACTGTGACTCATTAACATGAAACGTAAGCATCATGTTTAGAAAAGACTGTAACCAGTGTCGAATTTAAAAGGGGAACGAGCTGAAATAAAATGAAACCAGATGCTTTCAGTGGTGTAGAATGCCCAAAGTGTGTATCTGAACATGTGTGTGTGTGTTACACGAGGTAAAAAACAAAATAAAAAAAGATAGTTTAGACTGTGAATGAGGGTAAACACAAGTGGGAATACACAGAAGTGTGTTGGTGTGTATGACCCAAGGACATTCTCTTGACATCGCTTCCAAGAAGCTGAGTTTGCCTAAAATGAATTCTTCTCCACTCCCGTTATAAAGCATGGGCTTACAGCCTTTATATGATACTGTATAAAACCTCTCAGTAATGCGCTATGTGCTTCCAGCGAAACCCCTGAGTAAGGTTATAGTGCTAACATGTACTGTATGCTTTATTTATGCATGAGCCACCCTTCTCCTTTCCGGGGAATTCTGATTCTTTTCCCGCGATAAAAGTTGCATGGCCTTACCCACTCCGAAGGGAGTAAATGATTTAACACCAAGGCTTATGGTATGGTAAGTAAGCAACTAACATTAATTCAGCCTTTTTCTGATAGGGTATCAAGTGGGGGTTCATTGCTACATATACCCTCCTGTCCCCTTTAAATTTTGAGAGGCTGCACGGAGGCAGAGTGGGAGGGAGCCCTGCCGTGTCACGCCACATTATGAAGTTGTTGTGTCAGCTTGTGTAGCAATAAGGGACATTTTCTTGGACTACTGATACCAGTGTTTCCTTTTGCATTAGATAAGGCAACAATTTTTACAATTTATATGCTCAGTTAAAAAATAGATATTAAAAAAATGTTGATCCTAAAGCACACAGGAAGAGCACACGTAAAACTCTCTGATTGCTTTCAAACTTGCATGTTTATTTCTGCATGTGTAAAATTGTGTACAATATTTTCATGCATATGCATGCACGTGTGTATTTCAAAATTCATTTATTTACCACCCTCAGACTTTGCTAATTTGTTTATGAGCCAAACCATCCTCCCCTGCCTCTGATCGGGGCTGAGGCAAAGAAGGCCACATGTACTGCTTAAGCCCCCTCCCTCACCGTATCAGAAAGCCTCAAAAATTCAAATCAACATTAAAATAGTTTTATGTGTAAGTAAGATTCAGTGAACTCCATTATTTTCCCCACTATTTGCTTGAATAATTCAGGGAGGATAGCTGAATTATGGATAAAGTGTACAGTTTGAAGAAGGGATTCATGTGCAGCCTGGAGCTATAGCCTGGCTTTAATGATGTCTGGAGATGGTGGACGGGCGGAGAGAGAAGTAGTTAGCTTCACAGTCATTTTCTCAAGGATTAAAAACATGCTCTTAAAGCAGCCGGGTGGACCGGTGAACTGAAGTGGACCACAAGGAGAGAAAATGTACGATCCGGCAAAATCTGAGAATTTCCTGACTCATACTCTCATCAGGAGTACAGTGTGAGATGATTAATTCTGAATTGATTGTTGATTGTCATGATTGTTTGCTCTTTTTTTTAGCAAAACATAATAGAAATAGTCGCACCACTACATATGTTTTTGGAACCACCAGGACAACATATGAACATTAAATTATGAAAGTTTGAATAGTATTATTTGTGTTTTTATATGTTTATAATTATTATGATTTTATCTTTTTCCGTCAAATCAACTACGTGCAACATTACTCAGCTTCTCAGAGGGGCACCTTAAAAACATTACAAATCCCTCACATTTTGTAAATAAATAAAACAAATATGTATGAAAAAAGTAAAACATAAAATAAAAAAGTTCAGTGCAGGAGCTTGTGTCAAGGCAAAAACCCTGTTATTGTTGCCTTTTGTATGAGCTAAATTAGCACATACTGTACTGTATGAACATTAGGGTTTAGCTACACATCCAGTTAGAGACACAGGTTCTAGTTTTCTTCAACTCACCACTACCCTATTTAAATGTCTGGAATCTTAAACTGGCACAGCAAGGATTTATACTATTAGCTGGTAGCAATGACATCCAAAAACACACACTTACACTCACACACATAAACACCCTTCAACAGCCAGCAGGGAGTCTTCCTGTTCCTACTAACTCCAACAGGGAAGCCAAGCACAGACTACTCTCCTAATTACCCACCTTCCTCTAATTATCCAATCATAAAGCCATTAGCAGTCTCACACCATATTAACATGGTCCCGCCTACATGCCAATTTGTGCAGTGCCAAGATGCAACTGGAAGAGAATTTTCAGCATGCAGCCTTACCAAGCGCAGTATCATGTAGGGTAAGTGCTTTTCTTTGCTCTTAACAAACAAGTAATAGATTTCCAAACATGATTCAATAGCAGCTGCAAGTTTTTTTACAATTCACAAAAAAAGCTCAGCAGTTAATTCATTTGCTTTTTAACGTGTAACTCCACCCTCAAGTTCTGCTACCACTCTGTCTCATTGGATATTAAAAAAAAGATTTACAGATAAATAACCGACTGTAGGACGCGTGGTCTTGGAGCTAAGTAGACTGACTGCTGCTTTAGACCGCTCAGTGAAGCCTCTATGTAGAGCTGCTAGTCAGAGCTACCCAGCCATGAAAAGCTTCTGTCAGAGGGCCCTATTTTAATGATCTAAGCACAAGACGTAAAACGCCTGGCGCAGGTGGGTTTAGCGCAAGTACAAATCCACTTTTGCTGGTTTGATGGTGGTAAAAGGGTCTGTGCACCTGGTGCGAGCAAACAAGGAAAGACACTTGCATTGTGCTTTGCGCTGCGCCGGGTGCAAGACAGGGCCCAGACCCTCTGTTTCTATGCTGGATAGACAGTTGTGTTTTGTTAGTAGCAACTTATTTAGCCTTGAGCCGCTAGCTTCAAGTCAGGCTAAGAAGCGAGATACAGAGGTCAGGAAAGCCCAAAGAAGGATATACTATATTTACACTATACACTATATTTTCACACATATGATGTTCCCATTGACAAAATATAATGCAAAAGAAAACTAAGGAGAATGTGAATGTTGGTCAATCTATTATTGATATGTGTTCAGTCCCAACGGCATGTTGTGTAACAGAGTATCCAGATTGTTCCCTCCTTTATTCATACCCATCAGAGGGATGGCAAGTTATTGGAGGGAATGGGGCGGACGAAGAAGACACAGAGCACAGATGTTAGCGCAGCTGCACCGCAGAGGAGAGGCTCGGGTTAACGGCTAGCGCTAGACGTGCACAGACTGTGTGAGAGGGATTCTGCAGCGCTAACTGTAGAGCTAGCTCATCCACTTGACTGATTTGGAGGGGAGGTCAAATCTGCCAGAGTGAAGGAAACCACAAGAGAAATAAATACGGTAAAAGTAAAAGAATAGGAGGTCAAGAAAGTAAGTACAGACTCAACGGCATGAAGAATGTCATTCAAAACAAGTTGATTTAGAGATCCGGTGATTTAGAACTCCGGTAAACTTTATTTATATTCCCTCATCCTCTCGCCCTCAGCCTAAATCCTAAAGTGGGGCTGCAACAAACACACTGTTTTCTTAGACACATCTCTGGTGACTGCTATATACCTCTTGAACAGGAACTGACAAATCAAAACTTTAAAAAAGTAGCATCTTGTCTACAAACTTATCTAGATATTTTGCCTTTATCTTGCATTTGTTATACTTGCATCAGTGAGTGTTGTGAGAAGTCAGAGCAGCACATTACAAGATTACTGGGAAACTCTCCTATTATCATTTAGAGCTGCAAACATGCAAAGTTGCTCATTACAGCTATAAAAACTGAATTCTCTCTATCATCACCTACTCTTAAAACATTTTAATGCCCGGAGTCCAATGTTTTCTATGCAGATTTAACTTTTATTTTCTAGATATAACGTAAACTCCCTTCTCCCAGAAATTCCACTTGGTTTTCTGTTTGTCTGGAGCTGTACAGTTGACGGTCGCGGGTAGTAGGTCTTGCAGTGCAACGCTTTAATAAACTCCAGCAGAAGCTTTGGCAGAAAGTCGTGCCAAGGCCGGGAATGAAACTGAGCCTGTCAACATTGGCAAAGGCACAAACAACCCACAGAAAAACTGTATCACCACACAAAATGTCAAATGACAAATCCATTCATTCTGCTGCAACACTGGCTCCACAATGACATTGTTTTGTTTAATGACTCGCTCAGTCTGTTTCTCTGTTTGTCTGTGAAAACATCCTCATTATCTGACCACACAAGCAAGGTGACGGCGAATAATGGTGCTTTGTCAAAACTGATCCATGCCCAAGGTATGGACTGACAATGAAGGATCTCAGTGTCTTGTCTTTATAAAGCCACACAGCTGTCCGTCCCCCCCGTACACAATCAAACCTCTGCCATTCAGTGCCACAAACCAATAAACGGTGCCTTTGTTTTAGCTCGACACCATTGTTTTGTCTTCATAAAGATTTCTCTTCTTTGGCACAGATGCTTTTTTGTTTCATTTCCAAACAAGCTGCGTAGTTTTTCTGTTTTTGTTTGAACAATGATATTCTCTCTTTCTTTTCTCTCTTTCCTCGTGCAGTCACCCTGAGCCACATGTATCCCCTCAAAATGGGAAGCAACCTGAGTTTACAGTACAAACCAGTTCTGAAACTAAAACTACAAAAATGTTGTTGTTTTTTTCATTGATCACAACTATTAAATAATCTCATTAAAAGTTATTAAAAAAAACATTATGCCCAGTGGCATTATAAGTGTCTTATTCTGTAAGATGCTGTGAATCCATTCAAAGATTGAGCCTTTTCAAACAGATGTTGGCAGTGTCATTGTGGACACTGTGCACACCCTGCTAATAAATGGGTAATCATATCTGAAAATGTAATAATGGTTCATCTTTTGATATAAAAGCCAAGGTTAGGCTCTGAGAGGAGATGCAGAAGATACCAGACACTTCAAACGGGCCTCAAAACCATGTTTTGGTCCGGCACAAATACACACAGAAAGAGAGCAGAAGAAAGACAGAGACACACCCATGGAAAAAGCCACATACGACAGACGCAAAGACAATCTAAAGATAGATTAAAAGTAAAACGCTTCCATATGTTAAGTAACCAGTAAAATACTTGTTGTGTTGAAAATTTTCTCAAAAGCTGAAGCAGCAACCCCCTAAACGGCTGTGCAGCACCCCCTGTTGATGCAATATTTCCCCACAGCGGCTTTATTTATGTTTTGTTTTATTTTCAGTCAATTGAATCAAAGACATGTTGAAGAGTCAGTGTCAGACTTACTGGTTGAGTTCAGTTAAATAATCCATAGTATCACTGTGTTCCCACAATAAAGTAAAACATACTTCATACATGAGTTTTGTAAACTAGATCACATTCAGCAAATACATAGGATGCCACGAAGAAAAAAGGATGTAAACTAGATTATATCTATATGTGTCGGTCCACTAAAAATTCACAGAGCAAACCAAACTGTGGATTGGGGCTTTAAATGACCTCAGCTCAGCAGCCGCCACTCCTCCTCCTCCTCCTCCTCCTCCTCCTCCTCCTCCTCCTCTTCTCTCTCTCCTCTTTTTGGAGCAGTGTCGTCCCCCATCATCTTCAGGTCATAATGTAACATGACACCAGCGGTTGCAACAAGGCCGGCCGGCCAACCCGAGCGTTTAAGACCAATGAATATCATTTGCTCCTGGTAGGTTCCCTGGCGCTTTCAGACTCCACCACCGCCAGACTGAATCAGCGTTTGCGCCTGTCATGTCTCTGACGTGATGGAACACACGGACACACACACAGACGCACAACAGGCCAAAAACACTCCCATACACACAGAAACATCTAATGTCCAGGCGCGCACACACAGAGCCATACCACAGCCTGCAATGTGCACACTTTAAAAAAAGAGGCTCAGTTCAGGAGACAGGCACACACGCATCAACACACAGTGCTACGCACACACACAGGATATTGTCAGCCTCTGGAGACCACTTTGTTGTTTCTGATGCTTCTGTCATCCTCAATACACTTCACGCTGCTCTTACAAATCCAGAGATTTCTCACTTCTTATGCCCTTTTTTAAAAACCCAATAGCTTTCAATTGTTATCACCATGCAAATCACATTAGGACGCTTTACAGGTGAAAGCAACCTTGGTGAGATCCCCTCCCTCATTAGGGGGATTAGAGACAGGGCTGGCCTTCTCCTGGGTTAGAAACAGCCACAATAACCCCCTCGCCTCTCACCTCAGCTCTGGTTTCCTGGCTTAGACCGCGGTTTAAATTCTCTCCTGCCTCTGAAAATGTCCTCCCTGGGGATCCCCGTGGCTTTGATCAGCCGCCCCCAATGGAGGCACCCCTCCACCTCCACACACACCCCTAACCCCACCCACCCCACCACTGGGGGAAATAAGAGGGTCAGGGGTAACGCTGCTGGAGATAAGAGAGAGGAGGGAAAGAATGAAAGGGGAGGGAGGTCTTGTAAAGATCAACTAGGGTTGGGTAAAGGGGTGGATAAGTAGGAGGGTGGGCTTATGAACCTCACTAATACCCCCTACACACACACACACACACACACACACACACACACACACTCTTAAGTAGCCTAATTACCTGCCTGATCTGGTGCAATGACAGCACCTGCAATGAGGGGTCAAAGCACACGATTGGGATGTGTTAACAACCTTGTTAAGAAATACTTCATGTCAATTAGAACTAATCATGTTGCATATTTAGTTTCATGCGAAAAGGGCAGCAAGATCTTAAAAGATCACTTGTAATGCATAGACTAGGCAATATCTTTTCATCTTGAAATGTATCACTACGCTAGACGCCGACTTCACAAGTCGAGCTGTGGGTATCAATCTAACATGACTGAATGTGAATCTCGCATGCATTCGTGCACAGCAGTAATTATTATACGACATGCAAGATGTACTGTAAGGCTCATTTGCATTGGCAAAGGAAAAATGTGGGTACATAAAGACAGACCTGATTTTGACTAATTCACAGAAAAGAGTTCTAATAATTCATAGTTTGAGTGGCTCAAGTCTCATTTCCCTAGAAAGTAAGCATGATTTAGTCCAGGTCTGTTTGGATTTCCTCATTCAAGAACCTGGTTCAAGTTCCTTACCTTTACTGTGTATCGAACTGTGTAATTTCATTCAAACTAACCCCTTTCCATTCATGAGCAGCAACGCAGCGTTCTTGTACAGTAAATGTACTGTATATAAGCTGGAAATCTATACCCAGATATCCAGGATATCAAAGCAGATTAAAGATAGAGGAGCTTCCAAAGTGCTATCTCATCAAATTAACATTTATTAAGATAAAATGATGCTCCGATAAAAATGGGAGTGTATGAGCAAAGAAGAAAAGCAAAACTGCCCAAGGCCCGAACCGTGACCAAATACAAAGTTTTCAGAGGAACTGATGAAGTAAATTGGGGAACAGTGGGCAAAAAGGGAGACAAGGGACCAGTGTCATTTGGTAAAAGAGTTGCAGCCAAAAAAATTAATAAAATAAAAAAAATAAAAAATACCATTTTCCCTATTTGAAAATGGCAGGTGAGCCAATTTGGACTGACTTATGTTGTACATACAAGTCTGGAATTTGCACATAAAGCTCTGAAACGTGAAGAGAGCTCAAGCACGTTCTGCTCCTCAGCCTACCCCTATCATACATTTATTCCCCATTACAAAACAGTCACATGAATAATGATGCATTAAAGTAATCTATACTAACTATTGAGGTTACGCTGATGAGAAAGATTATCTTCACACTGTGTAGAAACACTACATCTGAAGAAAATTTCTTGAACATATCTTAAAGGAATAGTTTCAGCAAGTAAGCATTTATATGTTTGTGTTTTCAGTCTTTGGTGCTAAGTTAACCAGCTGCTTGCTGCAGCTTCATATTTAACTGATGGATATGACTAGCTAACTTTCTGCCAAAAAAGATGATTATTCTAAGCAGCTGGAGACAAGTGGTAGCACTTTTAAATATGCTGCTGGGGTGGTACATGTGGTTCTTCAAACATCATATAGGTTTTGTTTAAGTTATAATCTCTCTCCAAACACTAATGTGTTTGCCATGTAGTTGAGAGGGAGTGTAGTTTTATAAAAAAAAAAAAAAGAGATAGAATGAGTTTGCTCAAAAGAAGGAGGTTAAACTGGGTTAAACTGTCGTCACACTGCATACAAACAGTACACTCCTAAATGTCAGAGTGAGCTCATTAGCAAGGCATCACAACTATGAAGCGTATTTTATTTTTTCATACTGAGAGGACTTGACTGTAAATGGGCACCTGCACTTAGTGTAGCTACGTATTAACGTTCTGCATTTGATGCTAAGTGCTCGTTAAGGTCCTTGAGGTCAATTCATTTTCTAATGCAAACCCTCTGCATCAAACACAGAAATTACACCCACATATCATAACATCGAGATAGATGAGTCAACTTAACATATCTCATCCTTCTAGCTTTGACGACGATGCCTCACTAAACAGCTCTAAACAAACTCTCTCAAAGCCCTGATGAATAAATGAAGGGATAAAAGCTACATCGATACAATTCTAACGCATTAACTTGCCAAATAAATAAATAAGTGCGCGGGTGGGGGAGTGGGGGGGCGTTGCACATTCTTTTGTACATTGAATCTATCTTATCGGAGCGTGTAAAAATAGCTTGACAGAGGCTAATTGTGCTTGTTGCTGAATAATGGATCACAGCGGAGAGGGCCTTCCTGGAACTGGGGCGGGCACAACTGTTCCCTGCTGAACCTTTGGGTTCCTCTCCCTGCTTTTGCCTTCAGGTAAAAAATATGCCACCCCCCCTCCCTTAACAACCAACCCATACCCCCTTTTCTTCCTCCTCACTCCTGTTCCTCTTCATCCTTATTCATCTTTCTCTTTACTCTGACTTGTAACTGGGTGTCCAAGAGTTTTTAAATGGGAAATGAGAATCAAAAACTTTCTTTACGGGCAGCAGTTATGATCATGATGATACATTTTTTAAGTCTCTTCAGTTTGCTTTAATGTGCTTTGTTAAACTTGGATACATATTTAAGCTTAGAATCATACTTTTCAGCCACAAATAGCTGAATTGTTTTGGACAATGGTTTTTGTGAGGAGTAGAGATCAAATAAAGGGGGGGGGGGGG
>NC_045749.1:4600483-4601731 GCF_008692095.1 Etheostoma spectabile | reverse complement strand
TAAAAATTCCTAAAATGTGTGTGAAATTTGATATCGCAGGGGCAATCAGTAATGAGCAAATTACTTCTGTTCTCAAATTTCACCGAGGCAACAACTGTTCCCCGCAGGCCTCTGTAGGTTATTCTTTAGAGTTTAATCTTTTCTTGTCAGAGAAAAATGGACTGATCAAAAAAAAAAAAAAGTCATATATATTTAGTGTAAAACAGAATCAAACACAAATTCAGCAATAAAATATGGCATGTAATTAATTTAAAGAAAGGCACAAAAGAGTGATAACGTGCCAACATCAAATGCATAATAATCCCAAACTCCTTTAAACGTGAAGGCTATTTGCTTTATATAAACCATCAAAGCTACTCTTTCCTCATATTGGACGCATTCAGGACATATAGCATGAAGTCAGAATCTTATGTTTAAGACAACGGAACAACAATTAAATTCAAAAATCGTAGTTTCACTAAACCCTGACAACAAAAGAAAGAAAAAGTAATCCTCTTACTCTGCACAACCCACAAGTGAGAATAAGGGGTTGTTGGTAAATACCCGTATCAAGTTTGTTGCTTCACATCTAATATGGCATCAAAGTTGTCGTCCATGTGACTGGGAAAGTTGAAAGCGTGAGGTTGCATCTTTGCATAAACGTCTTAGCCGCTATTGTCTCATCAGAGGAATGTGTGCAGCTGATGGAAGACTGCTTACACTTATTCCCCTCAACAACTAAAGGCTTTTCCCCCATCTGTCTTTTGAAATATGTGTGTGCAGCTAATGAATCACCCTCTGTGGGAAGTTTAAATAGTCTGTGCTGTTGATCTCAAAGAAAGAAAATGTAGTTCATTTTGACTTAAGAACTTAAGACTGACATGAGCAAGTTTCATGTCCTTAGAGGTTTTGGAAAGCTATTCAAAACCCATCTAAACATGTTGCAGTGAAGAGTTATCAATCTTAAAGTACTATTGTTTTTCTTTGTAAGTGTAGAGCTAACATTTTGCAGATAATGTTCCGTTCACTCAAAGCAATAGTGTTTATAGTGTTTTTGCTGGAACTTCTGATAAACTGTAGATAACAGCTGTGGTAATCGCTTTGACAGACATAACATCGCTGCGACGGATAACTTCATCTTTCATTACTCAGATTTTACACTCTTTGCAGCATAAATCAAGATAAACATCTCTGATAAGACATTTCTGTTGAGTAGTGTATACTGTATATCAGTGCCCTTTAATTTAAGAAAAATATTAATAAGAAGGT
>NC_045749.1:4598946-4600473 GCF_008692095.1 Etheostoma spectabile | reverse complement strand
TATCAAAAGAGGGCATCAAAGTGAAATGTCCACCACTTTATGTGTGTTTGTACATGGAGTCATTTTTACATGCAGGTCGGCATCATTGATCACAACCCAAATTTATGTCAATTTTTTCCCTGATAATTACAGACCTCTCTCTCATCCTTCTCATCCGGCTGTCTGAAACATGAGTTGTGTTTTTAAGTGGAAAGTGATCATCTTAAATCTGCCTATTTACCCATCCATCTATTTTTATGCATTTATTTAGTTATTTATTAAATGTGTTTAAATTATGTCCACTGGAGAAAAAGTTAGCTTGTTCTGAAGTCACTCTAGGATTTACTCTGAAATAGACATTTCATACTTGTTATATTCTATATTTTTGTACTAATTAAATTTTATGTTAGAACTATTTTCATGATGGATAACAACTGTATTTAGTTATAAGGGTTGAACCTTGTCAGCCCATGACAGCTCTTAGCACAGTGTGCACATCAAAATATCTGTAAGAAAAAAAAGAAATAATAAAAGAAATATATCAGAAAAATCTGCAACAGACAAGTGTTCAGCCTTAGGACTCAGTTGTATTTTCCACTTTGTTCAGCTCTTATGCTACTCTGTTCATTATACAAGCTGCTTGACTTCAGCCAGGGCTGGTCAGTTGTCCATTCATTTGTCCATAAGGCCTGATGGGAGAGGAGACCACTCTTATCAATATTTCATATAATCATATGATGTTGTGTTTGGTCAATCTGCCTTTTATGGTCTCATGCTATCTTAAGCTGAAGCCGTCAGTACTTAGGGCCACAAAGGAAATCAATGGGCAGGATAACATCAGTGGCCTGCTGGTTACTGTAAGTTCAGCATGACTATGTTAACGTTTCCTGTAATGTTGACATCACAATGTTGTTATGACCCACTGAGGGAGAATTTTACATTTAGCAATAGGTTTCTAATGGTACCTATGAGACTGTAGAGCCTCTTAATGTTTGACAAAAGAAAAGTTCTGCCTGTATTATATTTATGCTTACATCAAGTAATTAGCAGCATTATTTTTCAGTTTTGTCTTTTATAGAATTGTAAAAAATAATAATAATAATAAAAACACGTTGTTATGTGGGTAACTTATGTATGTAGTGTAGGTTATTTACAAAATCTTAAAAGAAAAAAACAACAACAACATCCGCCTTATTTTTACTACATAACTTACATGGGCTGTTTGGGTTGCCATTAATGCATCCTAATGCTACCTGACATTTCTGAACTGTTTTAATATTCCAATATTATGATCAACGGCTCGTAATGCAGGCTGAATGAATAATTTCAGCACATTTGGTGGAGGCCTGATTATTTGAAACAAGTTCTGTTCTGCACTTGCAGTGAGCCGGCGGATCCAAAAACACCATTAGCCAGGTGGTATCCCATGAATTAAAAATAATCAAACACGATTTTCCAGTCAGGCTGCTTCACCGCCCCACAAACCCACCCACCTCCTCCCCCCTAACTTATCTCTACCCCCCTCCCCACTCTACACAGAACACACAG
>NC_045749.1:4595806-4598936 GCF_008692095.1 Etheostoma spectabile | reverse complement strand
CAGAAGGCTGCTTTTCCTCCAACCTGAAGAAGAAATCTGCCGGACTGAAAAAGAAAGAGAGCAAGAGAAAAAAAAATCTGCCAACTGATCTGGACACAGATACATGACCCACATACCCTCTCACTTGCCCCACCCATCCCCTGCCACGGTACAACTGTCATATGAGGATGTTTTCACAATGTTTTCCCATCCAATTTTTTGGGATTGTACTTCAGGGACGTGTGAATTAGATGGCAAATGGGGAGAAAATGTGGCAGAAACACCTCAGAGGAGCTGTGTTAGCGAGCTGTCACGAAGCCTGAGATGGCGCCCGTACCAACCATCGCCAGAGCCGTTCCATAAAAGGTAGAATTAACATCAAGGTTAGCCTCCACTCCATTCACATCAACTGGTTTCCGCCGCCAAGGACTCAAGGACTTATTCTAATGAAACATCTCCATTTGAAACTTGTGACTAAATTCATCTCCAATTTAGCCTTACATCCCAATAAGCAACAAACCAAGAAAGCAAGAAAGAACAGAGGAAGCATAGTAATTGCAAGGAAGACAGCTAAAGGAAATCAGGAAAAAATATGGCAGAAAAGAAGAATACAGTAAGAATAGGACAGGAAAAGAAAGAAGCTGAGAGAAAGATAGGACACAACAGTAAAAAGTAAAACAAAGACAAAAAAGTACAAAGGTTGAAGAATTAAAAGGATGAAAACAAGTTATTGCTGATAAACAGATGGGGGGCGGGAAGAAGAAGTGTGAAGAAAGTGTGCGCATGAATACAGGAAGGAAAAGTGACAGCAGGAAAAAAGAAGATGTAGCTACAAAGGGATGGAAAACAAAGCAGGGCAAGAAAAGGGAGGATGAAGAAGGAAAGAGTCTGCAGGAAAAATTAAGGAATGTCAAGAACAGAGTGACAGAAAAAATGACTGAAAATCAGGGCAGCAGACAAAACACTGCTTTTTAGAAGCTGCAGTACTAAACTAAAAGGAAAAAGAAATGAAGAGATGGAACACTGATGCGCAACCATAATACAGGAGCCTCCTAACAACACCATGCATACTCTTCACTGCCTTCTGTATATTTAATAGCCACTCCATCATTCTGCCTCCTTTCCTCTCTCTCTGTATCTCCATCCTCCGTCATTCCCCCACTCATCCACGGCTTGCCCAAGCAGATGGGGATTGTAAGGCTCGGTGGCGCATTCCAGCATCACAATCTGTCTCGGCGTGCTGCGCTCCAATCCAGAGGAAAAGGCCGGAGTATTTCCCACATTGCGCGCCACATATGTGGCGCTTTAGCTTGTGCCCGTGTTAGGGAAATAAAAATCAGCGTAACGGCTTGGAGTCGCAGCATGTCAACAGAGGCAGACAGAGGGAGATACGGGAATAATTGTTGGGGAATTAATCAGTTGGGAATGCTTTTCCCTTATGCCATCCTGCGTGGGTGAGGGGAACTGCAATTCAGGCCAAATGGAGAATTAAATTTACACCATTACAAACATGTTTATCTTTATCCCTATGCTCTGCGCTGAGGGGGTAAAGTCTGTGTGATGCCAGTTCAAAGCATTGTCACATTTAACCGTGTCACAAACTTATCTCCCTCTGGGGTTTTTGTGCTGTTATTTTTTTTGCCATTGTCCATCAATGGCATGAATAAACAAGTAAATAGACTGGCCAAAAATAAGTAAGGGTATGTGAGGTCTTGTCTAGTTTTTTTTAATAAAAATAAAGTGAATAACAGAGTGCTAAAGGTCACCATAAGTCAACTGCACCCATATGACTGTTAAATATTTTAACTTTTTGTCAATGTTTTTACTTTCTTCTCTTGTTAAAAGCGCTTCATAAATAAATTTGTCTTGACTTGCCCCGTGGGTAGCATCAACACATCATTTCCATATTCACCTAATTGTGTCAGTCACTCATCCTCAACAAAACAGCCTTTTCCAGGTCAGAGAGATGCTTCTTTTGCAATTTTCTAAGTTCAACACAAACCAGAAGAAAGAGGGAGAGAGCAAGTAGGGGGAAAACAGCCTGTGAGGTGGCACTCTTCATACTGACAATGGCAAAAAAAAGTTGGTGGTGTGAGGAGAAAAAAATTAATGACACTAGACAATACATTTTTCAGTCACCCTACATACCCAAGGTGAAATAGGCGCGCTGCAGTGTAACATGTAAAATGTGTTTGGATCTGGCCTGCAAACACTGCTGAGGAGCCTATGAAAGATGCATGGGGCCACTGGAGAGGTATAAAGAATTTAGAGATATAAAGGATATATGACAAATAAATCAGGATGCAAATCTCACCGGGTGCCACTGGGAGTTCTCCAATGAAAACGGTCTAAATAATTGAAAAGGAAGAGGAAACATTTCATCAATGAGAAGAGCAGTGGAAAACGCTCTTCGCTCCATTTTTTTTTTTTTTTTTTAAACCTTTCTTCGGGAGCTCTTCTAGTCTTTTAAACATGACAAAGCAGAAGGGAACTCCACTGACAGAGACAAGTGTGTAAATACATAAAACAGTCTTTGAAATCTTAAACAACTGCACGCGACATAGCTTTCAAAATCATTAGGGAGTTATCAAAAAAAAAGGAAGGATTGAAAAAAGGAACAGCACCGTGACACAAAGAAAACAAAAAGTAAACCAGGATCCAGTTGCACATTTTCCCAGACGCCATAGTGAAATGCCACTGCCACTCAGACTGCAAAAGACATCTCCATTTCACTCAGTATCATTCTTCCTCAACTCCACAAGTGCTTCAACAGATGGGCTTTTTACTCCCTTTTCCTAAACCAAATAATGCTCTTTTATTTTGTTTTGTCTCATTTCTATGCAGTTTTGTTTCACATATATAGATGAAATGATGACTGTATCACTTTCTTTTCAGGACATCTCCCTTCTCCCTCTTTGTTTATTACTTTCAACTCTAGCTCTCAATGTTTGGTACTTTACTGGCATGACTGTTACATTGTTATCAAAGCAATAAACAAAATATGAAAGCTCCAAACAAACAAGTTACATATTTAAACTCTGTTTGTTCTCACCAGAAAAAAGAGGCAGACGTGGTGAATGAGGAGGAAAAAAAAACTTTACATAATGACTACGCCTTGCCAGTTTAGCCAGACGCTCCACATCGGGGGGGG
>NC_045749.1:4595067-4595792 GCF_008692095.1 Etheostoma spectabile | reverse complement strand
AAACTCATCACCATGGTGAACCTGGGTTGCCAAGCACGACTTTCTTGGCAACGGCGTCACCAGGGATACTGGCTCCCCGTAGATGGGGTTCATTGATTAGAGTTGGAGTTCACCCCAGAGTCCTTGGAATCATTAAACACTGTAGGGTTTTTTTTGGAGAGGGAGAATGAGAGCCCAGGGAATTGTGGGAAGGATTCAGAGGTCATATTCATTAAGAGGTTGGAGGCCCTGTTCTGGGTCCAAACTGTATTTCGCTCCCTTTCATCCACCTTTATGACATCATTGGTGAGACATTTTTTAGATAACCTCCATTGCAGAGCTGCTGGTTGAAGATGAAGCCTGTTCTTATGCTGCTGACGTTGTTTACTCTACTGCTGGAAGAAAACAGGCACTCCTGAGTTTTGGTTATTTGTCTGTGGCCACTGAAGTTGATTTAACAATTTATTTCTGAATTACAGCACACATTCTGCAACCTTTAAAGCTTGGTTCCAATGGGTTTTTTTCTGTTAAGTTCTCTCTTTATTAAATATTCACGACAAACAAACAATCAATGTAATAATAATAAACACCGTTAATGATCTATCAAGATGCAAAAACTCAGCTAATCAACTTAATCAGGACTTGAGGTTTGATCACATTTGTATTGCATGTCTATTGACGTATACGTTCTGGCATCACGTTATTATATCACTGGTGCCAAAATAATAACTGTTATCCTTAACTAC
>NC_045749.1:4594114-4595057 GCF_008692095.1 Etheostoma spectabile | reverse complement strand
CACAACCTGTCTACACTCTTTACATTTTAGCGGACAGATCTAATGTGTCTTTGGATGTGGAGTAGTTTCTTATGGTGTCTTGATGTGTGTTAGGAGTCTGCACCAGGTAATATTAGAGAGAAAAGCCACAGATTTTACAAGATATAACTTGATGTGTTGTATTACTCAACTTGAACGAATAACTCTGCCTGTAAAAACAGCTGTAAAATGTCTTCTGCGTCTACAGAGGAGCTTTGTCAAGTCTAAACAAAACAACCCTGGTGATGTCATTAGGGTTATCTAGGGCAAAGAGACGACAAAATTAGTTCTTAACAAAATGCATTACAAACGTGAGAGTGTGGAAGTAGAAAGACATGGACGTTTAACAGGCTTTAAGGGTCTAACAGAAATATGCTATGAGCTGCATTATGGGAAATAAAGGATCTATTGTTTTTGGAGTGGGACACATACTAGGGACTACAATTAAGGATAGCTGGGGCTCTGTTTGCTCTATTTTGACCATTCTTTTTAATTTATTTCTTGTATGTCCCACAACTTTATGAAAGTGCAATACTAAATCACTGGAGTAGGTTTTAAAGATAGAAGTTGGAGATAACATGGGTTAGTTTGCATGTTTTTCCTGAGTTTTGAGAATAAAAGAAAGAGAAGAGCACCAAATGTCATGTTTAAGATGAGATGAAAACTCACAACAGCAATTAACTTATGACCTGCAATGCAAAAAACTAAATGTACACTTTAATTATAAAGTTGTATGATGCTTGCCTGGCCGGTAACAGGACTGTGCGAGCATGTTATTTGTATGTTTTTTTGTCCGCACCAAAAAAACAAAATGAAAACTAATTTAGCAAAGATAAACAAGAAGAAAAGAAACCTATGAACTGTGTTACCTTAGAGAGTGTGTCATTTGCATGTCTTTCCACTTTGTGTGTGTGTGTGTGTGTGT
>NC_045749.1:4569262-4594104 GCF_008692095.1 Etheostoma spectabile | reverse complement strand
GTGTGTGTTTGTGTGTTTGTGTGTGTGTGTGTGTGTGTGTGGTGTACTCATTCGACTCTGCCTGTATGAAAGAGGGGTATGGGTGGCAGGGCTACCTTGAAAAGGAGATGAGAGGAACTTCCTCTTCTTGGAGCAGGCACAAAGCAGCAGGCAGCCGAGTGTGGGAGGGACAGGATAGCGGGTAGACGGGGTGAGGGCCAGTGCCAGGGGCGAGGGTCTTTGTGTGTTTTGTTAGCGGTGGCGGCACCCCTCAGGTCCGGTGGACACACGCCTGGTTCATTCGACGACAGCTTTGTCTGCACTTGGAAGGCAGCCATGAGCCAGGCGCAGGTTGTCGTGACAACTGTGCAGCACGACAAACAGACACATTGACACATGAAAATTGGTAAAGACAGTCATCATGGTCCATGTGTTTCAAAAAAGCATAAGTATGTCTTACAAAAATACTAAATGTTTGCTCTATTTGGGGATGTATCACGTGCTACCATATTTCAGGGGGAAGAGGTGTTGACACAAGAAAAGTAAAAGTTTTGAAATAGAACATTATGAAGGTTGACAAATATGGGTTTTCTTAATTTAAAAGTGCCTCCAGAAATAAAGCAGAAAGCACCATGTGTGTATTGATGTAGGTGATTGTATGTTCGCATAGTAGATTTTTGTACATTTGTATACCTCCGTCTGTCTAACTGCTTGTCTTTGAACCCCATTCACCTGGAGCAGCCGCACAAAGGAATGTGTTTGGCCGCACTCCTCTCCAACCCTAAACTATGCCAGGATCTCGGCGAAACAGAGCATCCGTTGACAGCAGGCGCTCCTCCAAAGACATGCTTCTCATGCCCTGTGGAGGCCCCCTGTACAGAAGACTCACCCCCCGTCAAACCCCTCCAAACCCTCACTCGCCCATGCAATCAAAGACAGCTTCATTATCTGCCGACTAATTTTGTGCCTGCCCCCAAGACGACTCCCAGGTAATGGCGAAGCAGGTTTCCCCTCCTCCTCTTAACCTCTCCAGAACAGCCGCTCTAAGGCATGGAGGCCACAAGGCTGTGTCTCCCCCCCAACAAAGGGCTCTCTCAGGGGCTTGGGTCTGTGCTGCATCCCCCCACCTGCAAGGGGAGGAGAGGGAGGAATCTAAGAGGAGTGAGTGTGTGTGGGGGGGGGGGGGGGTGAATCTTGAATCTCCGCAGCAGGAGAGGAGCCAGCACTGGGACAGGCGGTGATACAACATTTGAATGCCCCGACCGGGGACACACCGTCGAGCCTCTCCAATTAAATTATCCAGCCCACAATGGTGAGGCCTCGAGAATTGACACCTCCATTGAGAGTGTGTCAGCAGCTTTGTGGGGACCGACAATTTCCATCTCTGCAGAAATAGATTTGCTCCCAAGGGGAGCAACAATAGCAGGGCAATCCTTCTAATGCTCGTTTTTGGGAGGAAAATAGGGATGAGAGCTGGGGATTTGGAAGGTTTACTTACAGGGACTGAGAGAATTCTAGTTTGGAAGTGGTAATATATCTGAATGGTTTTTGACAAAATGCAATGTGGTGATGAATGTGTTGTTTTTCAGGTGTAAGCCAAAACCGCCCACGACTTTGTAATGTTTCAATAAGTCTAATTAAATGGACTTTTTTTGCATGTGCAAAGGCTAAGTGATTTAAGCAATTTAGCAAGTTTTGCAAGGGCAGTGTAGGTGACAGCCAGATTTTGTACTAGTGAACTGGTGAAGTGTCAAACTCTATCTCATCAATTGCCAATGTTTCTAGCCATCAAAACAAACACAAAAATGATAGACATTTTTTTCAGAGGTTACGGTTTTCTCATCATTAGAACATACTTTAAACCTAATAAGATGCAAGTCAGTCAGCAAACATCCAAGTTTTTGGCACATTCACTATAAGTTCAAAGTAGGGGGAGACAGGAAAGGTTGTGAAAAAGACATGCTGTATATACACTGAACCAGCGATGGATTACCCGGGCCAGACTCAAGTCAATATTCTCTGGACTTGACTTGGAATCCCGCACTGATGACCTGGACCTAGACTCGGATTTGAGAATTTATGAAAACGGACACGAAAATTCATCAAATAGGACTAGGAATTTGGATGAAGTTTCAGACAAATTTTATGTGTAATGTCGTAAAATGTTCATATAATATATTGATATACATTAGTCTGGAACTGTTTCATGCAGGGGCCGGGCTTGTGTCCTCCACCTGTAGTTCATGATGAGTGCTCGTCCCCTACTACATGTTCACATTTGAAAGATGCAGAGGGATGTGCCCCGGCTCGTAAAGCCATCACAGAGTTTACATACACTGCTGGAAAGAGCTAAATGTTCCATTTGTGAACGCACAATTGATGAGAAGACTGGGACAACTTTAAATGTCAACAGACATCTGTCATGGCTGCTCCCAGAACACTGGTAATGGTAACTCCACTTGGACGTGAACACTAGGGACTCGAGACTTGACTCGGACTAGACTACAACACTGCATTGGACACACCTCAGCCCACTGAGTCACCAGGACACTGACATTCTGTGTATTAGAAGGCAGTTGACATGAGATGTCAACAACATAAAGAACTTGTCTGACACATAAACCGCTCAGTGGGCACACAACCACACACATCTCAGGCCTCCAACAGTGCAAACTCACTGACTGCCAATTCCCTCAGGCAGAGTTACAAAAACCCCAACCTGACACCTCTGAAGTGAGCGTCACCAACTGACACATCTGCATACTGTAGTTGTCATCCTTCAGTGCAGGTGCAAGTGGGTGTCTGGCTTTGAACGGCAGACTGCTCGTAATAAATGTTCCCCTCAGTACATATTATAGTCACAGTTATTTTATAACCAAACTTCTTAAAAATGTTTGCTTATGTTATGTGTTTAATAGCTATCAGTATCAGCCTAAAAAATCCAGTAGCAGTCAGGTTATGATAGAACGTTAACTCTCATGTCATCCAATGTGTACGGCAAATCAGAATGATTGAACTACATATTTGACCAATCATATTCAATGGCGAACAACTGTTGTTTACATCTGAACTCCTCGGCTGTCTCCTCTCTTCTCTTTTATCAACCTTCAGAGAAACCTCTGCAAGTCATTTACCTCTGTGCACATAAAGACACAGTTGTTCGGCTTGACTCAGTCAATCCAAAGTGAATATGATGGACAAAGCTACATGGATAAAACGCCTGTCTTCCTTCTCAGCGCTAAGTGGATGCTGCTGAAAAGGTGGGCCTTTATGTCTGACCCCAAGAGGTCAGACTGATACGAGATGTTGTGTGTGTGTGTGTGTGTGTGTGTTTGTGTCCATCACTGCACCCCACCCAGCTTTTTTTCCACACAATATCCAATTTAGGTATTAAAATGTTGAGTTAGAACTATTATGAATACTTCGATGAATGCAGTGTGATATTTAGGTGAGTTAATCATAGAAGAACAAAGAAGAACAAGGAAGGTCTCAGGTCCCAAAGTAATATTTTTACAGACCGGATTCCTCCACAGACATGGACAAACTTTGATTTCTGTTTTTCCATTATTGCATGAATAGAAGTTTGTTACTACCTGCAGAGTGGAAATCATTTCCTGAATTAAAGGAAAATATCACTTGTGTTAGTTATATGTTAATCAAATGGCGATCTGAATAGGCAAACTCATCTATCAGAATTATATTTGATTATATTATTCTTGCTACAGGTCACATTTTATAAATAGATTCATGTACAGTTAAAAAGTACAATAAACGCTTCCTGATGTACTCTGTTAAGAGAAACCTCTGTAAGCCCAAAGGATTTTCTTTGTCCAATCAGTCACCAGAGGGTCCAAGTCAAGAGATGAAAGAGCCAGAGGAAAGAATTGAAGAAAATAATTCTCCCCTTTTGTCTCAGTTTCTGGGTCAAGTCCTAATTGATTTCCTGATTAGTCGTCCATCAACCTAAATCACAACCTGCTTTCACACCTGCGACGGGAGTGTGACTTCATAGTTGAGGAATTCATTAATGTTGAGCAGCTTATTTATCAGTTTAACAAGTCTATTTCAGATATTCTTAGGTATAAAATCTAATGAAATGTGCAGCACGATGAACAGAAAAAAAGTACGATTGCAAAATGAAAATTATGGAAATTGCATTTCCTCTTAAAGTTAATTTTGACTGTTGTTTTCCCGTGAGGAATTTGACATGCATGATTATTCATCTCTTGACAACGGCTCAATTAACACAATAATTTTGTTTTTCGTTTGTTATCATCAGGGGAAATATGCCATAACACAGGAACTTACACAGTGTAATACAAGTAGTACAGAAAATATACATAGGCTGCTAGTGAAATTCGTGCATTTAATTTGTGGAATGAGGCTCGATTCTCATGTGATACATAGGCTTCAGCACTGCAATTATCTCCTCAAGAGCACAATGTAGGCATAATTTCCCCAGACTGCATAATTATCTTTGAGTAGGATGACAAACTCATCACGGAAGTTTTGGAAACAAGCTGTTTCACTCACTTCAACCAAGTAGGCTCTGTTTCTAAATCAAGAAGAATCTATTTTTAACCCTTCTGTAACCAGGTAGGTCAGTGTCTTATTTACAAATGCAGCCAAGTTTGCCAAGACTACAGTGGTGTGTACAGCACTTTTGGGTCAGCTGGTGGTTAAATACTTGCTAGAGCATCCCTGATTTACTTCCGCCTACTAAAGAATCAAACTGGTAAACTTCAAGGCACAAACACGTCTTCGCTACAGCTGCTCTTTAAATCATTTGTCTCTAGGGGCTCAAAAACACCCAAAAAATACTTCTGCATACATTAAGGTTTCCCTGGTGGAATAAAATTGTTCTCATTAGGCCAGAGAAGAGGGGGACTTAACTTCTGCTCAGTTTCAACGACACAATGTTTTCGTCTTGATTCACAGCCAGGTTTTGGTTAATCAAGTTGGGATTGCAGTGACATGCAAAATCTTTTGTTGTTAATTTGCATGTAGCAGCAAGAGCCACAAATGGCCGAGCGGTAGTGTTAAGCTCATTACCAACTATGCTCTTTTTTTGCATCTGATGACAAAACAATCTCTTGTCAAGCTTGTCCCTGTCGGATCCATGATGCACCAGGTTGTCATATTCTTTGCTGGACCCGTCTCATATATAACTTTTAAGGAAAACGTCCATATTTTCTTAAAACACACCAAAGTCAAAGCACACAGATATTACATTACACTTTTTCACTTTTCAGTCTTAAAGATTCTGATGAATCAGATGAAAAGTATTTTTTAAAGAGTAACAATAAATATGAGACAGTTTAATGTCAAGTCTCTTTAAATATAGATTACTTGTTCCCTTCTATAATAGTTATATGTGAAGTTACTTGTGAGTGATCTCACGTTGGGAAGAAAACTGCATGCTATTATGTCAGTGACAAAGATGTCTGGCTTTGTGTTTTTCTACGTCTGCAGCTTACAAGGTCGTGTGAGGACCATCTATACAGGCCTCACCATGCAGAAATATTGTCTTATGTTTGGTCTCAGCATAGGTCAACGCTTTCCCTTCAATTTGGCCATCATTAAGGGAGTATTTTGGTGTGCTCATGGTAACCTGATACCATTGACTGATGCTGATCGCTCCCCACAGGGCCCCACTCTCTCTCCCTCAGCAGGCCAAGGCAAACCCAGCTGCAATTATAATACTTAAAATAATTCCACAAAAGTGGAGCCATCATTGAATAATTCAGCCTTCTAGTCTTGTCAGGACTTTGCTAGTCTTATGACATCATTCAAGCTGAATATCCTTTAGCAGATGTGTGAGTCAAAAGCTACTCAAACAGGAATCCCAATTCCCGACATTTGAATGTTTTTCAACAGTTTCAAACTGCTGTTCCCTAAAATGATGTGTGAGCTCCAAAATGTGGCTAACAACTGATTGAAATCGTTGCCTGCAACCCTGATCAAGCTTTGCAACAAAGACCCAGAGTGGTCTGATTTGCACAACTATGTAAACAAATTGTGTTTAATTTTACATGAGTATTTGCTTGGCGCCCGACACCCTAAGAGCACGGCCGTATCATTAATAAGCCAGACTTGCTCATCAGACTGTAAATGGCTCGCTTCATGTATAAAATATCAGAGGAATAGAGTGGCCCTGCATTTCTAAAGAGGCCTGAATGGACCGCTACATTCTAAGCTGGAATTTATGGGGCATGTCAACACCTGGACTTGGCGCTGTTTACTGCGGCACTCCAGCGCCTAATGGATGATGAAGGGCCAGTATGGACAAGTTCTTTTGTTGATCCCTGGACAGTTCTAAGTTTAAAACTGTCTTTTGGGAACCTGTCTGCTTCTCTGTACACAAAGCTGTTCACAAAGTTTATCAACCAGATCCTCTGCAGCCAAAATTAGCTTGCAAGTGATTGTCTGCAGGAGCTAGCATTACACTTACTTTATAGCTAATAATGTTCTTAATGACAGTACACAGGACAATAGTCTTGAATATTTCCCTCATCATTATCTTGATAATTTGTCAAACCCACAGAAGTGTAACGTTTGTTTCATAAATGCTACTGAGCACTGCTATCCATTAAAAGTGTTTGAGAAGATGCTGTCCAGTCATTTTGTACAAGAAAATCTTCTAATAGCAGGCAATTTACTACCACACTGTCTCCTAGAAATTATGTGTATAAAAACCTAATTTACAATAGAAAATAAGTTTTGGGAGAGACATGAAGCCATCCAGATTATGTTTTTGTGAACATAATTAGGAAATGTTCACTGAAAATATATTTTATTTGTTTTCCGACAAAATACACTCTCAAAATACACTACCCATTTGTAGCAACTACAGCGTTATTATTCTTTTTTATGGTTACTGCATTTTTAGGCACTCATCTAACCGGATTAAAGTCAGGAAAAGTGCGTGGTTTTGATTTAATACTGAAAAAGTTAATGTGACGTGAAGCAAAACACAATGTATCAACATTTAACAGAAACCACAATTTTTCCAGTAGTATGGTATGGCGAAGTGTAGGGAAGTGTCCATTAATTGAAAAGTTTGCAGTTTTGAGAATTGTTAGTTAAACCATGGACAAGGACCCAAAATGGATGGAGAGCATAAAACAAAATAGTGTTGAATAAGGCATGAGTTCGACAGTTAGGCTGCATCAACTCAGTTGAGCTGAGTAAGTTTCAGAGGGTCTGTCTTTGTGAGGGATTTGTGCAGCATGTACAGTATGTCCAGACTTCCAGGCAGTTGATATTAACTATTAAGCATGACAAGTCTCAAGCTCACACGTCACAGAAGATATTGCAGCAAGGTATACAGTACATGTCTGTTTTTCTATTCCCTGGATCTTTTGTAGAGTGGATCCCACAAGCTTTTTTCCCCTCAGCACCCCATGTGTCTGCACTGCGGTGTGTAATTGTAAATAAAGAAGAAGCCACTCATGAATGCTCCCTCTGCATAGATGATGTCCTAATTGAGAGATGCAGTGAAATGGTTATAGGGTGTTTTCATTTCATGGTTCACTCCACACGATCACCGCACGCGCACACACGCACACACACACACACCACACACACACACACACACACCCACGCCCGCACGCACGCACGCACGCCACACCACGGACACAGCACACACACACGTGCATGCGCGTGCAAGCGCTTGCGCACACACACACACACACACACACACACACACACACACTCTTGTGGTTTGCATCATGAATAAATTGAATATCCTCTTACTAAGCTACTAAATACATCTCCAGTTGCACGCTACAGTGGCTTGGGTGATGCCTGTTCTATACAGATCGTTACTTTCCACCAAGACATACAGTAAGAATATAAACATTTAGGGCATGTGAGGTTCCAAATACACAGGTTTAGTGTTCTTTTTTAAGTAAATACAGTGCATGTGCAGCGAGGAGTTGGAATCCAAGGTACAATCTATACAATACAATCTAGAATTCAGTTTCACATAATATGATAATAAAAGTGATTAAAACTTCCCGCTTGTATTAGATGGATTTTGATTTTATAAATATAATCTTCCGATGTAGAAACTGCAGTGACTTCAGCACTTCCCCACCTCCAGTTATAGAAACATCAATTTGTGTGCATCTTCTGATGAACTGAAGAAGTCTCTAAAAACTAATTGTTAAATTTAAGTCCTGAAAGTTTGGCACATCATTTTTGACAACACAGCCTGTATTAAGCCCTGCCATTCAGAGTGAGTCAAAACAAACTGCAAACATAACTCAGAAAATGAGTCAATAAAGTGAGGATTTGAAACTAAACCACAATAAGACACATAAAATGTCTTCTCTATTGCAGCAACAAAAAAAAGCCTTGCCCTAAAATATGCAGCCGGCAATATACACTACTGCAGAGAATTTGCCTATTTTAAAATGTCAAAGTCCTTCATACACAAAGCCAAGCACAGGAAGTGTGTTCAAAGCAGCCTGACATCTCCACATCTACAAACTAGATGCCGATCAGCCGAGCGAAAAAAGACACAAACACACCATTTTAAATTTCTGAATTTCCATGTAGCCCCTCTAAATCTGGGGGTTAATCCAGTGAATATTTCAACAGACATCCATTAATTTGGTTGTTATGATGCCTTATATATAAGCCTCACATGACCTCTTCTCCTGTTCCTACCGTATTTTACTGCATTTCCTTGAGTATTCTAACACTACTGGAGGAGTAATGCACTTAAACAGGAAGAATGTGAGTTCACTGGCCATGTAGAATGGTGGTACACCATCTGCCAAGACCTAGGAGAGAGTGCTCATTGTTCTCTGCATTAGTGCAATGTTCATTTGGGGTTCTCCAAGGACAACATTATTTATGCATCATGGCCAAAACAGAAAAAAGATAACATACTAAAACACCAGCAAAATTAACTGCATGGGGCAAAGAAACTTCCCTAACCAAGTTTTATGAGAACTCAGTAGTGTGTGTGCAAGGTAGATTTTATGTGTGCGTGCAAGTGTGTATTACAGTAGTCACTGCAGCACACAGCCAGAGGGCTCAGTGTTTGATCCCTGGCTGTAAAATGGATTATGTGGTGGCAGGAGGGTGAAAGGATAGCAGCGTGTCAGCTTCTGAAAAAAAACTCAAGTGAGTGTGGATACGTGTGCATGCAAGTGACAGCGGACAGCCCAGGGGACAGGGCGGCCCCTGAGGAAACGTGTCTTAAAAAGCTCTCTGTGGCTCCAGCTAATGCTCACTTTGTCACCCAAACAGGGCGGGAAAGATAATCAATAGCCTTTGATAGCTCCTATTAGGGTTTTAACAAGCTTTTCCTCACGCTGGGCTGCTCTACTGAGGAGAAACGAGGAGAGCCAAACAAGCCTTCATCATCCTGTCCCTGGCAACCTTCCTCTCACTGCACACCACACGCTTTATTACATCTTCTGTTAGCACAAGATTCCCCAACCTTTCATATCAGGGAACCCCAAATAGATCCACACTGAGCAATGGATACACATTTGATTTTAGTTTGTGAGTTATGTTGTAAAAAGTCTGCATTAATGTCTTTGTGTCATACTACAAATTGGGAGAAATCAAAAAGAACAATGCCTGTAATCAAAACAGCCATCCTTAAACATTTTCCATCCATTCAAAGTTATAGTTATGTATCTTACTCGTTAAACTTGCTAATTTTGTTAGGAACATCTTGGACAGCCTTTTCAGTGCAGCTGCACTACATTTTCCAACTTAAGGAATAAGATTTACTCTCACATACACACACAGACATACACACACTACCACCTAGTAGTAAATGGTAGGGGAGCACCTATCCTAAACCAAATCTAATTTGGCGCATCTGCGTTTGTCACACCATTAGAATAATTGTTCCCTCCTCAGCTGTTTTCCTGCTGTTTTCTATCAATTTCCGCCCCTTAATACCAAATGATCTGTTCATTTCAAATCTTGTGTGGGTTTTTACCGTTAAATCTCAAGCCACTTCTCTCAAAATTAGCCCTTCACTTAGAACACATAATCCTAATGACCATAATTAACCCAAAATGGAACTTAAATAATTACGGACCGCAAGAATTGCTCATTCAGGAGAACAGTAAATGAATCTTCCTGAGAGCCTGATCAAGGTGTATTGTGTTTTATCCCTGACAACACTTAATCGTCATTTACTAACAAGCTGTGTCAAGTGCAGCTGAGCATCACAGTAGCCACAGTCCCAGTGACACAACGCAAACAGGTCGCAACCAAACCAATTTGGTGCTGTGGGGAGACTGAATGGATAATCATGTCATCTATTTTAACAAGAAGCATCAAGAGCCCCAACTGTTTTCTTAAAGAGCAACATAACACTAGGCTGAAAAGCAGTATTGCAGTACAATCAGAAAACGCATTTAGATTACATGACCCACATGTCATCATTAGCCGACATGTTCAACCTCAAATATTTTTGAAAAACTGATTTTGGTAGATAATTCAAGACTGCTGTGACATTCAGTTTCCCAAACAGCAGCCATGCTTTTCTTCAAGTTCTTCAAGTAATTTCTTCTTCCCTTCGGGTGTAGGAAGGGTTAATGTTGACAGATAACTCAGATACAAATTTTCCATGCAACTTGCAAAAGTGAAGCAAAAACTGTAGGGTGCCAAGCTTCACCTGTGCATTACTTCAAAACAACTTTCATCAATGAACAATACCCTTCTATTCTTTTATTCTGAATTCTAGAGTGTTTCTTTCTAAAAAATATATATATTAATATTGTTGCCCGAACTGTTATTTTTCCGTTAAAGACAACTACTCCTCTACGCAAGCATTTTAGTTTATTTTGACCTTGGTGAAGGCATGACGATGGTTTTGTGTCACTGATGCCACCCACCCCCCCCGCTCCTGCTATTATCCAGGGAGGAAGGCATGATGGGTAAAGGATGCAGTGTTTGTAACCCAGCCAGGTGGGGCCAATCTTGCCTCCCAGCAAGATCCAATAAGAGTCATTAGAGAGGTCTGGTCTGGTTCATTTGAGCGTCACAGTTAACAGCCTTACACAGGGTGGCACAGTATACAATGAGCAACAACAGAGCAACAGGCATATTCATTCATTACACAGAGACGCAACTTCATTCACATTAGATTTAGGTTTCCTCTGGCACAGAAAAGCATTACCAAATGTATAAACTTGCTCCACTAATGTTTACGTGTATTCACCATGTGTTACCTCAAACTACACCTCTTGCCGCTGAAACTCACAGTGGTTTTGGACATCATGCTGGACGATGATGATGGTGCAGTAGAAGGGTGGCCGAGAGGAACCTGCTGAAAGGCTGGAGGGAAAACAGAGGCTGAGCAAATGAAATCTCATCCGTCTATCTACGTTTCTGGTTTCCTCTTTATCTCATCCTGCAAAGGAGGGAGGAAAGGGCGGATTTGTTATTTTTATGGG
The DNA here is from genome assembly GCF_008692095.1 of Etheostoma spectabile. Taxonomy (NCBI): domain Eukaryota; kingdom Metazoa; phylum Chordata; class Actinopteri; order Perciformes; family Percidae; genus Etheostoma; species Etheostoma spectabile. The sequence continues at coordinate 4,582,693 of NC_045749.1, read as the reverse complement.
GTTTACAGTAATGCTCAGAGGGTGAAATTATTCCTGGAGCTCAGAGTTTAATTATTTCCTCTCGTATCAATACAGTCCACCGACGTAATTTCCGTGTTGATCTGATTAAAGAAATATTACATTCTGCCAGGGCATGGGCAAATTGACTTTGGTGGCAAGGTCTTGACAAGAACCAGACACGCAGCTTTATGCATCAGTAACAGTGTAACCATATTATCCATGCACTGCTTCCTTCAGTGAAAAGCAAGATGCAGGCTGTTTCCAATGAAGACAAAAGAGGAGAGGAAGGAAGTTCAGGATGGAAGAGACAGTGCAGACGTGCAAGTGTACACCTTTTCTGCAAATACTAATGCCTTGTCAATAGGACTCTAAATACATCAAAAATATCACGACTTACATTTCGTCCTCATTCCAAATACTTTTTCAAGAAATACAGAATTATATTAGTTATAAACTCAACATTAGCACAGTCTAACATTCTGTAAACCTTGTTGTTGTTTTCATTATTTTGATCATTACAGCTTGATCAACACATCAATTTGCTGATACTCTGGATCAATTTTAGCCATTCCTTTTGTCAACAAACCGTTTGATAGAGTATTGACCCTGCCCAGAACAACATAAGTCTGATTTGTTGCTGTCATTATTCAACCCATTTGCTCTTTATTGTCATTCCTGATTTTATATACCTTGAATGTACTTTGCTAATAGTTTTTATGTCTTTCAGAAGAAAACTTTTTACTGCTTCACTCAGGGTAAACTGCTCTGGATAAGAACATCATATAATTGTTGCTTTATGCAGTGGTTCTTAATCTGGGAGTTAGGGCAAACAATGAGGAGCCATAAGATGATGTAAGGGATAAAGAATGAAGCCGGATCAAACAAAATATTTTTTTGAAATACGATAATATATATGGATATGTTAATTGTTTTTATTTAATCCAATAACATTTGTTTATTAAGATCTTTAAATGTGATGGTTTGATGAGACTACACTGGGATAACAAGTTGGTCTCTTTGTGTAAGGTGTTTGGTTGTGTAATTTAGCCTCTTAACCAGAATAAGAAAAACCCCACAAAATAGGTTCAAAAATACAGACACTCTTGATCAACAACTGTTAAAAACAGTGTTTTAGGGAGGATTTTTCTTTTAACATTGGCCGTCAACTGGGTTACTCCACGCATGAAGAAGAAGCGAAAAGAATACAAAAGAGTCAAACAGAGTGCAGGAATGTGAGTCAGAAAGCATGTAAAAGGAGATGGAGAGTGAGAGAAAGAGTTGGGGGAGGGGAGGGGGAGACGGGGCAAAAGAGTGCAGCCATGTGCTGGGGTGTACACCTGTACCCAGAACAGGTGTTTTCCGCCTCACTTGCAGGCCCCCTGATTAGGAACCGCCACGCTTGCCTTACCCCGTCAAAGGCTAGCTTATCCCCCATCAGTGCAGCTCCGGCTCTGGGTAAAATGATGGTTAATTAGCCAGCAGAAAGCCACAGGCTGGAAGTTGATGGAACCACCTCCTTCCTGACCTTGCACCCTCTGTTGTACACACAGATCTGTGTATACTGTACACACAGACACCAGTCACTGTAGCAAGCAGAACTAATTTAAACACTGAAGGACGAATAGACATAGCTAGGAATGAGTATCTCATGTAAGTTATTGTGTTGTTTTCAAAGCTTTAACTTCAATTTTAGGATGCATGAGAGGTTTCACTGTTTTGTTATCTTTATCTTCTGTACTATTGTCAGAGCGCTTCAATCCAGCAACCTTGAATAACAAACTACTGTCATACAGGGTTAGTATAAATAATAAAGACTTCTTTGATTAGCTATTACAAAAAGACAACCATTTCTGATGTTAAGAGTGAAGGGATTAATGGAGCACACTGTACTTTATACAGTATAAGATGTCTTTTTGGGGGGCTAATCTGCACATACATAGGGAAGCAATCAAAAGAGAGAGAGAGAGCGAGAGAGAGAGAGAGACTATAATTATGCGCAGCTGCAAAAGCGGGGGGCCAAGAGAGGTTGCATTATCCAGCACTAAACACTTTCACCTGCGCGGCTACGTTACCCAGCGTTAAACACTTTCACCTGGACGGAGCCATGTTTTCAAGTTTTAATCATATTTCCACTAGGGAGCTGAATTACTGTGTGGAAATGACTTTGAAGATTTGGGGGTAATGTATAGAGACATTTCTCAAAGAGCAACAGACTGAGCTATTTCAATTTGGGCTGGGCAACATGGCCAAAATCCTCTTTCCCTATATAGGCTATTTTTTTATTTCAATGACAATTTATGTCACAAAATAGCATTTTTTCTGATAATCCAATAAATAAATAGAATTAACCACATGGTAAAGCCTGTTTTTCTTTACGCGTGTGAATTAAATACTTGGCAGATTAGTACTGAGCATTGTCTAATTTTATTAAGAATGTTGTGCAAAATGAACAGAACGTGCAAGGGTCAGAATGTAAAAGGTCGTCCAAATGACGTAAATATTGCCCAAATTTCAATTCCATGTCAGATTTGAACACATGGAAGAAATAATGTCAGTCAAGGGATGGGGTGTACTCACCTGAAAATAATTATGGGGATTCGCTCACTGTGAACAATGAATAGCCGCTCCATAGTAAACTGGTCGTTAGGTCTCACTGATGAGAGTAGGAAAAATTCACATGAGTATCCATTTAAAGGTATACTTTATTAGAACCCAATAGTTATTTTACAGTGTTACCAGAGAATGCTGGATGCAATATATATTTTAAAAAAAACCTCTCACCTTTAGGCAAGAATTAAATTTTGAATTGAATTGAAGTTTTCATCTCTTTCAGTTGTCATTCATCCTCCCAAAGTCCAACCATCTCTCCATAAATCTTCTGCTGCTTGAATCAGGGTCAAATCTAAGAAAGTAATTATATGTTATATATAAGTTGAAACAGTGGTGGTACCCAAGTATTGTTCAGGTCAGTGTCCAACATAACTTCATTACCTTTCCAGGCAGTAGTGGTACTTCAACTCTGTCTTCATAGATGACGGGAGCAAAACAGCTGTATGATAACACAGTGCTGCCTAATCCTGCCAAGTTCATGGAGGAAGTAAACACATAACACATTCTGTCTCTGTTGAGGTATTTGGGTTGAGAATTCTTTCTTACGGCAACCACAATATCTTTGTTTGTATTGAAGCATGAGTTTAAATACTTCTTCGGGAAGACAGGTACTGTAGAAGTTGGGGATGGCACTACAGGATTTACAGATTGTGGTTAAACTGTAATGTCTGCCTAAATTCTCCTCAATTGAGATTGTATTAAATGCTTCTGTGTAAGTAATCACGCCTGAACCTTCTTCATTTATGAAATGAGTTGTGCCGCTTCTGAGTTTTTCCATAACAACAGGGATTCTTGGTGCTCTGGTGGAGCACTGGTAGGGAATCCTTGCTTGTTTTTCTGGGATAAAAGACACGATTTTAATGATTTTTCTGCCACATTTAGTTTTGATGTTGTCTTACTCTTTTTCTCCATTGCTGTTGTTAAGTTACTTTACTATGACAACTAACTCCAAGACCAAAGCAAAGGGTAACCCGAAATAGCCTACACAAAAACGGAAAAGCCTGTGTCTGACCAACAGGGGGGGCTTTGGGTTTGAACAAAAGGCACATATAAAAAACTGAAATAGAAGGTTTGAAAGAAAAAATTTGCAGCTTTAAAATGTACATAATCAAGCATCCAGTATGGCTCATAAAAAACAAAAAAGGGACATGTTTACTCTCAAGATGAACAAAAAAGCAAGTTAAAGGTATGCCAAGCTGAAAATGAAAATCAGTGTATTGTAGAAGGTAGTGGACAAAAGCAAATCAAGACAAATTTGAGAGAAAGTTATACAGTTTGATGCTATCTAGGGAAGTTAATGTTCAGGAGGGGGGGAGTGGTGAGTGTCAGACTGTAAGGGGAAATTTGGGTTTTGGCATGCATCGCTCTCTGTGGAGCTACTGGTGCTCACACATCAGAGCTCCACTTCCTCCAAGCATACCATGCAATACACAGAAGTGATTAAAAGAAGTATACAGCTCTTCTGTATACACACACATACTTGTATGGACAGGTATGCACAGATTTGCATACACACAACACATTTAATGTACATCTTCCCTCCAGTCATAAACACTGCTCTGCAACCTAATTAAGAGAACAATTAAGTATGAGGCATCCCTTATCTTATGTCCGTCTGTGTGTGTGTGTGTGTGTGTTTGTGTATGTCTGTTTCTGTATGTATTATTTGTAAGCTGCGGACGTCACTCTTAATGTTGTGTTTATTATGTTTCCCTTCTTCCCGTCTTTCCTTTTGTGTTTTTTTTTGGTCCTGTGACACGTTCTCATGTCTCAGCATATCGTTTGATTGTTTGTAATCTTTAAATAAAAACACTTGATCACAAAAAAATATGTAAAGTATGAAGCAATGTGGATTAAAAATGAGGGCCGCTCTGTGGGTTGGGGTGCGTGCGTGCGTGCGTGCGTGCGTGCGTGCGTGCGTGCGTGCGTGCGTGCGTTATCAAGATCACATAGTATCTTGCCTAAGAAATAAAGCCTGTTGCCAAAACGTCAGGCGTTTGTCCTCGTAACCTATAGCCAAGGTTGGCATTTTATTACATTAAATTCGGGACTACTCTTTCATATCTTCCATGGAACTCTTTTTACTCTTTTATTTGTATCACCTTGCGGTTCTTTTGAGAGATTTGTAATGCTTTTTTCTTTCGCAACGCACTTTAAATTGCCTTGTTGAAAGATGCAAAACTTGCCCAGCCTTTGAAAGTACGCTTTCCACCAAAACAAGTTCCTTCCCAAGGCTATTATGCAGAGGCGCAATTTCTCCCATCGTATTGCTGCTAATACCCCAAAGACAATCCTCATAACTTTAAGTTATGGTGGTTTTCACACCGTCTTCAACTGATTGTTTGCGTGGTCATTTCTAGTTTAGAGAAATTTAAGAACCGTAGGGTCTGGTTGAAACAATTCATACCTATAGTAAACTCAGTGCAGAAAAAGTGGCTTTTTTTTGGGATGTTTGAGCAGACATGATGTTCATCATGATATTCCATCTGAGCTTATACCATACTGTAGGTCTGTGCTGGCAGCACAAACAGGCTTTTGACGCCAAAAAGCAGAGAAATATTAAACAAAGAGGAGAGAGCAGACGCAAAACAAAATACCTGCTGGCCCAATACTGAAGCTCCATATGCCCAGCTCCACTCTGACTGTCCAGCCTGTATGCCCACTCCCTCACAGGCCTGCCCACTCCCCCACAGGCCAAACACACACACACACACACACACACACACACACACACACGCACACACACACGCACACACGCTTCACTAGGGACAAGCCAGCAAGAGTAATCTTGGCCTACTTTTCAGCCTGGAGCATACTTCAGCACCGTCTACACATGACCGCTACCGAGCAAGAGAAAGGAGGTGCATGAAAGGGAGATGAAGAATGAGATGAGACAGAGGGGAAGTTAGGAAGGTGGATGGAGGGTTGGAGAAATATGGAAAAAGCGGTTAGTAACTCTAAAGACTGATTGAAGGAAAGGGATGACCAAGAAGGGAGGACTGTAGTTTCAACCTCAGTTTGGAGGGGGGCGGGGCAATTACAGAGGATGAGATAATGACTTAAAGTAGAAGAAATGGAGGGATTTGAGAGGGAAGGAAATGTCAAGCTGTACGACACAAGGAGGGAAATGAGAAAAAAGAGCGATGGAATGAGAGAGACCAACAGAAACAGGGTTGAGAGCGTCAGTGAACCTTAATAGAAACCAGTGCAACAGTAGAGTCCCCTGCCAAACGAGAAGGGGGGGGCAAGCCGTTCTTTTCCAAATAAGCGTATTAGTTAGGGCCACTTCCTCTTGCCAGGAGTTCCTGCTGCATATTCTGAGAAGCCCCAAACCGCACCGGGGAATATTTTTACTCTGCTCCGATGGACATGTAGAAAAATGATACCTGGAATATGTAAATAAATGATTACATCACACACACAACCGCCATGAACACATACATGCCTTTCTACTTATTGGCTCAGAACATGTATTAGGACAGAAAATAACGAAAGAGTCATGTTTATTTATATGCATGCAGGATATGTTTGTAAATAAACTGATATTCAGGCACCGGTGATTCATGTGCGCTGCCAGCCTTTGGGGGCTACACGTGCCGAAGTTGTTGTGTGCTTTGACTCAGGGTGTAATTACTGTGTATTCACAGACTGTACAAAATAAATTTATGAATCATGTTCCCATACATCTGGGGTCTAGTGGTTTCCTGATTCCAAATCAGTTGCCACAGTAAGTAGCATGAAAAAATATGTTTTATGTAGTAAATGAGCATGGATTTGTCTTGCAACATGATCATTAAGCTGGAAGCCCAAAAATCAAGGACACACGACAGAGAGGGCTTACATTAAATGATATCGCTGAAATGTCACGCATCTATTCTGGAGGAAGAAATCATTCATTAAATTAAAAGAAAAATTAATCAAATACAGAAACTAATTGGTGACAACAAAGTCATAAAGCTATGCAGCTATTTACATCCCCACCAGACCAAACTGTACAAGACTTGCATTAATTAAAACTATTGTACCCATTTTTATACAGAAGGTAAAGCATTTGAACAAAACAAGTAGTGGAATCTTTTAGGAGGGGCCGGATTACATTTTTCTCAGCAAGGAGCAAGAAAATGTTCTGAGCAAGCATCAGCTTAGCCTTTTTGTTGCTAAATGCCAACATTAAAAAAAGGTAATTGTGACAAGCATTTGTTTTATTTTATTTAACTTGTTTTTCAAAAGACACATCTCTTACCCGGCAACAAATGATCCTACAAACAGTATTTACTGTACACAGGGGGTTGACAAAGGTGCAGGAATACCATGGATTGCAATCCAATACCACAACAAACTAGGGTTTTAGAAATTATTCTAGAGGAAAGGCACACATTGTTTTAAGCACAATATAAGCTAAGGTAGCCTTTTCAGTCCAAGGCTAAGGTATTATATTATACTGCCCTGTCACCATACAATAAAGTTAATGATAATTCTGCCAAACGTCAGATTATGTTTAATACCAACATCCAATGCCAAAATGTACTAAATTGTCTTTGTCTACAATATCTGTGGATTGAAACCAACTGTGGTTGGGATTGAGGAAAGATTGTGGTTTTGGCAAATAAACGATGGTAATTAAGGTTTAACTATATGTTTATGATTAGGTAACTAAAAACACATGGCTACTTTTAGGAAAAGATTGTGATTTTGGTTAGTAAAAAAGCTAATGTTGACTGCAGTTTTGACACGGGACGCAAACTCCCGACGCCCCTCCACCACTCTGACCTCCACACCCCTACTTTACTCTGCAAGAGGACACACTGCTTCCCGCATAGGCATGGGATGTTGGTACTGGACATAAATTGTGAGGAGTGGAATCATCCAATATGGGAGTAATTCCTAAAGACACTTGGCTGAGATTTTACTATACTGCCAGGCATTTCTGTTACTGTGTCCTCCCCATTTATATTTACACTCAGGACTCTTTGGGCATACAGTCAGGCCAGTCCTTTGAAAGTATAGTTAATTATCTGCATCCTTCTTATTCTTGGTACAGGAGCAATATAATGAGGACTCGTGCTGCATGAATCACAGATACTGCGCTCTTAAATTAGACAGAGGTGCCTGATTACATTTTTATCAGCAGGGAGCAAAAGCAATGTTCTGGGCAATCCCAAGGCCTTTATGCCTTGAAGAAAGAGGAAAAATATGGATTGCAGGAAAACGGGGAAGGGTATTTAAAGGGTCAGGTCAAATACACACACTGCCTCTGTACACACAGACACACATACACACACCCCCACACACAGTTGTCCCATTGCTCTCATCGCTCTCACTGATGAAAGGTGTGTCTCTGCTCATGGGTCGTTTGTCGCGGGTATCTCTACGGACGGCTCATTGGAGAGTGCAAGGACCCCTTCATCTTTCACCATGACAGGTCTCGGACACAGTGCCCCTGTGACAGACAACCCATTATTCACCGGAGGGGGAGTGTAGCTAATGGCCTTGAGTCCAGGCCTTGGTAATGATCACGTCCAGATTTCCAGTGTCACACACACCGATGTCGGACCCCACCCACCGAAGGCTGTGGTCAATGTGTGTGGATCAGACACGGGGAGGAAGGGTGACACCTCACCAGTGTTGGGATAGTTACCAATTACAAGTTACCCAATGTAAGATGTAATAGCAGTCTAACTATTTCAATTACTTTATTATTGCAGATCAATTTTGATTTTTTTTTTTAAATTTCTAATGCTAGCATAGCTTACTTTTTATGAATGGCCGGAATTTGGGGAGAAATGACCAGCATTATCAGACATTACTGCTATGTCGAGCATGTAGCTACTTTATAGTTAGCAGTATGCTAACATTAGATTCTAGTGAAACAAAGAAGCACTCTCTACCACCAAAAATCACAGATACAATTTTTTGAACAAAACACTACCCAATCAGACATGATTCAGAAATAATGCGACCCGGAATTGGGGAGAATTTAACAACATTGGCAGCCAAGAAGCCATTGTTTACTGCCGTTATCAAAAGTTGCCTCGTTGTCTGTTGCTAGCAGGGTCGCTGTGGCAGAACGGCATAAAGTTGTGTTAATTCAGCCACTACACATACCTTTGTTTATTTCCTTTTTTCCGGTAAATATATCATAATACAGTAGTCTGATCTCTACAAGCACTCATACTCAATTGTCCCCTTTGCACTCATTCATGGATATATTCAGCATTCAGAAGCTCAAAGTAAAAATCAATACACTGAGTTCAGGTGGATCAACAGACATAGATACATACATTCTTGTGCATGTTCTGCCTATGTATCCAGAGTATAAATTCTGTCCCTAAAATAATATTTAAGGAAGTGTTTTGAAGTGGCTTTGAGTGTTAAAATAAAATTCAACAAGAGTTTCCTCCCCATCATCCTCTGATATCCATCTACATGCTCTCCACGGGTGAAAAGAGCTAACGACTCCCCACAGTTGTCTGCACTGTGTAAGTTTGACGTGTCTTGTCTTCACATGTAACTGTATCCCTTCAAGCGATGAGGGCCTATCCAGCAGCTTCTCATCACTCGGTGGTGAAGACGCTACTTATGATAAGTAATAGTGCCATTGATTTTCACTGAGTAGCATGCGCTTGCTCCAATCCTCCAAGCTCAACCAAAACATAAGATATTAAAGCGTTGCCTTTTTTTAAATACAGTAAGGGCACATTTCACATTCAGCAAGAGAGATTAGGATCTATTAGGGTGTTTAGTAGTGATTGCCCTTAGTATGAGTGCTGACAATTGAAAGTGAGGGCTCCCTGTGCCAGACAACATGGGATTTGGTTTCTCACAATTTAACTACAGAGACGAGTTCAGAGGAAATAATATCATATTGACCTCGTGAAAAACTGAGTAGTTAAGTACTTTTGTCTCTCTGAAGCCCACTGAGACTCACCTCGTGGTATCAACCCACACATGTTCAAACTCCAGAAATAATCATCCGATACTAATCACAGAATCACATAGGCAAAGGATGTAATTATATTTTTTTTCTTTTTCAACTATTGTAAAACCTTAAGGGGTGTGACACAATAACCTTTCATATGCTGAACGCCTCATTTGGAATTGAAAATGAGATGGAAGGGTAATATAAAAAGATGAATAAAGAGGGGTGGGGAGGGGTTGTGGGGGCCATGAAAACTGAACTCTTGCTTATGAATATGCATATTCATATTTGGACCTTGGTCGTTGTGAAAGACAATGGGGACTCCGAAGTTTGCTGGCCCCTTTGAGTGTATTCAGCCCCGTCCCATACAAAGACACAAATTTTCCGCTGAGGCCTAGTCAGAGATGGCGTGGCGGGAAGCTCAAGCACCCCTGAGTGTCCCTGAATCAGACAGACAGGAAGTGGTCCTGCGAGAACCCCCGTCCCAACGGCGATTCCCATGAATTCCCACAATTCCACTGGCCCGTTGGTTGGTTACGTATTCAGCGATGCGCCACCGTGCTCCCCTTGAACAAAGTCATAAAGAGACAAGAGGTGGGGGCAAAGAGTAAGTTGGATGAGAGGCAAACAAAATCATATATTTCATTCAGCGTCACAACATGACCCAGATAACAGTAGATTGCCCTTTTTAGTCAGGGCAAAATTGCCTTTGTGTCCAAAGTTAGAAGAGCAAAAGCAAAACAAAAACCCAAACGAAAAGAGGATGTTTCAAAGGTTAATCCGTTACAAGCAAGATCAGAGCGTCCCTTCTTTAAGGAACAGAATAAAATCTCTCTCTTTTCTCTTTGCCTCCTTTCTCTTTTATGTCTGGCCATAAAGAGCGGGTTTTATGTACACTCGAATGGCTGAGGCTCACAGAACATGCATGCGAATGAGAGGGAACCACAGGGGACAGATATATCTTTACAAACATGTACGCAGAGAGAGAGAGAGAGAGAGAGAAAGAGTAAGAGAAAAGAAGATGAAAGATCCAAAGAGAGATAAAGAGAGACAAAAGTAAGCAAGGCGGAAAAGGGAAAGATGCATAGATGGAAAAGGGAGGGTTGAAAGAAGGTTATGATAGAGAGGAAAAAACACAGGGAGAGAGACAGTCTGGAGGAAAAAGAAAGAAGGAAAGATAGAAAGAAAGAATTAAAGAAAGAAAGAAAGCAGTCTGGTGCTTTAATCGCAAAATCAGAGCGAGGCAGGCATGCAGTCATAACGGATCCCATCTGAGAATGCTATAACAGGCCTGGCTCTGGTTGTGGCTAATGCTACTGGGCTTATAGCACCAGCACTGATGCTTTCTTCTTCAGCCACGACCTGCCTTAAGCACCTGCTAAAAACTGGGCCTGCATAATATCGGAGCATTCATCTATTCCCAGGCTGCGATGGTGTAGTACTATATACTATACATATAGTAATATAACTGTTGTCTTAAAACAGTATGAGTAAAATCATTGCCTTTTGCTCACCTCAGCTGAACACTTTTCATTTACATTCAGAAAAAAATAACACTGAAAAAGAAATTTCTAAGTATAGGCATTTTTAAAATCAGCATTACTATCGCCACTGACAATTTTATGCTAAAATTCCCAATGCGGGTTAGAAGTCTCCCCTGTCCTTCTGTGCTCTACTTTTAATTTCTACTCTTTTTTTAACTAGGAAAATAATTCTGGGCATTATACTGGCTTGTTGCTTTTGTTCAAATCTGCAAATTCCTGAAGTTTGTTCATCGCACTCTAATTGGCTAAAATGTAACAAAAATATTTAAAAAGGTTAGGAACTAATATTGTGAGATAGCATTATTTGAGCAAATCAAACCTATGTAAACCAGGTTACTGTTTTTACAAGGATATAACACACCCAACCGCTCTGCATGACGCCTCCAATCTCTAAAAAATCCAAAACAAGGGTACCAAGCTCGAAAAATGCATTTATATTAGAAAAAGAGTATCCACATCACATATTTACAGTATAGCTCTGTTGAACATACGCCAACTTACCTGCAGGACTGGGGGATGGAGTGATGGATACAGGGAGAAGGAAGGTGGTAAGAAGAGAGAAGGGGGAGGGGGACGCTAGAGGGGAGCAGGAGTCTGGAGTTAAATATTAATCCGTGGTGATTCATCTGCTGTGGAAGCCTCCAGGCTCCTTCTGCATACTGCCAGCTGTTGGCCCATGTCTCTTGGCCCTGGACCTGGATGTGAAAGGCTGGGCCGCTGCCCAGAGTGCCCAGGCATGAGCTTCCTTGGCTGGGGGAAAGACAGCACAGGCCAGGGCAGGTGGTGGACGTGGACAGGATGACAGTGTGTAAAAGTGTGTGTGTGTGTGTGTGTGTGTGTGTGTGTGTGTGTGTGTGTGTGTGTGTGTGTGTGTGTGTGTGTGTGTGTGTGTGTGTGTGTGTGTTATGAGTTGTTACAAATACTGTATAACCACAACTTTAGGGTCTCACAGTCTTGCGCTGGAGTCACCACACTAGGTCACACCCACGGAGGGTAATGAGGCTTGACATTCAGGATATGATGTACGGAGATGCTGTAGGAGTATGTGGAGGCAGGGAAGCTGGCGGGACAGGAGGCCAAGTTGAGTGAAGTGCATGTTGAGCTTTTGTGCTTTTAAGAATCCACAACCTTTCAATCAACAGCTGTTTACAGTATCTTCTACAGTATAGAGCTTGATATCGTAGATCAAATATAATACAGCACATGTGCATTTGAAACCTGTCTTTCGCATTCACGTTCATTCACTTCATCATGGACATCCATTTCTTTTGAACATGTGACCTGGCTTGTGTGAGAGAGGCAGCCAGACGGTCACACACAGAGGCTGCTTTGGCTAAGACCCAAAAGCTAATGTTCCTCGGATGATTCCACCACTACACAAAGTAAGCCAATCTCACCGCTGGGAGAAGGAAGAATGTTGTGGACATGAATGTGAAAATAGAGTAAATTCACTAACGTGACGACGGGCGCCAGTTTCATGTGAAAGGTTTTGTTGCTGAAGAGCTTTTTACAACGTGGATTAAAGCTAACATTAGTGACAGCTTTAAGCAACTGAAACATCAGAAAAATACGCAAGCATTTGCTCCCACCCCTTCAAATGGGTGCTTTCTGTCAGTTGTCAACTATAGTACCTGCTGCAGATTCCTAATTAATGTTATTTTAAAAAGCATACTACAGTAACAGACAATCATTAATGTGTGTTCCTGACTTCAAGGTCACCACTGGCTTAACTTTACATCAGCACAGTATTAAAATAAACTGGTAGACACGTTGCAATAAACACCATTTGTTTTTGGTCAATGGGGATTTAAAATTGCACCTTAAAGGGTTACACTGTAGCTTCAAAGGCCACATGTAGCTGATGTGCACAGCCCACTGTCAAACTTTGGGCCTGAGTCCCGTTCATTACTTGCATCAGGAGTGAACCTGGCTTTACAGTATGCTATCAACACAAAAAGTACTTGAGAGTAGGGCGGGTCAATATATCTATATCATATTGATATTGTGATATGTGACTAGATATTGTCTTAGATTTTGGGTATTGTAATATTGTAATATGACATAAGCGTTGTCTTTTCCTGGTTTTACGAGCTGCATTCCAGTAAAGTGATGTCCTTTTCTGAACCTACCAGACTGTTCCAACTGTTCTATTATTTGCCTTTACCTACTGAATCATTATATCCACATTACTGATGAATATTTATCACAAGTCTCACTGTGTAAATATATTGAAAAGCAGCAATTGTCAACCCTACAATATCTTTGCAATATCGTTATCAAAGTATCTGGTCAAAAATATTGTGATTGCCCAGCCCTACTTTAGAGCAGGCATCATTTTTAAATATTCCTTGTTGGTTA
>NC_045749.1:4563983-4569252 GCF_008692095.1 Etheostoma spectabile | reverse complement strand
ATTAGATACGTGTGTGAAGGCCAGACATGTTAGATTTAAGTGGGAAACTTGACTCTTTGACACCAAACCCTTTTTCCCCATTATCTGTATCAACATATTGTTTTGTCTTCCAGGTTTTATCATACAAACATATGGTGAATACAATGATTTAAAATACTATACTAGTATTTCAATAACCTTCATACCTTTATACCTCTGTACTCTCACTGTGTCATATAGCCCATGAAGGACTCAATGAAGGTGGGATCACAATGGAAAAACATTATGCAATCAGAATTCTTTCTCACAGAACAATAACAGAGTTCAATGCTGTGCAATAGGGTCTTCCCAAATTGTTCACAAGGAAAGTACAGGAAAAGCAGACATCAGCAGGATTCAGTCAGCCTGTGATAAAGATACTTAACTGGGTAGACAGTAACTACAAAGAAACAAGAATCAAAAAGAGTTGTTCCGCGCGGTTTCTCGGCAGGTGTCCCCAGAGCTCACTGAGCCTTGCCTCAAACTACGCTGTTTGAATTGTTTCAGTGCTCACTTTAAACCAGAGAAGAAAGGAAGAGGGATGTGTTTGCGCCAAATGAAAAAGAGAAATCTTCCTCAACCGCTACAGGAGCCAACAGGACACCATAAAGGCTTGAAGGGGTTTCTCCGTTTTCCCCATTTGTATTTTGCCTCCTTCCACTGTTTTCTGTTTCTTCCCATAGAAAGAGTTTCATTCTGGGATTATTCATTCTCCATCTGAGAGAAGTGAAAATAGTTTTACAAAATTCTGTAACTGCCAACATCAATATTCCCAACCTTTTTCTAAAGAACGTATTTTTCAAGATCGAACCACCTGCATTTTTGATGAACTGAGTCATAAATTTTAAACAGGGCTAAGGTAGCTGTTTTGAATTACTTGTGTCTAGTCCTCTAAAGGGCTAACATATACATATTTATGCCCAATTTAAAAGGCATTTGGATTTTTCTTCATTAAAAAAAACTAATGGGGAAAAGGTCTTACAGTAGTGTTTTTTTTTTCCTGCAGTTGATTACGGATTGGTAGCGCTCACAAAATTCCTCATTGATACCAAGGAACACAGCTGAGCCTATTACACCCTCCATCCCCATGTTCATGTTTGATTTTACACAGCTCTTTTCTGAATACGTTACATCTTCAAAACCCCTATCTCTTTCACAATCTGTGTCCATGTACAGTATGATGCCCACCCATTTTTACGGTACCTTTTTACGGGGCAAAGGTTAGTGAGGAGCAGAGTTACTACAGCGTCTCTGGGAAAGAGAGAAGCATTTTGAGAGGATAAGAAAGAGAAAATGCTGGGTCATGAATTATAGAGCAGATCACTTTCGTCTGGGTCCAGTGAGAGAAGGAGAGACCACGAGAGAGAGAATCACCCCCTATTCTTCCATGCCCTGTATGGTACGTGGAAAGCCACTGGGGAGAGCGATTTATGGCCAATTGAAGCGGCAGCAACATCCCTCGGAAGGCAACGAGTAGATCCATAGCAACGATCCTAGCGGGGCATATTAATTCCCTGCTTTATGTAGTGCTAAGTGTACAATAGTAATCAGGATTGGAGTAGGCCCCACTGATCATTAAGGGAAAAGGCTATATAAAGAATTCATAATGGGATTAGCCCACGGCAAATGGAGAAAGAGAGGGAGACAACAGAGTGTGCGTAGATTTCTGGAGGATGAGGACAGGGAGAAATGGGCAGACGGAGGGCGGGTGGGAGGATGCAGAGAGCGAGGGGATGGTACGATACAGGAATTAAATCACCCATCAAATTGCATGGAGGAATTTTAATTTACAGGTTAATGTCGTATTGTGTGACTAATCACTGCCAACCGTTTTGATGAACCAGTAGAAAATCTGGGGCAAATCAGGGGCTGCTGCATCTAATTGGAAATGCTGTGAATAGTGGTGAGTGGTGAGTTTTGCTGTTCACAGGAGATCTTATAGAATCAATTCACCACTAATATCAGAGCAAGCTAAGAAAAATTGCAGGTAAATATTGCTGTGACTATATTGGTATCTTACGCACACAATACAAACCAAACATACATCCATAAAATTCAGTTTCAAATTCTACTAACCCAAAACTATTATTATTTGGCTATGACTGGCCAATCAGAACCTCACCAGCCTTGTAATATATGTTGTAATCATTAATGATCATGCTTTATCATACATATGTCCTTATTTATTGAATTGAGGTAACTATCACATACAAGTTAGGGAGAATTTTAATCCATTGGATAGAAAGACTTACTGTAAAACGATTCCACATTACACAGCAATGAAGTACAGTAGACAACCCTATTTCAGTCCAGACATTACTGTATTCACAGTACGAGACTTCACACTCCAGCAGCAAAGTGTGATACTGTACCAGTATTTACCAGTAAATGTGTACAACCTACTTTTCAAGTGTGTTGTGATTGTTGTACAGTTGACCTTCTATGCAATCAAATAACTGTCATCTAAACATTTAAGATATCAGCCATCACAACAACATGTTTCTGTTCGGTGCTTTCTCACCGTGTTTCCATTATTTCTCTATCACTCAGGATAGCAAACTTGGGCCTCGTTTATACAAAGGTTTCACGTTCATCTTTGGTCTCATCCAGTAGCATTCCCAGAAACACACTACATTAGATGTCAGAAGAAGCATTCCAGACTGTGGAAGTAGTCAGGGCACGTCTGTCGGGAACAACACCCTAAGGCACACCCAGAACATGCTGAAGGGGTTGAAATATTCTGGCCAGCGTGGGAACGCCTTGGGATCCCCCAGGAGCAACCTGACGTGACTGGACATGGATGGATGGAGGTATGGACTTTTTAACTAAGTAATCAGGACTGCATGAGGTGCTTTACAGTAAAGATGAGCAAGCCCCTCTTTGAATACTGAAACAATTATTTTTGGACCAATGCTAAATTGGCTTGAAGAGGACAATTACTAATTGAGATTTATGCTCAAGTCTTGGTTGCACAACACGTAGATAGACTACGTTAGTTGAGGATACACAGTGTTATTTGATGTCAGAAATACGACTTATACATTATTTTAGCATCTGTGGTTCGAGTTTTACAAGACGGTACAATAGAAACTTAACCTGCCAGCACCATTTTTTTAAGTATGCTTAGATGCCTTACCAGAATGTTTCTATCATCCCAATAAGTACAAAATAGTTAAAATACCTTCTATTCTATGACAGTCTTCTGCAAAAAGCACCTTGACCCTATCACCAGGCCACCTGCAGTATGCTTAGATGCCTTACCAGAACGTTTCGATCATCCCCAGAAGTACAAAATAGTTAAATTACCTTCTATTCTACGACAGTCTCCAGCAAAACGCACCTTGACCCTATCACTAGGCCACCTGCAGTAACAAAGTAAGTTCAGCTGAAGCCTTTCCAGTAATAATTCTATCTCAGGCCTTGGCTCAGCTTGCTTTTGGGTAGCTCCTTCATCACTGCGGCAGACCGGGGGGAGGACTTTATTACAGCCACAGCTCGTTAGCTTGAGTGGTCTTAATGAAGCAGCGTGGCGATCAGACAGAAATCATGCTGCCGAGGCCCTGCGTCATTACACCAGCCTTTAATTACGTTGATATATGGCTGGGACGGGCCTCGATTCCACAGAAATTTACCAAGTCTTACTGGACTATCACACATACAGGCGTATTTTCTAAGAGGAGGTAACTTTCAGGGGCAATACCAGCTCTTTTGTACTGAAAAACTTGATTGCCAATATAACATTTCCATTTCCATCACACTTATTGTAGATTTGACTGCTTTATAACTTCCTTCTGGTCTGCAGCAACATTTAGACACTAAAACTCTTCACTGCAAGTGTGGACAGTGTTCTCAATTCCAGGATGCTTTTCCACACAGCAGGTGGGAGAGAGAATCTCAGGACAGATAGGGAATTGAGACGACCACTTGGTGGGATTGGAAAAGTAACTTGACTGGGTGACAACGCACTTGAAAAAAAGTACTGTTGTGTATCATTACAATTCATATTTCGAAATGTATTCTACAACTGAGAAGAGACGGACTTCCAAAAGGCCCTTACGCCATTTCTGAATAAACATCCAACCGTAAGGGCTAATAGTAACTGGAAATAATACCTTGTAACTCAAATGATTTTTTAAATACTTTACCATTTAAAAAAATCTTTCCCTTCAATGTAGTCTGTGGAGTTTTTGACCTTTTGCACACATTCACACCATTCCACTGATCTACAAGCAGCAGTAATGCACTAAGATATGTAGCCATGTGCCAACAAATACAGAGAATAAGTAGACAGCAAGCAAGTTAACATGGATAAACTGTTCTGAATTCAAAAGAATAAAAATAAAAAAATAAAAATTGGCTTTGCAAATGTTTTATGAGGAAAGAATGCATTCATTTGCTAGGGCTCAAGGATATACACACTGAGTTTTGATAAGTAACACTATACGTAAACATAACTCAACAGGGCACCTTTAACTGACCAATGTAGTCATTTTAAAAGTTATTTTAAATATGTTGTTGTATTTTTACCAATTATAATGTATAACATGCAAGGGACAATTTGTCAAAATTCTTCTTAAGTTTCTTTTTTTGATAAATACTTACGACTTAGTCTGCAGGAGTGAAACATTACTGTCTGGCGTCCACTGCCACGGTGTGAAACATATTCCACTTTTCTTTCATTGGACTCAGAGTTATGATAGTTATATTATGTCACGCTTCCCTACCTCTGTCATTATTCCAAATGAAGAGAAATCCAGTTATATAATACGAGTGCAGAAGTTCTTATGAGATTTGGAAAGCTCAGCATTAGACATCTCCACTCTGTGTTAATTGGTTTTGCTTTTGAAAGGCCATCATTTTCTTTCAGGCCCATTAACCATAATGCTCCAGAGTCCAGGATTAGTTTGCACTCAGGAAGACTGCTGTGTTGTCGTTAAATTCAATTTAACGGGGCACCCACCAGTGCTAATTACTGCTAACCCTCCTTACTGCCCCATGTTAGTTTGGTCACTGTCCCTGTAAAAAGAGCTTTTCCTTCACCTCTTGACCTCTTTTTTTTTTGTTGGGTGTCAGCCTGAAGTTAAGTCTATATCTTCGGCGTTCCACTTCCCTGGATTGCTCCATTGCCAACGGAAATTCCTTCACTCTTTTCGGCCGGATGTCCGTTACCTTCCACTTTCTTTGTGTTGGCATTGTAAACTCCGGTGGATTTGAGAAGACTTTTTAACTGCTCCTCAGATCTCTGCAGGGT
>NC_045749.1:4560392-4563973 GCF_008692095.1 Etheostoma spectabile | reverse complement strand
AACTAGCTTGACTATCTGTCCAATCTGATTTCTCTGTTGCAAGACTAAACTACTTTTTAATGTACACGTTCCACCAAAACAAGTTCCTTCCCAAGTCTATTTTGCAGAGGCGCCGTTGCTCAGTACAGCGCTTAGCACCGTCCATGATGATTGTGATTGGTTTAAAGAGATGCCAATAAACCAGAGCACATTTTTCTTACATCCTAGAATGCTGTGTGGAGTAGCCAGACCTTCCTCCGCAGCGCCGCAGTGAAGAAAACATCTGGCAAAGCAAGACTAGTCTGAAGTTCACCCATTGAGATGTTTCGCAATACTGCGGTTAACTTCTTACATTTTTAAAAGAGCACAAATTCCTCTTCATGAGTAACTGTTAAAGAGTGCTTAGGCCCGCTGCATGGTTCTCGCACCGGGTTCTGCAAACCTTTAAGTGCATCTAAAAACCTCTACCATTACATAATTGTTGCAGGCATGCAGACCATGTGCAAAGGGACCCGGGGGACTCGGCCACCCTTGTTACTTATTATGGTGACCTTCTCTCTCATCTCCTTCTAAAACAAACCGCCAATCAGATAGAACACATATCTCTAAAGACGCAAAAAAATAGGAGGCAAGAAAGCAAGACAACACTAGTGTTGGACAATAGTGACATGTACTGCAAACATTTTAACTAAGCTTCTCGTGTTTTCTACCATCCTGTCTGCTTGCTGTAGATTAGTCCACAGCTCCAACTACAGTGTTGCAGAGCAAAGGCAAGACTCACCCGGACAAGAGCATGTGTACACTATCATTGTTGCAGACAGTGTGCACTGAGCAACAGAGGAGATGGGCCGCGGGGGTCATACTTGACCCTTTGTCCAGCCGTCCATTGAAGAACAGCACTTCTTCTGACTTTAATTGGGGTATTGTTATGTCTATACAATGTATTTCTCTCATTAACTTGTACTTCAAAGTGTCGGCGAGGTTGTCCACCTCAGAGCAGTATGTCGCGGGTTCAATGTTTAATAGTAAGTGTCAAGCATGAAAAAGTCACCATTGTGAACCTCTACATACTTAAATGTAAATCATATAATCAATAATCAGGATTTATTTGACAATATCAGTACTGGTTTGTTCACAGTACTGAAGTTTCCAGTCTGCTGCTTAGAGAAACTGACCTTTAATATTAACTTGCCTTCCCATTTGGCCAGCCGGATATGCTTAAGAAACGTTTGCACAGGACGCAGGTAAAAGATTTATTATTCAGCCCCTGGGCAGGGGAGGGCCGTTCCAATGGCTTTTACCCAACTACCCCCCTAAAAGCCTCCCAAGAAAAATACCTACATTACAGAGCCATGTTGAGGAGAAAGTGTATTCACTATAGAAGCACTCCCAGTACCTGAATAAAATATGAAATATTGAACATAGACTGTGGGGTTTTAAGTTTATTATTTAGGCCAGGATGGTCTAATTGCCCTAATGCAATGTAGTTGATTTTTTTTTTTTTATCAAGGTGGAGTCTCCTAGTTTCCAGACCTCTACTTAAATGCAGGATTGTGAAGGGTCCACTTTACAGCGCACCCATATTTTCAGTGAAGTAGGTACTGTACATTCCAGGTAGAGACATTAATTACTTTTTAATTTTTCGGGAGGGTTTTACAGACTCTTTAATTTTTCAGACCCAGGGCTCTTTACCTGAGGCTACGAAAGGTGGGGAGGGAAGATCTAACTCTAAATGTAGAAGTTTTTAATGCAGAGAACGATCACGCTGCCTTAATGAGTAAAACTCTGCTGCCATCTAAACCAAATAAACCCAGAGGAACTTAGCATAGTATGAGGATGAATGAAGGCAAAAAAAACTGTTTACTATAATTTTTTTAATGTGCTAAGACTCAAAAGATGCTTGATTCCACAACAATTTTTTCTTAAAATGGAATGTCTTTTTTTACCTTACTAAGGTTGCAGCCCAAACTTAGGCTACATCTAATACATTAAATCTAGAAAAGAATTGTTTTCAACCATTGACAAACACTATTTTAAAAGCTCATAATGAATTAATCCTAAATGGAAAATTAAGTACATGCTATAATATTTGCTTATTACCTGCTAATTACATCTGTGTGTGCTGTAACACTATGCAACTGTTGATAAGACGGAATTTAACATATTAGATAATACAGAGTTTAGGGATCATAAATTATATTTTAATTAAGCAACAATAGCTAACTTGGGGAGTTTTTTATGTTTACTTTCTTTTAGTATCTGAGAAAAGCATTTAACATGATTTATAAACAATTTAGTCTCTGAAAACCTGTTTTGTGAATAATCTTTTTTCTGAGCAATGAAGTGAACAGAATTTTTGAACGTTATAACAATTTGTTATTTTACAAAAGTCTGTTTCTGTAATTTGTTTGAGCTTTTCTCACTGGTGGACGGGGCTCGGTGGAAAGGGTCATGCCACGGATTTCTGTGCGTTAGAGGAAGTGAGCTTATTAGGCCTCTGTAGCCCACTCCTCATCTCTGCTTGAGGCTAGTCGCACAAGGCTTCATGATTGCCAACTAAACTTGTCAAGTTGCATTGTGGGTAATGTCTGCGCAAGGTTTTGACAAGGAAGATGAAATAGAAAGATATCTGGTTCTGCTGCATCTATTTTGCTACAAGAAAAACTGTCAACAACTGTCCCTCAAACGTCTGGCAATTATAGGAGTGAAATGTGAAATACACTTAATAAAAAACAACTTGGCTATTTATGGTGGTGAGTGCAGTTATTTAGACCCATAACCAGAAAGGCAATAACTATAACAATAAGACATAGGTTGGCAAACATTTAGCCACTGGCAACTGTAGTTACTCAAGTAAGCTGTAACTGGTGTTAACATATTTTGGCAGTTCTCCCTCTGTAGTGGCTGAAGTTGCTATTTATACAAAATAAACAGCTGGGGGATAGATTGGGGAAGTAGGGAGACTTTCTAACTAACTATCTTTAGTAAGATAGTTAGTTAGGATAGTAAGAAAATAAGTTTTACAACTACTACAATGTTGATTTCCTTAAAGACAAATGTTTTAAGTACTTATTCACGCTGGGCCTACACCTGGCTGAATGTTGAACCCTTAACACCACTTCTCCAGCAGATTACTCACTGAATCCTTTTGTCCTGAGAGAGGCAGAAAGAGGTAGAGATAGAATACAGTGCAAGAGAGACAAACACTCTGGCACTGCCTCTCAAATTTCCTCCTCCACCTCCTTGTGTGTTGTGTTTGACATTTCCCAGTAATGATGGGAGTTTTTGCCCGTCTCCTAACAGGAGTTACCCTTCCTCCCCTTTTCAGCAACTTGTCCCTCCATGCTGAGACCAACACAAGCGCTCTGCGCCGGGGCCTGTGAGATCCCAGGACGCCGAGGCCTTATGAAATCCAATAGAATGGCTTTTATCCCCCGAAGATACAGTACAAATCATCATTGGTTTTATCTCAGTTGGGGTTGTCGATTTATCTAAATGAGCTTTGTCCTTCTAGCTGCCTGTCAGAGTTATTTCTCCCTCTCCAACACCAGCCCCACCCTGACACCCTTTCTTCCTTCCTCTTATCTTTCTCTTCTCCCCCC
>NC_045749.1:4557752-4560382 GCF_008692095.1 Etheostoma spectabile | reverse complement strand
CCCCCCATCTCTCAGCACTTCTCTTCCTCCTCCCGCCTTGATTCTGTGAGGTTTAGATCCTTTCGATGTCTCCGTCCTTTGTTCTCTTGAGAGGGAAGGGGCAACCGAGGACGGGGCCAGTAATGGGATTGGTACCCTGTACTGGGCACCAGTTTTGTTCGAATCCTGCCTTACTGGCCCAAAGACAAGTGTGTGTGTGTGTGTGTGTGTGTGTGTGTGTGTTATTTTGAATCCCTTTAGTGTGCAGTGGAATGTACTTAATCTGCCTGCCATCATAATGCAAATGAAGCTCCCTAGTCCCAGCGGGCAGAGACTGTGTGTGTGTGTGTGTGTGTGAGAGAGAGAGAGAGTAAGAGAGAGAGAGACAGAGAGAATGCTAGAAAGCTCTGGAGGGGGCATCAAAGAGTGGGCAAAGGCTTCTGTCACACTAACACAATGGCTAAGGACCAGGTCCAGTTACACACACACACACACACACACACACACACACACACACACACACAGGAGTAGACTGCTGAGATATGACACCATGCATGTAAGTGGGGGAAATGGCACTGACCCTGTATTTCTCTCTCTTACCTAAATGCCTCTGCAAAGGCACTGAATTCATTTTAAACCAAGCTTGTATCTGCACAAAGCAAGTAAATAGAGGCCTCAAACCTTTCATTTCAACATAATATGTGTAATTTTAAAACTGCACTTGTGTAAGAGTAACAAGTTAACTTAATAAGACTGCTCTTTTTTTAATTTTTACTTTGCCCTACAAGCCATCTTTTTCTCACTTTGTCTTTTTGCCCAGGTCTAAAAGCAAACTTTGCGTATTCACAGGTTTTTTTTCGTCTTTTGGCATTGCACCTAAATCTAAAAATGATGTTACTGTCACGCATGTTTACATGTAACAGCCCAGGTCTTATAATCTTGGAAATATACAGTATGAATTAATATAGTAGCGGTAAGATACAGCATATCACTCTTTCTATTGAAATGAACATCAATTTTTTTCAAAGATCACTCATAAGCCTACAACATTCTTATAAGCTAAAGAGTTTTAACAACTGATTAAGAACATTTGAAAACAAATTTTAAGCCGATACTACATACTTCCATCCTAAATGAATGGTCATATACTATGCTTATTGCACATGTAAGCACACAGAGGCTCAGTTAAACAAATGTTTTATAAAGAAACCTTGTCTTATTTTATGA
Organism: Etheostoma spectabile; assembly: GCF_008692095.1. Classification (NCBI taxonomy): domain Eukaryota; kingdom Metazoa; phylum Chordata; class Actinopteri; order Perciformes; family Percidae; genus Etheostoma; species Etheostoma spectabile. The sequence continues at coordinate 4,559,176 of NC_045749.1, read as the reverse complement.
ATACGTCATCAGGTAGGATGAAATATGATAATAAGCCCCCTCTATAAATAAGGATTTCAATGTTCCCTTGTTAAAGTGACCCTTGATCTCAGCGGGATTCATCTGGATAAAAAAAAGAGGACGTTGCTTTTTTAAGAGTAAAAAAAAACCTTTCTGGTTTTCCTTCTCACTTAACTCCACCTTGTCCTTCCACCTTGTTTTTATTGTCCCAATGGGAAATTTCTTCTGTAGAGAGGTTATAGGAAATACTGTATGTAAAATAGAAATATATCTTGAGGGTGCAAGTTAAAGTCAATACTGAACAAAGAAGGAAACGTACACACTGGATCTTTGATGTAAAACATTGTGGTTACTTATGCTGGGAGGAAGATTTGTTTTTTAAATACAGTCTTCTTCACTAAAAAATTCACCATTGTGTAATGACTGTGAATGTCTTGCTATATTGTACAGCACAAACAGAGAAGGATGATGTACATCAGAAAACCAGTCTGAGTTGCAGAGAAGGCAAAGACAAAGCATTCAATATTGATTATGATTTTTACAAAACCCTATGGTGAAATAGCATGTAAACAATGCACATTATAGCATATCAACCAATAATTACTCTACCAGTCATGCACTTGTTTAACCTAATTATTCATATTTTTTGGAGAAAAAAAAAGATTCATGACTTTTTTAAACTGTCAACAGCTAAAAAAGCTTAATCCTGAACTGTGGATATGAATCCTAATTTCAGTGCTTTGACTGTCAAAGGTACAATAATGTGGCCAAACCTATTAATAGCAAGACAGTTAATTAGATTCAAAGATTAATTAACAGTTTATCTAATCTATCAAAGGGCTAAAGATAACTATCTAATTAACAATACGAGAAGAACAGCGACAAAGTTTGTCAGACAAAGAACTCTGTCGTTAGATATCAGCGTTATCTTCTTCCCCCCATCTATTGTTCTCTCTTTCACCCCACTTTCCATCGTTCCTCTCTTCTGTTCTCCTTTACTTCCTTCTCTTTCCCTAACACACTCTGCACCCCCCCAGCCCCTGATGTTTATTGATTGCCAGAGTTCATACAAGAGCATCACTTAATGTGTTTGCTTTCATGTCCTGCCTTTGTTGCCAGGGCCGCAGTCCACGATATTGCAAATTGATCCGTCTCTCCCCGCCACCTTTTGTCAGGGTTTGAGAAGTGAACTACTATTACATTAGCTCACTCTCCGATTTGTGCCCCCACCCTTCTCCTTTTCCCCCCTCTGAGTCTTCCTTTCACTCATTCTGTCTCTTTCTTGTCATTCAGTGGATGGCATCGGCATGGCTAAACACTGGTCTGAGAGCTGATTAGCAGAGTCACACGCCTGGCTGGCTGCATTGATGAGCTCCTTGAGGTTTGATGATGTAGCCAATAAACGGACACTTTTGATTATATGA
>NC_045749.1:4536995-4557742 GCF_008692095.1 Etheostoma spectabile | reverse complement strand
CTTCTGTAACAACAACCTCGCCCCCACCCTCCCGCCCTTCCTCTTCCGCCCTTTCACGCCTCCTTCTCTCCATTGTCCTTCTCAGGTGACGACTTGAGAATGAGGTCATGCTTGTGTGAACACAAACAAGGGCACGCATCCTCAAAGGCAGTTCATTCTCGAAATTATTCGGTGCAGGAATTTACCACTTCTAATGAAGAATTTTATTTTCACGTCACTGATTCCATGACACATTATCTTCCAAATATCAAAATGGGAATTTAGTAAAGGCTGGTAAACATAGATGGTAACAATACCCGATGTATCCATGCTGCATAGATAGGGCGTTCTCTGCACATCTTCAAAGTTTTTCAAAAAGTTATGCAAGTGAAAGCTCTGGGATGAAAAACTCCTATGCAACTTGTGATAACCTGTCCCTTTAGCATTGGAAGTGAGTGGACTCCACATCGCAAGACAGGCATTCAATAATAAGGTTTTCTCTCACTCCTGCCCTGGACAACTTGGCAGGAATTTGGAACGAAGAAGATATGCAGGCACTCTTTGACGTGCCTGCGGTCTGACTTCGACGTTCTCCTGAGCCGATCAACAGCAATTCCTGAAGTCTGCATCACTGACAATGTAATTGCCTGGTGGGGTGTTCTCCACAGCTTAAGGCAGAGTGCATGTAATTAAGATTGGATGCCCAGGACTGCCACCACTACCACTGCTCGACACACACGTATGGAATCTGTTGTCATGGAGAGAAGACATCAGGGGAAGAGGCTGCAAATGTTTGCAGTGATGGTAGCAAGGGATGGGGGGTTGAGTTGCGAGAGTTGAGGCTGTACAGGGGGTTGTTTTCAACTGTGTGTGTGTGTGTGTGTCGGGGGGGGGAGGGGGGGTCCTGAGAAGAGAGTGATAAGGGGATGGGGGACTGCGGCACAATCATCTTGATTTCTTGTGCTGAACGATTACATGCCATGCTAATTGCTAGCAGAGGGATCTTTAATAAATATTTCATTCTGCGCAGCATCATTACTGCCTAATGTTGTTATTAATCTCCGCCGGTAATTTCCACTCAGGAGAAGCGTCTTTGTGAGGGGAAAGCAGTGTTTTTTTCCCCACTAGGACAGAAAGAAAATGGGAGAGATGTAGAGAAGAGGAGAATTAGGCAGTGATGCTGGAGAAGAGCCATTACATTAAAGGTATGAAAGGAGAAAGGAGAATAAATAAATGAACCATGTAGAAGAAGAAAAAAAGAGTGATAAAGAGAGGGAGTGTGAGAGAGAAAATAAAAAGAAAGTCAGAATGACAAAGGAAAAGAGAGACAAAGGGACGTTTACTGAGAAACACTGGATGGATCATGTGGGATCTAGCATGGCTGCAAATAATGTTACAGACACATGTCATTTCCTGAGAGGCCTTTCCATCAGTGACATCATAGCTACTAATTTGATTTGTACATGGGGAGGGGGTTGGTATAACTGCCTCTGTAGGGAAAGATGTACTTAGGGTGAATGGCTAGAGCTTGCAGTTGTGACTTCTGTGGCGTCATGTGAAAAAGCATGCCAACTTGCCTCCAGGAAACTTTCTTTCTATCTCGTTCTAGAATGTGCTGGGAGTATTTTTCTTCTTGACATCACAGCCACAGAGGATGTTTTATATTCCATCAATTGAACACTGTGATGTTGAAACAGGCCCTGCTTCTTCTGCCCTGCTCCTACACCAATTGACCCAGATCTCCTTTACTAAAGCTTTACTAGAGATTGCCAATCACCAATTCACTTTTGTTATTATTTAGAAGATATTTGTGTTAAAAATGCATGTCTATTGCACACTGGTGTAACACAAAATGAGTGAGCTTATACCTAGCTCCTGATTCTACATTTGCTATTGTTTTATGGTGCATATGCCTTGGGAAAACCCTTCCACACACAGGAAAGCATGTGTTTTACATATCCAGCATTAGAACCAGTAGTTTGATAGGAATAAAAAAGAGAAGAGCTGTGTAATTAGCAAAAACTATGATAGCTATGACATCTGAGCAATTTATAGTGAGCTGAGGGACAAACCTTTCTGACAACTACATTTGGCTTGCAAAAAAAAAATAGTAAAATGTCAAAGTATACCTCAAAGGCAACAAACTGCTGACAACATACCCTCGGTTATTTGCAAAACCAAAAGACAACAGTGCATGGGTTCATACCATGTTGTGCAAGCCATCTCTTTCTTCATGCAGTTTAAGACATTAAGAAGGCGTGAAAATGGCAGCAAGCTAAGCCTTGGGCGAATAGCAAATAGCATTAGCCACCAAGCACACATTGCATTCTGCTCATTCCAATATCCATCTGCGCCTGCAGCTATGCTAGCTAACTGCTATCAGACTGGCTTATTCACAGACATTTTCCACAGCTCTAGTGCTTTTCAGAGCAAAATTCAATCTTTGGTAATATGTGAATTTGAGATGGAGCAGAAGCACAAACTAAAAAGCAAATCCAAATCCATGTTGGTTTTATCTAACCATGTATTTCATGGCTGTATGCCAACTTTTTTATGAAGAAAGGTTATGAATGATTACCAGAAAAATGATTATATGCTTTGCATGATGTTTCAATAACACATCCATCATATATGGCCAAAGACAGTGACAGTAGGGTTGGAATGGGATTGGGGATGGATTGAAAGAAGAGGAGAAGGAGTGATTTATTGACTTACAATAAAAAAGGGGAAAAAAGGATTCAGCTAAACCATCTATCCACACACTACCCACTCACTCTCTTCTTCACTATGCTTCCATCTTCCCCACACACGTACGCGGCATTGCCCCCAAAGAAAATAGAGTTGTGTGTACCATCCAATTATCTGTCAGGGGTGAATAATGGCCCCAATAATATATTCACATTGCCGTTGCCGATCAATTTTTAATCAAGCTGAGAAATATGGAGGAAGTGAAGCTAAAATGACCCGCCAGGAACTCTCCCATAATGCCTCGGCAGAGAAATCCCTAATTTTGCTCCAATCAAATTACCTACTCCCCAGACCCCTCCCCGACCCTTCCAGCTCCCCCAAACCCACCATCATCCTTGGAGTGATAATGGTGCCTCCCAGTGTGGGGCAGACTAACAACTGCAACTGGCCGGTTCCTTTATGAGGGCCGAGGTCAGGGGGTATTGACCTTATTAAAGACATTTTCGCTGATGATAAAGTGATTAGCTGTTACTAGCCAGTTACTAACATGTATATGGTGGCACGAAATAAGAAAACAAAACCATATACTTTTTTTTTATTCCTATTTTTACATCTTTATTTTTGTCCCTCATGTGTTTTAAAATGTCCTGCATGGGATGTGAATACTACTATAATAGTTATGTTGTTACCATTATTTGTTACATATAAAAACATTTTATGAAGGGATTTATTATTTACATTTAAACTTACATCTAAACCTTGTCTTTTTTGGCCACTTAGGGGCCGGGCAATTAAAACATTGGCACATGATTACCTTATAAATAAACATACACAAGTAAACATGTTAGCTAACAGTTGCCTATTTACACATCCAGCAAATACTGTTTTTGTGTCCATCAACTCCAGAAGGAAATAATAGAGTTTTTAGCTGCTAGCTGTTTCACTTTTTTTTTCCACCAGCTAGTCACTAACTTTGTCTGTCTGCTGTAGGTTGGACAGTCAGTTTTTAGAGCGTTTGCTCACTGAAACAGCTGGAAACTCACTGATGAGACTGAACCAAACAGTAAAAGTTGTAAACCATGAAACCAAAACAATGAGCTGAAAGATGCTAAAAAAGCTCCATAGAGGTGAGAAGAACTGCAGCGTTGGGTTCGTCACTATGAGCAATCCTTTCTACACAACAGTTTCCTTTGTCATTTCCTTTGTTAAAAATATGGTAACAACAAATGCATTTTAGCGCAGCTTAAAAAAATAAATTAAAAAAATACATTTTGTTTCATATTCTGTTTTTATGGGATTAATAAATGCCTTACTGAATTCAGAAATACTCCCCTACCATTTCGCAAACAATAACACGCTCAATATTGGTTGCTTTTAACTTTTAACAGACATCAGGTACCATATCTTCGGTTGTATGAAATTTCATCAAATTAAGCCCTTCAGTTATTCTGGTATATTTTGTGACACAATGCATGTTATTGATGTGCAATTACACAAATTGTAGCTAAAATAAAAATATCCAGATTCAAGCATGCTTAATGCAAGCCAGCCCATTGTACATCAGAGTACACCATGGAACCATATGGACATAAGCTATATACACATATTTTATGGTGTGCTGTACCAACACACTTTTCTCACAATAATGTTACCTCGCCAACATTTGCTCTCTAGCTCATAGTTGCTCATTTATAAAACACAATACTCATTTGTATAATTCACATGTGTACACATCTTGTCTGTGCTTCTCTTGAGTAAATTCAACCCTATAGAGCCGACCCCAGTGTGCCTGAGATGGGTCACGTACCTCTACGCAGCGCTGGGGCAATCTGCAATGAAAGCTTTCCCATTTGTAATAAACTGCAGCCTCTCAGAAGAGCAATCCTTGGGAGAATCCACCGTACTCTCTCCTCGCTATAACAACAACATCTGTAAAACAAATGAGCAGGGAGGTAATTGCAGACAAACAAAAATTACATTTCCAATAAAGGTTCTTGTCTCTTTGGGTTCCCAGAAGCCCCCAGCCCTCCTCAACTGTTTAACAGCCTTAATATACCCTCTCATCAGCCTTCCTGTTGAAGCCGCCTGAGAGAGGTTATCAGAGCACAAACAGAGCTCATCTAATGTGAACAGGTTGAGGGTTTAGTGGTTGAAGTGTTTTAGGCAATTAAAAGGGGAAAGTGATGGTGGGATAGATGGATGAGAGCATTAGACAAAACACTAAAAGTTTACATGACCCATTCTTTAAACCTGAAGACATTCATGGCACTGTTGTAAAAGTCTCATAAGAAGAAGAGCTTATGGGAAGATGAGCAATGCAAAATTACATTTTTTTTCAGATTATACAAAGAGTCAATATAATCCATCAATCATTTTTAGCAGCAATGATAGAGATAAATAATAATGGATTGCAAGTAGGTACTGAACTTTCAATCTCAAATTTTATTTAATTGCTGAATGTGCTGAAAGTTGCATGTTAACATCATTAAATAATGACCATCAATTTGTCAAGTTATTATCATAAACAAACAGGTAATCTAGGAAGAGATCCACCTCTTATGAATTTTACATTGTATGCCATTGGGGCAGTAGAGCATTCAACAGGGGAGGGGAAAATGGCAGAGGGTGAAAGGAGCATAAGTAATAAAAACTTAACTAAAAAACTAACTTTAGAAGTAACAAAATCAGCATAACAACTGATAAAAAGATGGGGAGTAAAGGTTTAGTGCCGTGTATTGCCAGTTCGCAGTATGCATATTGTTCATATTCCTGTTGAAAGTTTCCATAAATTTATTTTCCTCCTTGTTTGTCTCCATTTGGTATATGTTAACATGATTTCCAAAGTGTTATCTTTGACATATTAATTAATTATGAACTTGTTTCGACCAATACAACTGCACTTAATAGTGCAGATAATGTTGTTTGCTCTTTTACTCCTAAACTGTAAGACCTCTTTTGGTATCCAAATTAATTTTTCAACATTTGTAGCAGTGTTTGTTATTGTAGTCAAACTGCTTGCTTGTTCAACCAACAGTTTAAAACTTAAGGATATTTAATTTGCAATAATATAAAACACAGAAAAGCATCAGATCCTTATATTTGAGAAGCTACTACTTGCACATCTGGAAAGGAACGAAAAAGAACATAATACTCATGTGCTACACATAATGCATTGCTCTTAACTTGCTCATGTATGTTTGCATACATTCACCTCCTCACATTTACTTTTACACAAATACACACATTTGTGCACTGTCACACTTAACCACAGAGAGAAACACACAAGTCAACTTTCATGACACACACACAGTCTCACATATAAGAATTCCACTGAGTGCAGCAGCAGTCGTCTCCTCCCTGCAGCATTGAGATCAAATCAGTCCGTTTATCTGATGGTGAACCTGACATTAGGCCAAACTAAAAGGTCCCTGCTCGGCTTCCTCTTATCAAACCCTGCAAACAGTGAACTCCATGGCCCGGCCCCTCACAAGGGGAATTGATTACAGCCTCGGGCCATAACGGCAGCAAGTCCACAGCTCTGTTCATTCCATTATGAGTCCCGGAGCCGAGCGTGCTGAGGTGGCTATTAGCTACAGGTTCTGGATCAGATCCTCAGATATTATTTGATCTTGTAACAGTGATGGGTTGAATGAGAGGTGGTGTAATGTGAGCTTAGATGCAGGGTTAAGGGTTGATATGACCTCAGTGGTGACTAAATAGCCGCGGTCAGAGCTTTTAATGAGAGGTTTCGGGAGTTCATATTGGTTTGACATATTTTACTTAGATGGGTGTATTGACTGTAACAGACCAACACATGCATGCTCTGTAAATTTTTCTTTTTTTTTGCTGTGTGTGCATGTACATATGTGCGTGCATGCATGCGTAAGGACCTATAGTATGTGTATTTGTGCACACATGTGCCTGTGTTTACCACTGTTTTATTACTCTGTTTAAATGTATGTGTGAGAGAGAGATGGAAGAGGGAAACAAACAGAGTGAGAAAGTGCATGATGGTGTAAGAAAGACGAAGAGCTATTAGTTTTAGGGCATTCCTGTCAGTGCTGCTGTATTATTGCAGGTCCTATGTGGCTTCCTGCAAACTTTAACGCTGAGACGGGTTTGATGTAAACACTCAGAGGAGACAATGATGGGAAAGTCCCTGAGATATTTAACAGACTAAGTCCTCTGCTGTTTTTTTTTCCTTTCTCTTTGCTCCTCTCTTTCTTTATTTTGCCTCCACTGGGGCGGAAGAATCTGGGAATCCAGGATGCACACATGCCCTTTTACTTCATCAAAAAATGAAAGAAAAATGTGTGAGTATGTGCAACAGACAAGCAGACGTACAAGCACACACATACACACACACACACCTCACAAACAAACACCTTTTTGTTCAAACTTAGCTCAAGGCATTTATTTCTGCAATTAGACTTGTCAAGGGCCTGACAAGTCTCAACTTTGTTCCCTCCACCAGACAGGAAATTAAAAATTGTAGGTAGTTAGTTGTCTTCCAACCAAACCAAAAGCATAGCTGCTGTTTAGCACAGGAAAAGACACACTTTTTATTTATGATTCATACAGTAAAACGTAATTGGGCATTTCTAACTCACTGCTGACTTTTGCTGTTTAGTAAAACCTTCAACCTTCCAACCATAAATCCTGTTCTTATTTAATTTGTTCATGCCTTAGGTGCCCAATGAAGGAGTTTTTTTTCTTCTGTATATTGGGCGAAACAATGAGTACCATAACTTACAGTATTTAAAAGTACGTTTAGATTTATTTTATATTAATGACAATTCACCAGGTGTGTCTGGCACTGTTGCTGTAGCCCATTTGACACTACAAATAATCTGCAACTATTAGATTTTGCCCGACTGATTTGTTTTAAAGAATAGATTAAATAGTAGTGATGTTGATTGGTTAGAAATTTCAATTACTTTTACAGTATTATTAGTGCATATAGAATCATGTGTGAAGAAATTACCATAGCAAATTCAAATCTACTTAAAACAAAAGTAATCTATTTTGTCTCAATTCTCTTATAATCCAAGTTTGTGATTAAGGCAGACAGGATTAATTCTATGTAATGTTTTTTCCTGATAAAGAAGGACGCCTCACTTCCCCCTCTATCATCTACAGTGTATCCATCACCTACCACCACAACATACTGAGGTGTGAAGGCCCTTCTGTCCTGTACTTCTGGAATGAACAGTTGATGTAATTTTAAATCTAATTAAGTTTTGTAATCAGATGTGAAACTTACTCTCTGAACTGTTGTGTGTGACCTACATCATTTGTAGATGCAGTCATATCATGCACGCATAATGCACACACTAAGTGCAAAGTGAAACGTATCGGCCACCCACACAGGCCGCCTACCCCTCCCTCCTTCCTCCTCTCTGATGTGTTTTTCATGTTAACACTTTGCAGTGCCTTAGGTACATCATGCGGCTTCCCGCCATACACAGCCCTACCAAGCCCATTAAGAATGTTTTTTATGGGATAACATCGTTTTTATTTTTCAATTAAATTTTCATACTTTTGTGTTTTCCTTCTTTCTTCTTTAAAGGGTTGCTATTTTTCCTCATACAGTTTCCTTATGTGCTGTTTTCTCCTTTCTGTCCTGAAATATTCCTGGTTGCTAACTCTGTTTTGGTCCCAAACGGACGCCTTGGTTTTACTGCCATTACGTAGTGCTGTCAAACGATTAAAATATTTATTGTTTAATATTTAATATTTTTTATATTTTCGCATTATTGTCATAGTTAACTCACAATTAATTGCATATTTTAATCTATTCTAAATGTCCCTTGATTTCTTTTTGTCCCATTATTTTCTTATCAACATGGAAAAGTGGATCGGCTTGCTTTGTCCAGATGTTTCATTGAAACAACATTGGCATATAGCCTTCTGTAGTGTTCAATTTCACACGTAACATTCTCACTTGGAGCAGTCATTCACACTTGGAGCAAATAATCTCTCACACAGTGTAACACTGACAATCAATCAAAAGGGTGAAAAAATACTTTGACGAGGGAGAATTTGTATCAGCTGTGTGCTTGGCCATCAAGTGGTGTTTCAGACTGGACGTGCTGCGCTGATAGCTCAGTTCACAACGACAAAACACACAGATCACTTTGGTCTTGTCAATGAAACCATTTGGCAACTTTTTTAAAAGTACATTTTCCATTCAGAATCTTATTGTCAGCCATGTTGGCGTCTCGCACTTGCCATCCACTCAGAACGTGACGTTACTACTCTTTGGCCGGCTCGCAAGCCCAAACAAGTGTGTGCGGCGTGTCTGTTGTTTTGTTTCCGGTCTAGCTAGATCTCATGTGGAGGTATAGTTTTTCTAACGTTAATAGATGTTGCCACAGCATGTGTAAAAAAACTACAACGTTTTTTTGTGTTTACGCGTTCAGCCTAGAGCACTAATATAAAGTAATGAAAACATGTAAAGACTATTGATTGCATTGCAATTTTTGATGTAAAAGGAAACAAAAATGTATTCCATAAAATACATTTCCCAGCGATGACAGTATTTATTTATTTTTATCTAATAAGCTGCTGACCGGAGTTTGAAGCATTATTTATGGGCTTTGCTATCCATATTAGGATAAATATATAAGAAATTTGTTGTTAGTTGTTAGTATTGTCCAGTTATCACAGGAGGAAAGTTAGATAGTACGTTCATTAAGTACAATTTTGAGGTAAAGTTAGTTTACTTGAGTGCCTTTAATCAGGAAAACAAATTAGTAATTAACTACAGTTTTACTATTTTAACTACTTTTATCTTCAGCTGAATCATTAGTTTAATTAGCTCATTAAATATGGTATATTGTTATAGTTTAAATTACCTGAGAATATATAAATGTACATGCTAGGGTTGGACAAATCTGAAGATGTTCTCGACTTATTTTTCCCCTGACGCTAATTTTGATAATTTATTTCTATTGATGGGCCTACTTTCTCCTTAAAAACATTCAACTGTGTGTGCAGGCTTCGAAATTAACACTCGCCGGTTGCCAAATGCGGGGGGCCGGCTGACGCGCACTCACACAAACACTGGCACACACACCAGCCACTACCTTCCGTTTACTAATAGCTAGCGTTTAACTCAGGCTAATTAATTAGCTAGTAGGTGACTGTTTTTGGCCGCCAGCCTTCAAAAAGAAAGCAGAATTAAATTAAATGTTAAGCGATCATTAACTGTCGACCAACAAGCAGGGAACGGAGTCTCAGTTCACCTGTCCAGGAGGCTGTGACACACTGTAGGCTTTTTCCGGTGTTGATGTTTTGTGAATTGTCGGACACATGCAGCCACTTTCCCGAAACCACTTGTGGGAGCGACCCAAGTCCACAGCGGCCCGCGGAGTGTATGTTGGAGCTTGTCTCCAGCGCCTCCACCTGCAGGTTGTGGTCTCTTAAAAAAAATTAATTATCATTAATTTATTTTTAGAGGTAAAATGTGCAATTAGTCGTGATTTTGATTTTAGGTCATATCGTGCAGCCCCAGTACATGCACTTCAATATTAGCCTGACAAGCCAGAATCACATCAAGATGTTGGCTCTGGGAACTCACCAGTGGCAGGATTCAAACCGCGGGGCAGGATAAACGGTTGGCTTTAAAATTCACTCTTCATCCAATAGGATAGCGCTACAACCAAAGTTTGTGGTCTCCAGTGCCATTTGTGCAAATGTTAGTATGCTAACACGCTAAACTAAGATGGTGAACATGGTAAACGTTTTGTGCCGCTAGCGTGGCTAATGTGTTTCACTTTTGATTGGTCCCAGACCACTGCATCATAAATGTGTTTGTGATTGGAGCTCCCCGATCCCAATAATATAGACACTGTTTACCATTTGCACAAAGAAAGTGTTGTTTTTGCAGCAGTAACAACAGTTTCTTCGAAGAATTTATTATAAAAACTGATAACCACCATGACTGGAAATAGATAAACATACTTACAGAGACTAAAACTCTATTGTTTGTTGAAAGTTGTTTAGAAACACCACCGCTTAACAACAAAAAAAACAAAAATAAAAACCACACGAATCACAAACACACCACAAATAATCACCTTGCCAAACAAACTTATAACCAACAACCAATCAATTAAGGATGACTGGACCAATCAAACAAGCTTTTGAAAACAAAAGGAGGGCTGACAGGATCAAGCCCTCTCATCTATTTCCCCTCTCATCACCTTGCACCAATCTGAATCTTGATTTGAATGGTTCGACTGAAAACCACAAGCTTTGAAGAATCAGTGAGCCCAGGCTCCTTTTTGCCACCCGGCCAAAGTAATGCCATATCACATTTGACACCCCAAAGACTGAGAAATTGATCCCTCAGTATGGCCATTGATCGCGTTGGGGTTTGAACGCACGCTCGGGCCTAGCATGGTGAGAAGGGTCAGGAGCGAGATGTGTGCCTGGCTCAGTTCTTTTGTTACGGGAATCGATGATCTCCCATCATGGGGGAGATTAGCCCAGTCTGGTCATTCGGAGCACAGCATGAACTTATATTATGTTGTGTTTGTATGTACCTGTCCCCAATGTAATTCTTTATGTTAATCTAACTCATTTATGTGGGTCTTCTTGCGGTTATTGTAACAGCAAAATGTAGATATTTAGAGGGAGAACAAAATTGTACAAAGGGATCAATGTCAGGGTCGGGATGCTCTGGAAAATAATTATAGTTTGTGTGACGTGTTGTCCGACCACGCAAAGTGTTTATACCTCTACTTGAAGGTAGAGACGGTCATCATAGAAAGGTGGAGCTATCGTTTAAATGTGGGGTGACACAAATAGTTGTGTAAAGAATGAAAAAGTACTTGCCACACTCATGTTTACCAAACAAACTGGTTAGTGATGCTTTAAAACCAAAGGAAGTGTAGGGAATTAAACACAGTGTCCTGTTGACAGGATGCTGAAGTCAACAGCAACCAGCACTCCACTGTTTCGGTTACTGTTTAGAAGACCATTTGAATTTCACTCTTTTATTTAGATTTGTCCCCCCTTGTAAAAAAATCAGTGTGTCCAAACCAACAATCTAAATTTTAATCAGGCAAATGGTAGGATTTATTGCCAAACTGGATTTTTGAGGCCAAAACGCACAGTATATCAATATAAATATAGTTTAGCATTTTGGGAAATACAATAATTCCCTTTTTTTGCAGAGCTTTACTGGAGAAGTTTGACACCACTCATATCTGCCCAGTAAACACGAGGCTACACTCAGCAGCCAGTTCACTTAGCTAAGCAAGAAGGCTGGAAAGGGCAACAGCTAGCCTGGCTCTGTCTCAGGGTAACAACATGTGCCTATACTGTACCTTCCATTCCATCCATCCAGCTCTAAATCCATTGATATTTTTAAATCAACATGCAATGTCTTGTTTAATCAGTAGCGCAAAGACACATAGAAAGAAAAACAACAAAACATTATAAAAGAAACGAAAGTGAACACCTAGGCAGGATCCAAAGTAAAAAGAACAAAAAGCAGAAGGAATAGAGGAGAGCAGAGAGCAGAGGAGGTGGTAACTAAAGGGTTTGGTAGGGCCAAAGCAGGCCACAAACATACCAGTGCTAAAGGGCCCAGGACAAGTGTTGCCACGTCCCCCCTGAAACCACGGAGGCCACTGGGTAATGAATAAATAAACACCCCCTCCAACCATCTAGCCTCATCTCCCTTCCTGCTCTCCACGTTTGGCAGCCAAGACACACACATGCATATGCATACACGTACAGAAACTGGCACATGCATATAAACAATGCACACAAATGCATACATGCATGACTGCCATAGGCTTTACAGACTCAAAGTTTTGTGCAGCAGAGTCTCTGTGATTGTGATTGTGCCGGTATTGTCCTATGCATCCACCTGTCTGTGTGCCAGAGTACATTCCCTGCTTTGCCTACGTCACAACGTTCCGCTATACGCATTTTATTTGTCCATTGATATTTATCCAAAGCTGTGTGGAGATATTTGGCTTGCTAAGCCAAAGCCAGGCAGCCTAGGTACATTCCCACACCCATGCCATGTTCAACCCAACTGAGAAATTGCCCACACACCACCGTAGAGTCATGCAGCAACGCCATGTCAGAGCTTTAGAAAACCAGAGACGCAAGCTGTGAGACTCACAGGGATGGTGCCTCGTCACCACATCTCAGACCCTGGCAGTCAGTGAAAATATGTTCAATTATTCAACTTGGATTGGAGGAAAAGGCGGCGCGAAGGCCTTTTAACATGTAACTTGTTGTGACAATGCTAAATGACCGTCACCACCGCCTGATGAAATATAGATATTTTGTTTTCTTTCTAAGTGGATTAATTTGTCATCACTTCAGAAAAGGCTAAGATCCAATCCTTTTAAATGTCACAAGGAAAGTGAGAGCAAGGAAATTGAGGAGAGATGGTGAGATGGCGCAAACCTCTAGATATGACCTGATGAACCAATAAACATAGAAAGAAGGCTATAGACCTAAACAAACCAATGTGCTCTTGGGTTTGATTGACATGGGTTTTTAAGGGATAAGGTCAAATGTTTTCAAGTCTTTAGTTATTCTTACTGTTTGTATCGATCATTTGAAGATTCCCAATGTGGTGGGGGACAAAATATACAGTCCTCATTTAGAGTAAAAAATACATTTGAATGTTTGTCTGAAGATAACAATAATTCTGAGTTGGTGGTTTTAGATGGGGTGACCAATGTGAGCCAATGTTGAGACATTGTGTTTTTAAACTGCCAATCACTAGGCTACCAAGTAGGCCTGCATGATTCGGGGGAAAATATGAATCATGATTTCTTTTGCTTTGGCAGTACCAAACAAAGATTTCTTTTTGGCACCTTCAGCACGCTGCGCATCACCACAGCCTGTAAACAAAGAGGCTTCAAGGAAGACAAGGAAAAGCATTGCAGCGCTCAGGAGCGCTTTAAAACCTATTGTATACAGTCTATGTTTAAAACTCACAGAAGAAAGTAATCATGTTTGTGATGCAGTCGGCTTGTGAAATTAAATGAGAATCAAAGTCATTAAAAAAGTCTTCTTTTAAATCAAAGTTATTTAAAAATTAAATTGTAAACAGGGTGAATTGCAATTGCGATTTTATAATGATTAATTGTGCAGGCTTACTACCAAGTAAAATGATATCCTCATATTACATTCATCTTAAGAACAACAGTACAGGCCTTTTATTTATTTATTCCCCGCTGTGGGATGAATAAAGTATTATCTATTAAATAGTCAATCAATGAAACTGTACTGTCAATGCCGGGGTTATATTGGGTATAATTCTGTACTGAGAGGCTTTAAAGGTTAACCTGATGATCATATGCACACAATGAAACGGCAGCAGGTGATGCCAGATTCTATTGAAAATAAATTCAAGAAAAGTCCTATTACATAATCTAAATTAAAGCAACACTAGAGAACTTATTGTAACCTAAAATAATGTTTCCAAAATCATCAACTTGTAACAGGGTGAACGGCACTTCTGCATTTGCTATGCGGCTCTCTACTGGCTATAACCACACTATGCAAGTTTGCCAGATCGGGTTGCGGATCTGTAGTTTGAATGAGACATATTGGGACAATTCCGCTTCCAACCTGTGGGGGGGCCGAAGCGGGAAAAGTTCTCTAGTGTTACTTTAACAGAAATGTTAAAAAGATGCAAAGAGGAACAGGATTTAAAGCCCTTCTCTAACTCTAGTGCTTGCACGCTGATGTTTATGTTTCCTCTAGTTTGTTCTTGAGTTTTGTTTCATAATTTTTAATTAGTCACAGCCACCAGGGCTTTATTGTAACTGATGTCACCTTAAAATATTGCTTCATGTGTTTATGTGTTTGGAAAGTAAAGCCAAAGTTGCATGTTCTCACAGTACTGGGATCGTCATCAAGATGGAAAACAATCGTTTCCAGGTCATGAAAGAAAGGAGATAGTGAGAAAATAAGAGCATAATGGGAGCCTCACTTTATGATTCAGCCTGATAAGACTGGCACATCTTAACAATAAATTGTAACCCCAAGCTTTAATTGAACTTGACAATTAAAGTGATTCAGATGCTGATCATTAGACCTGAGTACCAGCTTCACTCGCACATTCTCAATCATAACGGGCTTGCAGGTACAGTAAAACAGCCAATGAGCACTCACAAAACTGAAATGCTGAGCTTGATGCAAAAGACAAAACAATTAACGTGAAAAATATGCCTGCTTGCTCCATCAATGCTCTTTGATTGGTTTATTCATCAATGTTTTGACCTCCGCTGGCCTTCATGAGATAATGTTCAACAAGCAATGATCAACACTTTCATCAATATAAGAATATGTGTCATTTTAATTACGTGTCAAGTAAACAAAGTAGAGGGCTTAACTTTAAAAGAGGGACATGAGTTATGAATTAATTATTTGGTTCACTTTAACCTTGAGTGATTGAAGAAGACTCGTGAGTGTCTCGGTCTGTATTAGTACATGCATATGTGTCCCTGTCTGTCCTACACTTTATATGGATGCAAATGAGAATCTGTTTATATGGATGCATTCAGACGTACGTGTGTGTGTGTGTGTGTGTGTGTGTGTGTGTGTGTGTGTGTGTGTGTGTGTGTGTGTGTGTGTTATCAACGTGTGTTCTCTCTGCTCTCCATGCTGCTCTGCTCCCACAGTGCCCCTGGGACCCATATGCCTCCCTGTTATTAATTCATCAGGCTTAACCATGCAGCGTTTTATGACTCTGTTTGGACTGACGAACTATCACACACCCCTATCTATCGCTCACTCTCTCTCTCTCTCTCTCTCTCTCTCAGGAACACGGTATTGAAAAACAATATCTGTCACTGGATGCTGAACCTACACTTGCAGCTTGATGTGCCTATTGTATTGTCTGTTATATGTCCTGCCTCTTGAACTCCATATGCATTTCTGTTGTCTCGTCAATATAGTGTGTATAGATTGTGCTCTGTCTCTGCATTGCTGCCACCAAGAGAAATTTGTGCAAGTATTGTTCTTGGTCAGTTACTTTTCCAGTTAGCAATTTTCCATCTTGGCAATTTTACAGTGTCTTAAAGCTGCCCTGTGATGCTTCAAGTATTCTAAAAATCACTAAATCACTCAAAAATGATTAAGCTGAATAAAAAACAAAAAATTGAATATCTTATTACGCTTAAGAGCCCCTCAGAGGGCCAAAAATAATTTCTCAGAAGGCTACAAACCTTCTTTGGGCAGTCCTGAACTCCAAAATGAAATTCACTTTACTACAACTTTGACTGTGTAGCTAATTCCCATCACGGAAACTATTTTGGCTGAAAATACAGCTGATTGTTCATGTCCATGTTCAAAATAAACCCTTTTAAAGAAAAATCTAAACTTTCCATTGAAAAATAATCTAAGAATCAATCAATGCACTTCACGTGAATACGTCTTGATTGCCATGTCTAAACCTATTCCCATCAAAGACAGAGAGAAGAGATCTGAGATTGCGGTACATCAAAAGAGTTTATCTAGCTAGTATTATGTGGCTGTAAATAGCTGCAGCAAAGCTACGAGACACACTTACTGAGCACTGAGAAAGTAGAAGTGGGGAGGGCGGAAGGAAGCAAAGAAGAAAGAAAGAAAAGCCTTTTACTGGCTACAGGAGCTCAAAACCAGACAATGCATTCCTCAAAAGATACAAAAATAAAAACAATTAAAAAATAACTACTTGATTTGTACAACTAATAGTAAACATTTCTCTATTTGTGGTACAAGACCTTTGCATCTTTGCTGCTAACCAAGTTTGATGCTCCAGTTTCTCAGAGTTAAAAGTTAATATTAGTTTGAACCATTATCACAATCAAGCCCTCCACTGTTGACTATCTAATAACATCTAAAGGCCATTAAAAAACATATTCTGAAATAAAAAACTTGAATTCATCTACAGTGAACAACACAGACCAAACAAGCAGTTCACTTCTGTCCATTCCACAGAACTATAATGTTTTATTTTGGGGAGTCAATGTAATTTACAGGTCTAATGCTCACTTTTTGAAAACATTGCTTTCATTCGTAATAGGTGAGGAATCTCTTTTTTTTATTAGATACAAGAAATTTGACATACTTGGTGTAAGTGACATTCCCCTTCACTTCGTCGCTCAGAGGGTTACACTAAACTTGAGGACATCCAGGGGGAGGTCTTGTCAGCTCACTGGTGGCTTACTACTGGGGCTATACTGCCACCCAGTGGACATGCTGTGAACACAAGTCTCTGCCATAGAGAGTGAAAGACAATCAGCATCACAGCATCAGTCTCATGTTACAGGTTATGTGATCATGAGAGAGGTTCGGCCTCTTGCTTTAGAACACTTCAGTATTGAGTAGCGGGCTAGGTGTTGCAAGTGTTCATCATGAAGTCAAAACATAAAGTCCACTGAGCCTGAAAAATGCAGGATTTATCTGATCCTGTTCAGTTTTGTCTGCATGTTATTGTAAACATACAAGCACAAACACGCATAAACAAACACACTTTGTTGAAGCAACCCAGGATTGGTGACACTGGATATCCCTTATGGTTCAGAGGATATACAAATATTTAAACGAGTAATCTGTATTATCACACACACACCCACACAATACTGCAAGTGGTTCTCTTATGTGTGTTGACAATAGTCTCGTTTGATTCTTGGAACTCATACTTGGAGAACATTTCCCCCGCCTTAGAGCCTCTACAGAAAAAAATGATTGACAATGTTTGAAAATTGCATGACAGCGTGATTACAGATATGACAGTATGCCAGTTGTCACTTCAAGAAAAGTCTGAACAAAGAGAGAAATGGGAATGCAAGAGTGAGACTCGGAGTCATTGGGAAAAAAAAAAATGTTGAGAACGACACTCTCAATGGAGAAAAGGAGTGAGAATGGCTGACAAGAGATGGAAAACAGTGATATGGCATGCTTTGGAATGGAAGTGCAAGAGCTGGAGAGGATACAGAATGAAACAAGAGAGGTATGTAAAGTATAATTAACTGGCTAAAATACAGACATACAAGAAAGACAAAGAGAGACATGGGGATTTTATTTCCTCTATGCCACAGTTGGATGAGATGAAAAGGCAGGAAGGAAGAAGATGAATGAGGGTATAAGTGCAGGAGAAATCTCATTAGAACGCACCATGACAATAAAGCACAATGCAGAGCCACTCCCTGATGTGTGAAAGTAAATCTTGTTCTCTTGTAGATGAGAATACAAACTGTGTGGTAATAATTTATGTCTGGATTCAAACCTCCACTACTTCTCTTTAGAGTACTTTTTTTTAATCTTTTGCCTCAGTTACCTCTATAATATGTAGTTTGATAAAGAGGAATAAACTGTGAAAAAGCAGATTTTGGGACAGGAAATGTTACTTGGAACAGGTACATGGCTTTTTGGAATCAACCTGAGCAGTTACAAATCCATCTCAAAACATATACTAGACACTTTACTTCCTTCAGCTCAGCTGGGTTGCACAACATTAACACCGTACATTCTGTTAGGTGAATGTTCTGGAATATCCTCCAGAAATAGAGAACTTTGGATATTACTTAAGTGCAATGAGATTACATGCAATGACAACTTTCAGTAGAAAAGCAGTGGTTTTGAAGACACCATAAATAATGTAATTACACACTGTCACTGTGAGAAGGCCAATTTGGCAACTTGATTGTAAATTATAAATTCATCCCTCCCACTCATCCCTCAGTTCTCTCTCTCTCTCTCTCTCTCTCTCTCTCTCTCTCGCTCATTCTAACTTGAATTCAAAATACTGATTAAACCATAACCTGTTTCTAAGTGCATTAAAATTTAGCAACAGTAGGCATGCATATTTACTATGTTAGTACTTGAGTTACTGTAATTGACTTCTCTTC
Source organism: Etheostoma spectabile (assembly GCF_008692095.1). Classification (NCBI taxonomy): domain Eukaryota; kingdom Metazoa; phylum Chordata; class Actinopteri; order Perciformes; family Percidae; genus Etheostoma; species Etheostoma spectabile. The sequence continues at coordinate 4,539,197 of NC_045749.1, read as the reverse complement.
ACATAGAACTATTTAAACTGACTTAAGCAATTTAACCCTAAATTCAGCTTCAGTGACAGAAGGACAACAGAACAATTACATTGTTATTTCAGTACACAAAACACAATGAGTTTTAAATGAGTCCTGGGGGCGCCTGGATAGCTCACCTGGTTGAGCGTGTGCCCATATATGGAGGTTCACTCCTCGACGTAGCTGCTGCGGGTCCAACTCCGACCTGCGGCCCTTTGCTGCATGTCATTCCCCCTCTCACCCGCCTTTCATGTATTCAGCTGTCCTATAAAAATAAAGGCCTAAAATGCACCCCCCCCCCCCAAAAAAAGAATCCTGAAGCAGACAGCAAGGCCCAACAATACTTTTAATGAAATCAAATAAAGAGAAATGTTTTCCCCACTAGAGTAACCTACTTCCTTGTCAAGCTTCTGCAATAAATATGAAGTGTTTGATGTTTACTTGTGCTTTAGAACATAATTACAGTGAAATAATCATAAAGTAAACTTTATTTCTATCTCACTACTGTAAAAAGACAGATTCAAGTAGCTACAAAACAGTTCTGCTGGTATACAGATAGGACTGGAGTATTTAATGTTAGCTGTTCTCTGAATATGATGTGAAACCCATTTCTAGCACTTAAGGTAATTCTTATGCATTGCTCCCAGTTTGACCCAGGTGATCTTTAAATTGTTACAACCAGGGATGTACCCATGTAAACTGGCTTAATTTGAATGTCCACAAGGAGAGTTGAACCCTGATCATACAACCCTAGCCCAACCCTGGTAGATGGTGTGAAAGAGGCATAAGTATCCAAAAATCCACAGTCATGGACCAGACTGGTACTATGTCTGACGTTACATTGAGGCAGATGCATAAAAGAAGTTACTGACACGATGGTAGAAAAATGGAAAAGGTATAAACGTTCAGACATTTTCTCATTCTCCAAGGAGAAAAATCTTTTAGCTCCTCTGGTAAACTGCTGATATCTCTCCATTTCCTGCCCCAAGCAACCCCACTTAAAGCCTTCCCCTCCAGGGAGCTTTTTCTTGGCAAACAGGGCTGTTTATTTTACTAAAACGAGCCCTCACTTCAGCTGGTTTGTCTAATTAAAATGTTGCAAAAGCGTTGAGGAGTAGGCTAGGTATTTTATTTAACAGCTAATTGTGCTTACGCCAGGGACTGGGATATTTTATGCATACACTTTCCAGGATCTTGGGGGAAGAACACAATTGTGCACACACACATACACGCACCAACACACGCACATGCGTGCACACACACACACGCATGCACGCACGCTCATTGGTGGGATGAATTTTAAACAGTCAGGAGTATCGAGTTAATCAGTGAGAATTCAGTGGGGGAATATCAGGTTGCCTTTTAACTGGGGAGGATGCATGTATGATTAACGAACAGCTCCCTATTGGACTGAACAGAATAATTGTCTTGTTTACCAACAGGTGTTTTTAATCTAGACATAGGAATTAACAATCCTTGTTTGTAAGGGCGCTCAGGGGTTGTCATGTTTGAGATGTAATGACTTGCCGCTTTTCCTTGTCAACAGTTTATGTCATCCTAATTGAGTGTTTCAACTTAATGAATTTAGAAAGGACAAGGTGCATTTACAACAAAATGCTTTGTTTGTGTTTCTAGTGGACATTGACAAACCTAGTTTTAAGGATGTTCACTTTGAGTTTGTGTCAGTAAATTTTGAATACAGTCCTTAAGTTGTTGAACTGTCCACACCCAAACACACAGTTGCATCTGTAAGTACAACCGCAGACTCATAAGGGGTTGGCAGGGATTCTTACAATGCATTGGTAAGGGTGTGTTGTTTTATGGCAGACAATGAAATACGATCCAGGAAGTCCAGTTGGAGTAATAGATAAATGGGTTAAAATACTTATCAAATGCCCTAAACACTGGGGTTTGTAATGCTGACGGACATAATTTTGGCAAAAATGATGATCTGAAGTATAGAAATAGTATATTCACATTACAAAGTAATCTACCAGGAATGGGTGCTTTCATGTTTTTGACTGGCCAACGCAGTGCAGAATAAGTTGAGCTTGGTTAAAAAGGGCCTCATGGAACCCTCAGTGGTGATATGGGGGAAGAGACACTTCAGTTGTTTGGTGATCAAACCGGCAACATTCACAAGCCTGCATGACTAAAAACATTAAGGATATTATATGCAACTTATTATCATTT